>NC_132883.1:12507596-12817596 GCF_030463535.1 Salminus brasiliensis
TTCAAGTAATGACATGAACAACTCGATCACTAGATATGAACAGCATTGGGAACTCTTGGCACTGTGTTGGAACATGTATGGAGAAGAAAAGTCCAACCAAAAGTTCTGAAAATATGCCAAAGGGGTGTAAGGCAGTCTATCAAAGGACTTTCAAAACACTGATCAGATGTCAGATTTGTGCTTTTGTCATTTGTACCTGTATACTGGAACAGGTACAGGTGCCACAGATGATACAAGAACTGCTGATGTATTGCAGGTGGGCTTACGGCAGTGATCTACACAGATGCCCTACAGACTGTCATTATGGTAGTTGGAGCATTCGTTCTCATGTTCATAGGTAATTCTTTAAAAATGAATTCACCCATTAAAGCCAAGGCTGTTTAACCAGATTTAAATCGTATTACTCCGTAACTATTTTGAACTATTTATTGATTACTATGAAACGAATACACTGATGAGCCAAACCATTAAGACCAGTCATAGGTGAAGCAAATAACAATGCTGATTATCCAGAAACAATGGTGCATGCTCAGGTCTGGGATTTGTGTTAGACAGTAGGGCTCCTGGTGGTGGGTAACTATCTACTGTAGTCTGAGGAAGGGACAGGGGGTTGGGTGCTAAGGGCTCATTAATGTGTGAGGGCCATAAAGGCTATCCCATATTGGTGGAGCTAACATTTGGGCTGCTGTGGGATTCGTCTTAGAAATCTGAATGATGGTTATGAGAGGAATACCTCATAACACACAGTGCATGACATTGTACTGCACAGCTGAAGACCACGCCCAGTGCCCATGCTAAGCCCTGTCCACTGGCAAAAGTGTCATTACCACAGGGCACCTTCAGAGGCCTTGTATGAGTGAGCTATTTCGGTTGCACACTGATGACAATTAGCATGTTAGGCGGGTAGGTCTTAATGTTTTGTCTCATCAGAATATGTACTGTATGTATTTATGAGAGTGAATAAGGGCAGGGTGGTGCCCCATACAGGCTCTTGAACCATAAGTGTTGGTTCCAGTCTAACTATGAAGCTAAACTATTCTACATTAACATAAATGTAGCATATTTCTCTTATAAATGTCCATAAGCCACACTTTTACTGACACGTTTTGTAAACTATAGGATCTCTGCATTATTTTTCCTCAACAGCTTTTGATAAAGTGGGCTGGTATGAGGGTCTGCTGGAGCAGTACCCTAAAGCTGTACCCGTTATCACTGTTCCTAACACTACGTGCCACCTGCCTCGACCTGATGCCTTTCACATCTTCCGGGACCCGGTGACAGGAGACCTGCCCTGGCCAGGGTTGCTCTTCGGACTGACTGTGTTGGCAACATGGGTGTGGTGCACTGACCAGGTAATCAGTGGAGCGGTCCTTTTGCGATGAAATGAACCCTCATTAGACTCTCAGTATTATCAACAAGGTATCAGTGATGTAGCAGCATCTGAACATTCAGTAGATTAATCAAGAGACTTTTACAGAAGACTTCTACTTCCACAGCTGTTCTTTACAAGTTCAGCTCTGTAGATGTTCACCTGAGGAATCACTGATCATCTAACAGGCCTATATCGACCATCTCACCACCCTCAACCAGCTGTTATGCTGTTATGACCTGCTGCTGACACCAGTGTGGAACTGGAGTTTATCTGGATTAGGTTGAGATGAAGGGGCCAGGGTGAGGGTTTTAGGATTAGATTTTGGGGTTAGGTTAAGGTTAGGATCAGGGCCAGTGTTAGGTTTTGGTTAATGGAAGTAACATATTAAGTCTACTTAATGCAAATATATCAACAGTGAATCAACTTAATGTCAGTAATGCATCAACTGATCATCTTCGAGATATTTACCTCAGGTACCTTTCCCATTGGCTCCCACCATCATCTGTTTACAATATGGGCTGTGTCCCCACCCCCTTCACTCACCGTCAATGTGTAGTCATTTCTCCAAGGCTAATGACACACTGGCTGGCCTCAGTGATGAAGGGTGTAAGAGCAAGTTGAATAGTGACTCTATTCTGACTGGGTATTGCAGTGGCCTCTCTTACTTTACCACATGACTATGCTGTAAGTTTTCTTGCAGACAGCCAATTTTAGTAAACTAAGTAAGTTGAGAATTTTGTTTACTGTGTATCTAATTTTTTTCACAGTAATGTGCTGTAAACAATATGGTTCTTTTTATATTTGCAGTAAAAATACAGTAATGTCTTATACTCTGTATATTATTGTGGAAGTCTGGTAACCACTGCTGCTGGTATTTACTGTAAATTTTACAGATTTAAGGCCAAGAGTATTGGACCACTAATGAGGGCTGTCTATTGGCCCTTGTTTTAAGCTAACATTGTTTGGAAACCAGAACACATTTTTTTCCCCGAGTTTAAATTCTGATAGAGGAGAAGTGGCCTGAAGCTTTCATTGGAAGTGAAATGGGAAATCAGTAGTTGTTAATTAACTGAGAAGGATTTGATCAAACTACACAACACAGATTCTAATTAAGAGCAATCAATGCTAAGATTACAGTAACATATCTTTGCCCTGTGCTGCTGCTCTTCTGCATCCCGCAGGTGATAGTGCAGCGATCCCTGTCCGCTAAAAACCTGTCTCATGCTAAAGGAGGCTCTGTGCTGGGAGGCTACCTGAAGATCCTTCCCATGTTCTTCATTGTCATGCCAGGCATGATCAGCAGAGCGCTCTACCCAGGTATGTCTAATTGCTTAAAATCATACTGTCAAGATTACAGTACAGTACGGTAAATGAAGATATTGACATATCATATATTTGCCTCTGTGTGTGTGTGACTGCAACAGATGAGGTGGGCTGTGTGGATCCTAAGGAGTGCTTTAGAATTTGTAAAGCTGAGGTGGGATGTTCTAACATTGCTTATCCGAAACTGGTGGTGGAGCTCATGCCAGTAGGTACGGCTGCTTAGTGTTCTTTTTATTGTACCTTACTGGTCTGCCCGTCTCAGTTTCTACATCTTTAACATGTCATAAATCACTGGATTTACTGGATCATGACTAAATTGAGAAGCTGGGATTTTGGAGTTCCATTTCCTATAAGATGTGATCTGTACAATCTCTGTGGTTAGAAGAACTGTAAGATTTACAGATTCACAGATTAGTAAAAAAAAATGTGAGTTGGGAGAACAGTTGACGAAACTAAGTTAACTCCAAAGACACTCTGTATCAGTTGGCCTGCCTTTATTAGGGTGGCTGGGTTAATATCTGAAGATTTAAAACCCTGACGCTGGCCTACAAAGCCAAGAATAGACCAGCCCCTCTGTACTTGAAAAGCCGATCTGTACCAAGAGCCCTTCAAACCTTTCAAGTGTCCGAACAGCAGAGTTACTTGCTGTCTTCCAACGATAACTAAAGACCCACATCTTCCAAAGTGTAGCACATGTTGAGTATCGTGGTATATTGTAGTATCCCAGCTTAGAGGTATCTTTTGGATCATAATCTATAAAAACTAACTAAGGATTTTTTAAGAAAACAATAAAGCACTTTTGTAAGTCGCTCTGGATATGAGCATCTCTTAAGTGCCGTAAATGTAAATGAACTTCTATCTTTAACACTGTGAATACACACATTAAAAAGTCTGCCAGTTTACCATTAATAACATTTAACACAGTATTCTATGAGGAGCTATAGACTAAGTATTTACTGCATACCATCATAATGTAGATTAATTAGATATTGGGAATTTGGGATTCTGTTACAAGCTAAGGTGAGCAGACTCCTCACAATACCCAAACAACCTTATTAATGTAACCTTTTTAAAGGTTCTACCTCTGTCTATTCCCTGCAGGTATGCGAGGGCTGATGATTGCAGTGATGATGGCAGCTCTTATGTCCTCCCTCACCTCCATATTCAACAGCAGCAGCACCCTCTTCACCATGGACATCTGGCAGCGCATAAGACGGCAGGCCTCAGAAAGGGAGCTGATGGTTGTGGGCAGGTAGGAACACACTGTGTTATGTGGCAAATCTTGTCTGTACAGCATTGATGAGTATACTATCTGCTGTTATCACTGATGTGCAGCTGTGGTGTCTGCTGGGGCACCAGCGGCTCTCAAGTATTTGTTATGGAACATGCACCTGTTGATGAGAAAAAAAGAAAATCACAGTAGGAAGTATTATTATTTTATTGCTTATTGCTTTGCTTTTAATCGTTTAATATAGCATACGAACACTGTTAAAGCCATTTGCTCTGCAGCACATTAAAGTATAAACACTGTGCTGGGTCGGACCATGTCATCAGCATGTGATGATTTGGGAGGAGAGTAGAGGGGAGAGAACTCCGAGAACTCTGGGCTGGAGTTCAGACGGCTTCTGCTTGTTGTAGGAAGCCAGTCCCTCCTCTCTAGTACGTGGAGCCAGGAATGAGAGTTAAAGAGGGGAGTTGGGGCGGTGGAGGGTTGCGTAGACTTGTCAAAGACACGTGAACAAGGTAGAGATGGTATTTATATTATGTGAGATTGGGAGGAGGGGTTTCAGACATGTTTCTCCTTCCGATTTTTTTATTTTTTTTTGTTATTTTTGTTATTATTTCATGACATCGTTAAGTTTGGAGTTTATAGTTTTGTATTGTCAGAAAAAACAAGTGCATATGTTTACACCTATTCAGCCCTTCTGTCGCTGCTTGATTGGCGCCCCTGCCCGATAAACACAGTGTAAATTTGCAAAGGGATGTGGATTACGCAGAGCCAGGTTCCAGTCCGCGGAGGTACTCCCTGCTTCTCGCTGTCAAACAGACTTATGGTAGTGCTCAGTGCGCATATTTAGCCAGCCTAGATATGGCAGCAAGAGTGTGACTTTGGGTAGCCAGTCTTGACTGTTTCTCTACCTCAAAACAAGGGCCAGCGGCATCAACCAGTGTTAAGACATCCTTAAGCTTTTTGGCTTAACCAATAACATATATTGTAAACAGCGGAGCAGGTGTCTTGCTGGCTAGCTAATGTAAGCTAATCTACACAGAACCATCTGCAATCAATCTGTATCAATCAGCACAGATTTATACAGGCTACCTAATCTGCATCCCCTGCCCAGTTGGCACTAAGCGGGCAGGGGAAGCGATTTGGATAGCAACACCCGCCCACTCACACCGAAGTTATAAAAAGTGTTTCAGCATGGGCTGCTTTTGAGCAGGGTGGCCAATTACTAAGATAAGTAGATAAGTACATAAATACATAAACCCACATAAGCAGACCAGGTGGGGGGAACTAAATGGGCCCTTTAAGTCGCCCTACCATTGAGGTCAGCTACAGTCCTTAATTTCATATACAATATTTGAACATCCTGTTTATGTAGTAGCCTATCCCAAATGATCAGTTGGACTTTATGTATTTGTTTACATAACTCCCCATAATTTCTCTGCCAAAAGAAATAGTGGGGATCATGAACATAGTTATTGTTTTTAGTCCTACAGTCTGTTCTGGCTTGCATCCACAGAGTGTTCATTTTACTGCTGGTGGTTTTGAGCATACTATGGATTCCGATCATCCAGTCAGCCAATAGTGGACAGCTGTTTGACTACATTCAGGCCATAACCAGCTTCTTGGCCCCTCCTATCACTGCAGTCTTCCTAATGGCCATCTTCTGGAGTCGAATGAATGAACAAGTGCGTAGCCTTCAGTTCTGATTATTGAATTAATGATGACATCTCATAATTTGGTTCCTTTAGCTGGGAGTTCATGTGTAAGTTCCTTATGCTTATGTTTCATTCCTATTAATGCAAAGTAGAGATGATAGAGTGTTGTGTATGATTTTGTAGGTGATGCTGCAGCTCCTCCGTAAACCATTGTTTACACTTAGTATCATAGTTGTATTCATATGTGACTCAAAAAGCATTTTAATAAAATTAAAAAATACTTTTACTTTTTTTATTTTAATTACATTTAGGAATGTGTACTTTAATACTTTTACTTTCTAACTGGAATATTTGTTCTTTTACTTATTTCTGGGACTCCTGCCACCTCTGCTAATTAGAGCTGTGTAATTAACTCCACAGGGTGCGTTCTGGGGTCTGATGGTGGGTCTGGTCATAGGGTTCATACGAATGGTGATGGAGTTTGCCTACGGCACCCCCTCATGTGGGCAGGAAGACTTGCGGCCTGCGTTGCTGAAGGACGTGCACTACCTCTACTTCGCCCTTATACTGCTTGCACTGACTGGCTTAGTTATTACCGGAGTGAGCCTCTGCACCGCCCCCATTCCAGACCAACATGTAAGGACCTTTTCCTCTACAACCACTACACCTGTTATACTCTGTCTAATACTTGTTTTTTTTTTCTCTACAGCTTGTCCGTCTAACTTGGTGGACAAGACACAGCAAGAAGCAGCGTATAGATCTGGAAGATCCATGGGCGACCACACCTGCAGAGGAACAACAAAGCTCCAACAATGCTACCTCTGACTCCGAGCCAGAGCAGGGCAAGCCTGCGTGCTGGAGGCGTGCGGGAATGTGGCTGTGTGGGCTGTCCGAAACACCACGTCCGAAACTGAGTGCAGAGGAGCAGCAGGCTCTGGAGAAGAAGCTGACCAGCATTGAGGAGAAACACATTTGGAAGAATGTTTGCAATATCAACGCCCTCATTCTGCTCACCGTCAATGTCTTTCTGTGGGGATACTTTGCTTGAGAATTGCTGACTTTGGAAATATATGGCAAACGTTTGCTATTCTGTGAGCTTCTGAGTCACCAACAGTGAGGCACAGAGAAGATAAACCACTTGAATACCATACCATATTGTACATACACATCAGACGGACATATATACTTTTCAAATACACAGCATTAATATTCATGACATGAATATATGAATATATAATAATAATATAATAATGAATATATAATAATGAATAAACTGAATGCAACTAGTACAAACAACTGTGCATCCACACATATCCTCATACAGAATGCTAAATGTGAGCATCAATGATTGTCTAAACCTTTCTGTGTAATTAATCTGTAACTGCTGCAAAGTTTTTCTGAGAGCTCTAACTGTAAGAAACATGTACAGTCATATAATCATATATGTACACGATTTTAAAACTCTTCTACTAAATCTACACTCTAATCTACAGTACAAACATTATTTGTGTATATATTCATGCCCTACAAAATATTTGCAAATCAGCTAAGCTTTTATGAGTAAGTATACTGAGTACTTCTGTCGGTGGGACCGAGAGAACCTTCATGGTAACCAGCTCCCTCATACACATTGTGTTCTCCCTTTAGCAAGTTGTCTCTGAAACCTTTGGCACTGGGAGAGGGTTCGTCTGCAAGTTCTGATTTCTTTGTTGTAGATTCTGCTTAAAACATTCAGCCTTATTTATATTTATATGTCTACAGGCCTGCACCCAGCCCCTATGCTGGGAAATAGCCCGTGTCTGAAATTGTGCCCTATTCACTATCCCCTACATGTGAAAGTCCAGATCACTGCATAGAGCACTATTATAGGGAACAAACCTCAACAAGGTAGTGGACGATTTCAGACAGACATTATGTGTTTGACCTCACTGCTGTGTCAAACAAGCAATCTGAACGGCGGCCTCCCCAGAGAAGCTGCACACAAATCTTCATTATGGATATTCCTATGTCTGCTAGTGTAAACTACTGTAAACTACTTACTGCAGTGCATTTTGGGATTGTTACAGTGCACTGTTGTTTTCAGACACCGTGACAAAAAGGCAAAACCCCTATGGCACAATTTCGGACACAGCTCCAATGATGCCACAGCCATCCATGTCCCCCCTGGATCAGGGGTCCTCCCTCTCCATTCAGCATGACGCTAGCCAAGACACAGAAATGGACAGTTAGTATTCTCCTCCAAACGTGACCACAGATCTGGTGTATAGTGGTACTTTAAAAGTCGTGCTGGTGCTTCAGGTGATCTAGACAAAGCATGTGTTTATTTACATCCTTAAAAGCCGGATATTGTCACTTTTTAAAAAAAAAATCATCAGGAATATATATTTTACTGAATCTAATCATACACATTATGTCCTCACTAATACATTACTGTGATTAGTCAAAGTAAAAGTTTTCTAGACCCTAAAATAGAACCCTGTGGTACTCACACACAAAATATGCTAAACGTTTAACAAATGATTTATAATAGTTTCTGCTTTTGGATTAAGAACTGGATTCATATTTAAATCATGACCATAGGGTTCAAAAGATGGGCTTAATATTAATATAAAAATTGAGCTTAATATTTTGAAAATGCTTCTCATAGGACTATAATAGTTGTACAAGACTTTTGTTCTATTCATATTTCTAAAACGGAGTATTTTTAGCTCTCTGGTAGCTAATCCTGTGCTCCTATTTTGGTCTGTTTTTGCTTTTGGTAATTTACATTTTTATTAGACTGTAAATAAATTAGAGCTAAGATTATTTTAAAGGAGTGTAAATCTTTAACTAATAATAGGTATTATCGTAATGTTATTAAATGTTTATTATATAGCTATATTATATATTTTTCTTTTTTTTTTTTTAATATTATGTTAGTTTAACTCACTATGTGGTTTTTTTTTAATGATTTTCTTTTGCTGAAGTATTCCTCTCTCACAGTGATAGCCCGGTTAACAAGATGGCTTTGTTAATATACGCCATGTCATGCTGACTCTGTACAGTGGAGTAGCTCAGTGAACCCAATCCGGCTCCGGTCCTACACTGGACTCCGCTCCGGGTGTTGCCTGTCGCCCTGCTCGCACCCGCATGTGGGCGTTCTGCTTATTAACGCTTCAGCCTTGAATGTAGTGAATGAACGAAGCTACAAATGCAGAGTCATACCCGCACCGCCGAGCGGAGAGCCACGAGAACTGCGGTCTGCGTGGCCATATAGAGATTAATAACAGCCTGAAGACACTCCAGAGATTCACTCGTGCACAGCCAGGCTGCTGAACATGGAGCCTCACGTCTACGCGAAGTTGTTACTCGACCATGCGACCACCCTGAACCTACACACGGGCAACTTGGTGAACCGCAGTCGCCTCAAGAAGAAGTGTCCGTCTTCACAAAGTGAGGAGGTAATGCTGCTTCGGGGAAACTCCTGTGAATAAAGCCAGGCGGCGGGCTTTCTTCGGGGTCGTTATTTCGCAGCGTAAAGCTCCCCGTTAGTTCAGCAGCCGCGCTGCTGTCGGTATGTTACCTGCGGTGACGTCACTACGAGCCGGATCACGCCTGACAGCAGCGTACGCTCTCAGTGAGCTCTAGCCATGGTGGCGGCTAGCTGTCTAGCTAGCTAGCTAAGTGCTGAAAACCTGACTCTCCACCCTTAATTAACGCATTAACATAATAGCTGGAGACCGCGTTGCTGCTACTGTAATATGTGGGAACCACATTAGCCTGAAACACCTCCGGTTGGTGAGCAGACTACCGTAGTGTGCATGGTTTTGCTAGCTAGCTAGCTAACTGGCTAACCTAGCCCTGGTACACTGATCACACACTTGATCCCATCTCCGCAGACGTGCTTTCGAGTACGCAGACTCATCTGCACACATTTGCAAACCAAATCTCAGGTTCCATAAAATCTCTGATGGACCAAAGATCATCAGGATTAAACCCTGAATGTCATTTGTCTTGCTGGTTACCATTAGAGATCACATGTTTCCTGGAGGACACCTTGGGATCTCATTAGAAAACAATTACATGCGTCTGGAATCAGTCACAGGCCACCTGCTACACCATTGGGAGTACAGTGAGAGACCAAGCCATCTTAAAAACATGATAAACAACATGCACTATATGTCCAAATACTTGTGGACACAGCTTTTATTAAATGCATTAAGCTACATAAAGGTGCACGTATTTGTCACTGTACAGCGAAATGTGTCCTCCGCATTTAACCCATCTGGTAGTGAACACACACTCACACACACACATGTGTTAGGGGCAGTGAGTACACACACACACCCAGAGCGGTGGGCAGCCAACTCCAGCGCCCGGGGAGCAGAGAGGGTAAAGGGCCTTGCTCAAGGGCCCAACAGTGGCAGCTTGCCGAGCCCGGGAATCGAACCCACAACCCTGTTATCGATAACCCGGCGCTCTAACATTGGTAAGTTTCTCCCATTGCTGACTCAGACTAGTCTTTGTGGAGAAGTATTGCCAGAAGCATAGGACTCTCTGGAGCAGAATGACCTAAATGTATTGGTACCATAATGCCTAATGCCAGGTGTGGGCTAGATGGGTATAAAGCTTCCCAGTATTGAGCTGTGGAGCAGTGGAAGAGTGTTCTCTGAATTGCTGGTGCTTTTAATACCCTTGGTTTTGGGAAGAAACGATGAGTAACCAAAGCGCAGGAAATCAACTGTCATTTTGGGCTCTATGTATTTCCCCCAGCAGGCTGGGAACATTTTTATAAAAGCATTAGAGAACATCGTTTCTGGAAGTACACCTTAAGAGGCCACCAGTTCAGGTCCATAACAGATGGCTCTGAACTTTCGCCTTATTCCAAGCAGCACCTCAGTCAGACATAAGTGGTCCATGTTGGTCAGCCTGCACGCTAGGTCAGGTTAAACTGATAAGCAAGCACACATTTCATAAATAGTGTAGCTAAAACTGCAGAATGTTAGGCCCTTGCCGGCCAGTTCCAGTTTTTAGGTTTAGTCAAATAATGATGATGATTATCCATCAGCATTTCTACACTTAGGACCAGTCTTAGTTTCTAGTAAAAAAAAAAAAAAAGGAGTCGATCATTGCAATGCTTTGGATGTTATTTTTTAGTTTAGGCCTATTCTGAGTTTGGTAAATCAGCTCCTACAAAGTGCATCTACCCACAGATGTTTTATTTAATCTGCTGCTTTCAGGACTTGACTTAAATGAACTATATACGTTTTGTCCCGTAACCTTTATTTTTCTCATCCTCAGCTTCAAGACTGTATCAGAGGAACGCTTAGCGAATGGTTTGCGGCGATATCTCCAGCAGCCAAGCCAGTAAGAGTTTGCACACCCCCACATCCCCACACCCAGAGTTTAAAGAAACTGAAAGAGAACAATGGCAGAGTTTCCTGTAAGCTGGATCGGTACTTCACAATGTGCAAGAGTGACCTGAAAATCAGGTTGGATTGAGCGGATTGTTTGGAGATGTTCGGCGTCTCTTGGCAGTGTTCTGGAGTTTACAGCAGTAGCATGTCTGATTGATCAGCGTATGCAGAAGCACATGTGGAGCGACTTAAGGTTGCGTGACAACATTTTGAAGGAGCTCCAGCTTTACTAAACGTTTTGTTGTTTTTTTGGGGAGTTTTTTTTTTTTTAATGCATTCCTGTCACATCTGTTGGGCATAGGCCTAATAACTGTTAGTTTATCCATCACAAAGTCTGCAGTGTTGAAAGAAAACTGTCATGGTGATCATTCATGGCAAGTTGGCCTAAATAAACAGTGTGGGCTGTGAGGTCTGAGTGCTTTTGCACTGGCTTCATCATGCCGCGCTCAGCAAATCTGCCCCTAGTCTGCTCCATGAGAAGAGAGTGCTGGTCTTAACTCACACAAAGCCAAGGCTTATTGAGGCATTCATCTCCTGCAGTCCTACAACACAGACAAGTTTTTACATGCACAAAAGGGGTCATGAAGGAGTTAAATGACAACAAAAGATTTTAATGTACAGTGAGTAGCGGGAACAGATTACTAAGGATAACTTGCTGGCAAAATGCACATTTGGACATGCTCAGACGTTACACTCTTGCTGTCTTTAAATTTTTTTTTTTTTGCCTTAATGTCTATTCCAGGAATTGCCCAGTATTCTGGATTGCACAATCCCTCAGAATACAGAGGCCATCACGCCAGAGGAGAGGGAGGAACTGAAGGTTTCCGGTGAGGACCTTTGACTTATGGAAGAATAAAGACTGCGTTTATAGCTTGACTGTGCCCTTATGGTGCACTGTTCTCACATGCTCTTCTCTTCTTTCTTTTTTTAGTCAAGCTGTTTCTAAGCGAGTCTGATTGCTCAGCCATCAGAAATGCAGTGGATATGGGTGAGTACCAGCAAAATACATGGTTATTTAGTTTTTAAACATGAATAAATATATGGTTTAGAAGCTTTTACACATGGTACAATATGGTGTTTTTTTTTAGTTTTCTCATTATCATGATTTTCAGAGCATATCATGGACATTGTCAATGCATATTTAAAAACAAAAAATTTGGTTATAAAGACTTAAACCTGTATCTCCAAAAAAAATTACAGAAGAAGAACAAAACCTCCTTCCCTTTCAGTGGAAGTCAATGAGTGCGTTTACATGCACTTAATAATCCGATAACTGCGGAAAATCAGATTTTGTCTGTAATCCGATCAAGTTCACATGCACTTAAGTAATCAGATAATGGGGGAAAAAATCTGTGTATACATGAGTCAGGCAGTAATCAATCATGCCACCACTTTTTTTCTTTCTTTCTTTAAAAATTTTTTTTTTTTTTTTTTTAAATACCATGACCCACAATATGAAAATGCATCATCTAGAGCAGGGTTAGGAAACTGGTGCCGGAATCCAGCACAGTTTGCTGATTTCCCTGCTCTAACAGGCTTTGTAAACTTGGCAATTAACAAGTAAGTTGAATTAGGTGGGCTTGAGCAGGAAAAGCAAAAAGCTACGCAGGGATCCGGCCCTTCAGGACTGGAATGGCCCACCCCGGATCTAGAAGACGAAGAATATTAAAATCCTTTAGTTTCGTTGTTGCTCCAAAAGTGTTTAGTCTCTGTTTTGCAGGTGCTGTGTCAAATGCTGCTTGCTTATTTCCGCTTCCTTTGTTTTTACACATGCACAGACTAAGAAAACTGAGAATACTCTGGTTAAGAAGATACCTACACTGAGAAATCAGATTACTGAGCTAAAGTCCAGCTCTCTTGATCAGATTTCTAAACCTTACTCTGATCTAAGAAATCAGAGTATGCTGTTTACATGACCTCTTGAATAATCAGATTACTGCAGAAAGCAGATTATCGTTGGATTATTAAGTGCATATAAATGCACATTTTTATGTGGCACTACTGAGGAGATTTTGTTTGTACCAGCTTGTGAGAAAATGTATTTTTGTCATCTCGCCCACTTAAATGTCCTCCGGGTTTTCAGAAGCATTTGACTACATATGTAAATACCTGCCTTAATAGCTGAGGGCAGAGTTATCAACGGTATGTGCTCATGTTTGTTCGGTACAGCATGTGTGTCTTTGGGCGTGTCCCAGCTGGACTCTGTGATCATCGCTCCTCCTCCACTGCCGGAGGGTGAGAATCTGGCCCTAGCTCACCTGCAACCTCTGTGGGAGGAGCTGGAAGGGCTTGTGCGAAACCAGAAGGTCGCAGCTATCGGCACTTCAGACCTGGACAAGACTCTGCTCGAACAGCTGTACAACTGGGCACAGGTAAAAGAGCGAGACAGGCTGAGCATCTTTACTGTTACTGTGAAGTTATTGAGTATTAAAAAAGATTATTCACTGATTTATATGCATGTATGATTATACAGAGCGACTTACAAAAGTGCTTCACTGTTTAGTCAGAAAATAGCTTTTGCTAGTTTATGTAGGCTAGGATCCAAAAGATACCTCTAAGCTTGGACACTGCTAAACACAAAAGACCGTATGAAGACCACAGTACTCAACATGCACTACACTTTGCCCAAACTCTTTTGTAAGAGGTGGTTCGTCAGTCTGTGTTTGAAGACAGCGAGTGACTCTGCCATTCAGACAACCAGGGAAAGTATTTTCCACTTCGGTGCCAGAACAGAAAAAAGTCTGGATGCTTGTCCTCCAGAAATCTTAAAGGATGACCGGTCAAGCCGAGCCGCAATCGATAGTCTTCATCTGCATCAAGTACAGAGGGTGTTGATGTGATTATATCACCATTCCAATTTGTTTGTGTGGGCACCCTCTGCAAGATGCTGCCCTGTGCTTCTGCCAGTGTGGCCGATACTAATAGAATGAAAGTTATCAGTAACCTCCTCATTCCTAGTGGTGTTTATTTGCAGTAATATCTACAGCATGCTGAGTTTGTTTTCTGTCTTGTTGTTCAGGTGAAGCCCAGCAGTAACCAGGTGAACCTGGCCTCATGCTGTGTGATGCCTCCAGACCTCACTGCTTTCGCTAAGGAGTTTGACATCCAGTTGTTGACGCACAGTGACTCTAAAGGTGCCACATATTCCCTGCTTATCGTCTGGCCTAGATAAGAATGTGTTGTTTTAGAGCTGCTATAATGGCGATGATTATTTTGGCGCTGTGTAAAGCAGGTCTTTTATAACCCAGTTTGAGGTTATTTTTAGTGCACAGTCCGAAATCGTTTAACTCCATTAAAAAGAAATCTGAAAGGAAGCATTTATTCTTATTGTTTTGACCTATAAAATCTCCTGGGATAAAATTGGGCTACATGCATCATTTATTTTTTTTTAATGACTCCATCCCAATAAGCCCATCCCTATAGTTAAGAATTACACCAGTCATTTGACTGCTCCTGAAAAGGCACACACAACCTCTAGCCAAATTGTGCTCCCAGTTCTTAGAAGACTGGTCTTAAGTACATGTAAATAAGAAACACCAATCGAAAAAAGACTGATGCAGAATTGATTTGCCAATTATGTTGACACACACACACACACACAAGGAATTTGGTTTCGGCTGTTGGCGTCTCTCTAGTTTAACCATAACAGTGTGAAATACAGTTTAACTGCTGCTGTTACCGTTTACAGTAATGCAGTTTCTCAGTCTGAGCAGAGCTGCAGTGAAAATCTATCAACTGAGCAGCCGTGTCACGTGAACAGAGAGTGTGAATGAAACCGGTGCGGTTTGTTAACGTTGTGCCATTAGAGGCAACAAGGTCTAACATCTGCAGTGACCTCACTCTGGTGTGTGAGTGAAGAGCTGGAGAGTGGAAAGTCGTATTAGAGGCGTGGGGGTCTCATATGGACAAGTCACTAATGGCCTGATGACCAAAAATAAGTAATTATTACAAACTAAAAGACTGTATTAAAATAAGTCATTAATACTAATATTCATAATATTATGGGAAAACCTGATTAAGGAATAATTTAGTCTTATTTTATTACTACTTGGCTCATCCTTGGTTTTAAATTTTGACAGGGAAGAAGTTTGTTTTAATATTATTCATCCTCATCGTCTACATTGTTAGTAAGCAAATACATAAAACAATGTTAGGCTTCATCAGAGTTATTTGGTAATTCAACGATTCATAATCTGAATATTTGATTACTCATTTCAATAATCAATAGATGTTTAACAGTATACACATTATATAAGGACACGCTGTGTGTGTGTGTGTGTGTGTGTGTGTCTGTGTCTGATAGTCTTGGTCTCATACAGCCTAGGCGTAATCCTAGTGTTTGTGTGTGTGAAAAGTTTAGAACCTGCCTGTTTGACCCAACTGTTGCACAGTATCTGTGTGCCTTGCCGTGTGTGACCTATTTGACTGTCTTCTTGCAGAGATGATCAGTGCAGAAGGATTTCAGGAGGCTGTGCAGGAGAGCAGTAAGGACCTGCAGGTGGCAGATTGGAGGCTGGAATGGGTCTTGCGCTACTCTATCATCGTCAAGAGCCGAGGCATCATCAAGGCTAAAGGTTACCTCGTTCATGCAAAGAAGAACTCTCAGTAGGATGTAGGATGTAGGACGCCACCGGACAGGATTTCAGGCCACCTTTTACAAAAGTAGACTCTAGCTTGCTACTAAAACCTTTTTCAATGAAATGTATGCCTAATTCACATGACAGTTCTGGAGGAAATTGAAAGTCACCGGACTCTTTCTCAAACTGCTTCACTGCTTCGACCTGAACAGGGTGTTGACTTGACTTATCCAACCTTTGTATCCTACTCCACTGTAGACTGGGGTATGTTAATGATTTTACATAATGTAGAGAACTGATGGCTAATTAACAGGGTTGATGTACCATACCATGCTCAGATGTGTTCAAAGTGCCTCTTTGGGTTAGATTTAGTTTGTTGCTTGCTAAGCGTGTGTCAGCACTATATAGAAACTGCAGAGATTTAAAATTCATTTTAGCAAAAGCTTTTTTTCACTTTATAAAACATGAGAAACCTTAAGTTCCATAGCTTTCTTTAGTTTTTAGAAGTACAGGATTTTACTTCAAAGGAAAGTAGTTCAGGTGAGAATAGAGACCTTGTAGAGATGAATGATTCCCAGGAATGGGTTTTACAGATAGTTAAATAGTTGTTACTTTAGATTTTCTGTAACGTCTCTGTTTAGAATGCCACTGGTTCTTCTTTGCTGGTGCTTTGTTTCATTCAAGTAAGTAAGGTTACCTTTTAAAACATGGAATATATGTAATTATTTCCCATTTGCAGATTGAGATTGAAAGATTGCAGCTGCCCAGTCTCAATGCTTTTACATATGTGAGATACTAGAAATATACCATGGATAACTATCGGCACGCTGTTTGCATTGTATATAAAACACTGGAAAATTCCACACTTGAAGAGATGTAATGCTTGTTACTTGTTTTTTTTTTTTTTTTTTTTTTCAGATATCAAGTTGATTGTTTGAAAATCTATATTTTTACGTATGTTTATTTATTCTTCATAACTACAATTTATATTTTGGGTCCAGAATGAAGATCTCGCAGTAATGTACATGTAATTACAAAATGTAAGTTTTTCAGATGTACCCGTTGTAAGTTGTATGAAGTTTTTAATTGAGTATACCATTCTGAAACTCAAATATGGCCACTGGTGCTTTCTTTTACTGTTGTATTGTGTTTCTTTAAAAGGAAGGTGTGGGCACAGGGGAGCGGGATGTGTGCACACACAAGAAACAAATCCCATGTATGAGACAGTAAACAAGTAACTGGATCAGAGTATTCTGCTGTTTACCACTTTCTGCTTAAAGCCTGGCTGATGGTCTCCGGTCATATAGACTTTTCCTTAAACACACCTGACCAGACATTTTGATGGGAGTTGTTTCATCGTGCTTACACACATATATATATATATATATATATATATATATATATATATATATATATATATATATATATATATATATATATATATATATATATTTTATACACACACACACACACCTTGCAAAAGTATTGAACTTTTCAACCTTTTGCCACATTTCAGGCTTCAAACATAAATATATGAAATTGTAATTTTTGTAAAGAATCAACAAGTGGGACACAATCGTGAAGTGGAACGAAATTTATTGGATATTTTAAACTTTTTTTTTAAGAAATAAAAAACTGAAAAGTGATTAGCTGTGTTGCTTTAAGCCAAATATAACGTTTTGCATTGTGGCCAAAAAGTTCGATTTTGGTTTCATCTGACCAGAGCACCTTCTTCCACATGTTTGGTGTGTCTCCCAGGTGGCTTGTGGCAAACTTTAAACAAGACTCCTTATGGATATCTTTGAGAAATGGCTTTCTTCTTGCCACTCCTCCATAAAGGCCAGATTTGTGCAGTGTACGACTGACTGTTGTCCTATGGACAGAGTCTCCCACTTCAGCTGTTGATCTCTGCAGTTCATCCAGAGTGATCATGGGCCTCTTGGCTGCATCTCTGATCAGTCTTCTCCTTGTTTGAGCTGAAAGTTTAGAGGGACGGCCGGGTCTTGGTAGATTTGCAGTGGTCCGATACTCCTTCCATTTCAATATGATCGCTTGCACAGTGCTTGAGATGTTTAAAGCTTGGGAAATCTCTTTGGATCCAAATCCTGCCTGGTGTATTCCTTGGTCTTCATGATGCTCTCTGCACTTTAAACAGGACTCTATGACTATCACAGAGCAGGTGCCTTTATACAGAGACTTGATTACACACATGTGGATTCTATTTATCATCATCAGTCATTTAGGTCAGCATTGGATCATTCAGAGATCCTCACTGAACTTCTGGAGTGAGTTTGCTGCACTGAAAGTAAAGGGGGCCGAATAATATTGCACGTCCCACTTTTCAGTTTTTTATTTCTAAAAAAATTAAAAATATCCAATAAATTTCGTTCCACTTCACGATTGTGTCCCACTTGTTGATTCTTCACAAAAGATTACAATTTCATATCTTTATGTTTGAAGCCTGAAATTTGGCAAAAGGTTGAAAAGTTCAAGGGGGCTGAAAACTTTTGCAAGGCACTGTGTATATATATATATATATATATATATATATAATATTATTATTATAAATAATAATAATAATAATAATAAATGTAAAAATTATACAATTTAACAATTGTAACAATTGTCCATATTATATATACATATAATATGGACATTACATTATATATTACTTATTTTTTTATGTAGACTGTAGTATTTTAACTTTTTCCTTGGTGTATAATTGTTACATTTATTATTATTATTATTATTATTATTTATAATAATTATATATATATATATATATATATATATATATATAAACACATGGGTCAGTTCTGTGGCCGGTGGGCACAGTATGCGGTTAGCTAGCTTAGGAGAGTGTAGTAGGGTCTGGGGTCTGGTAGGGCTGGCTTTTAGCTTAGCATCCGGCCTGCACCTGCCTGCTCTACCGGCCATCGGCTAATGCTGGCATTTACTCCCTATAGCCTTGCTTCCATCTTCTTCTCTATTCGGCATCTGTTAGTGTGCTGTTTTTATAAACTCTACTGTCCAAGGAAGGGACTTTTCTACTAGATTTGGGAGCATTCAGCGCCAAGGTGTGTGTGTGTGTGTGTGTGATGCCAATGGGTTCATGTTTATCTGCACAAGAGAGTCCTATTCCACTGGCAGTGCTTCTCTACAGGGACTAGACAAGCCGTGTATGTTTGCATTTGCACCTCTGTGTCAGCAATGGATGCACCTGAAAGTAGCTGATTTCATTAGAAGGGGTGTCCACAAACTTTTGGACATACTGTCTATGTCAGGATTGGCAATGCGACATTATTTTACAAAATAAATAAAGTAAAAAAAAATGATCAGGTGAAGTTTCAAGCCTGTGTGAGGTATATCAGTTATACTAGTTTAAACCATATGTAGGGTTGGGAATGTTATGTTACAGTCCACTGTAAGTGTAAGGGGAGCTCGTCTCAGTGGCCGGAGTGGGACCTGTCAGCCCGGTTCAGTGGGAGTCCATGCCGTCGTTTAGCGGCGCTTCAACTCCGCCCACGCCTCTGAGTCTGCGCCGCTGGAGAGCGAGTGCGCATGCTCAGCATCAAGATGGTGGCCACCAGAAGAGGAACACGCGTGGCTTCGCCAGAAAGAAAATCAGCCGATGAAGTAGCAGTAAGCTGTCGCTATTTTTTAACTCTGTGATCTGTAACGCTTTATTTCAGGCAGTACTGGTGTCATGGCGAAACTGTGGCCGGTTTAGGCCTGAGCCGGACTTACACGAGGGCAGGTTTGGCTACTTGGAGCGCTAGCTAGTTTGCTAGCCCACTGCTGTGCTCTTACTGTACTAATAAAACTTGGGGTATGAATCTCAGAGTTGGGCTATTATGAGTCTTAAACAGGCACACACACACACACACTTGATACGGGGCGGCACCTCAGTGTTTTTGTTTTTCCAAGTATATGATTGGCTCTGTAAAGTTTGAGAGCTGGAGATGAGCTCATTTCACTTTTCAGGCAAGAACGGTTTGTTCCCTTTGGACTAAATCGATTTGATCTGTAGTAAATACCATCTCCTCAGACAGTATTGTAAGACGCCTAGCTAGTTCTGTCCCATTTGAGTCCTACATGCTGCTCCAGAAAGGCCAGGAGTAAGCTGAGTATTTTAGAAATGGGTACACAGTATGGCAACACGTGCCTTCCTTCTAAACCACGGGCAGCAAGGCAACGAGGCATCAGTTTCAGACACAGTCTAGAGGACTGGACCACACTGGGTGATCTGAACAGCTTGTCATATGAGCTTGGTTATTATACACTATATGTTAATAGGTTTGTGGATACCCCTTCCACCCATGCTGATACAGATGTGCAAATGCACACACACACACACACACACACACAAGTACGTCTACTCTCTGTAGAGACGCATTGTTAATAGAATAGGACTCTCTGGAGCAGATCAACATGAACCTGTTGGCATGCTGCCTAATGCCAAGTGTGGGCTAGTGGGGTATGAAGTTCCACAGCTCCATCCAATACTTTTAGGATGAGGTGAGGTGGTGATCATCCAACATTCTGACTTTAGTGATGCTCTTGTTGCTGAATGCAATCATATAATTACAGGAATCCTCCAAAATCTAGTAAAAAAAAAAAAAGCCTTCCCTGGACAGTAGAAACAGTTACCCCAACAAAAGCAGGATAAATTTGGGATTTAGGGAGAACCCATGCATGAGTGTCCCAATACATGTGTCCACATTGTGTATGTCTGCCTATTCACCATAGACCATGAATGGTGGCGTTAGTATAAATTACAAACAGTGTTTCAGCCTGGACTGATCTTTGAACGAGCCACATTACAAGCAGGCAGTAAGAATAGATGTCATAGGTCAGTCTTGAAGGCACAGTAATAAAAAAAAAAATATTGTTCTTGTCATTTGGGATTTTCATTGCTTTTGTTCAAATTGTGTTTAACAGGAGCCTACCCCTACGGTCAGGAAAACTAGAAGTAGAACAGTGATAGTGACCGAGCAGTCCCAGAGTGAACAGACCAGTGACTCCCAGCAGGATGATGCAGAGGTGCAGCACAAGACTCCCGCAAAGCCAGCAACTGCACCTAAAAGAGATACAAGAAGGTCTAAACGTCAACCAGCAGCTGCAAACCAACCAGACTCTACCCATGAAGCAGATGTGTCAGAGTCTGAATCCTGCTGTTCCGTGGCATCAGATGTTCTAGTACAATCAACTACAAGGAGCAGAAGGAGAACAGCAGGCCGTGAAAAGGCTGCTGCTGCAACAGAACAGGATGCATCTGAAGGCGAGTCTTCAGCAACTGCCAGCAAGAAGTCCAGAAGATCCGTCAGAAGCCAGAAGAAACCTGCCTCAGTTCCAGCCGAATCCGCCGCCTCAAAGGACAGTGATCATTCTGAGGCAGAATCTTGCAGCTCTGTAGCATCTCTGTCTAAAATGAAGGAGACCCGGATGATCACCAGGAGCCGCAGAAGGACTACAGGTCCCACTGAAGATGCTGATCCTTCTGAGGCAGATTCATGTTCCTCGGCAGTGTCTGGCCCTCAGGGATCCACTGTCCGCAGGTCGACGCGCAGCCGTAGAACAAAGCCCTCTGAGCCAATCCCTATACATTTGGAGGAAAGTGAACCTACCGAGGCTTCTGTGTCTTATAAAACAAGGCGGGCCAAAGGCAAGTCTGCCGATGAAGACCAGGTTTATGAGTCCGAGGGTTGTCATTCCGGTCCTAGCCTAAGTCCCTGGAGAAAAGCTGGAGTTACTGTGCTTGATTCTGATTCAGAATCGTTAGCAACTACCTACATTTCTCTTGATAGTCCATGCTCTCTTAGGGTTAGGCTCACTCCTTGCAGTAGCCGAACTGGTTCAGCTGGCAGCAACCGTGCTGTGCCTGCTTCCAGGACAAGAAGCAGTGTGAAAGTCACACACAATGTGTCTTATGCGCCTTCAGTGGCCTCCGAGGGTGAAATCAAGGAGGATCAGGCTGAAATCTTAATGGACACGACCAGTCAATCTGTAAATGCAGCTGTGTCTGACAGGGAGGACATTGAGGACATGGAGGAAGATGAGGAGTGCAATAAAACAGTCATTAGTGCAGATGGACAAGAATGTTCAATTTTAGATGATGTTAAAGCGGACCTTACTCTAACTCTTGATGAGGATATCAGCAATGACGGTGCAGAGGCACAGATGGAATCTGAGAGCAGTTCCATTCGAGGTGTCACTGTATCTGAAAATACTGAGAACATGGAGGACAACCATGGCACTAAAGAACAAGCAGATGCTGAGAAGAGTGTTAAAAGCATGGAGGAAAGTGAAAAGATGCCAAAGCCAGTGAAAAAGATCCATGTCATAGATGATCAGGCAAGTGCTGTAGTGATGAAGCCTGAAAAGGGGGTCATTGTGACTGAAGAGTGTCAGCCAAACCTGGTAAAAGACCATGATGTTGAAGAGCAGAAAAGTTCTGATCCAGTACAAACTGAAAAGAGTGTGAAGTTGGTTGATGAATCGGAAGAGAAAGTGGTTGAGAAGAGCGTAACAGTTATTGAAGAGGCTAATGATTCTGAAGCGACAATGGTCTTAGATGTGGCTCAGAAGATCCCGGCTAGCCAGACAATATCAGTGACATACAGTGGCCTGGCAGGTGAGAAGGTTGAAAATGAAAAAGACAAGGTAGAAGACATGAGTTCAGCACAGGACGAGGAGGGACCTTCTAGCTCAAAACCTGAAAAAGGAGTTGTAAGTTTGCTTGATAGCAGTGAGGATGAGGAGAGCGATGACGAAGGACTCTCAGACAAGGACTGCAAGGAGGTGGCTGGAAACCTGGAGGGTGAAGACGAAGTCATGTGCTTGGATGAAAACCAGCCTGGGCCATCGAGGGAACCTGATTCATCAAAAAATAATGGTCTGTTTGTTATTGATGCACGTCCTGGACTTCACTCTAGTGAGACGTATTACATTGATACCACGTGCAATGAAGAGGAAAACAAAATTGCTGATTCTAAAGCTGCTGAGGATGAAGAAGACTTTGTTGATGAAGAGGGAGACGATGATGATGACGAAGACTCGAAGGTGCTCTTCACTACCCGCAGACCAGCACGGTAAGAGTTTTTCTTTCCCATTTTCACAAATAATTACCATGGACAGATAAACATCTTTCATCTCCCTCTCTTTCTCTGTTTCAGGACGGAACTATCCAGTGCTATTGATCCAGGTCTAAAAGTAAAGGACCTTGGTGGATTGTATATCAGTTTTGATGGCAGCAAATCAAAGTCTGTCTCCAACAACCTGAAAAAACTCAAGGACCAGAAGAATCAAGATGAAGTAATTAACTTTGATTGATTTAAGGTGTTGAATTGATTATGAAGACATTATAGTGCTGTTCCCCAAATATTACATGATCGGGGGTCTCAAACTACCAGCCCACAGGACACGTCTGGCCCGTACGGCAGCTTTAGTTATCATAATTGTTTTTGAAATACCCAGTGATTTTCACCTGGCTAAACCCATGCAATGCACCAGTGCAAGCTCACCATTCATGGCATTGCTTTTGACTGAATCTCAATGTGCAGTTGAGGCAAGCTGTACTGAGCGTGTTCATCGTTTACAGGGGAACAACTTCTGAAAGACTGCATGCCTCAGGCTGCGCTTGACTGTGAATACAATGATCGAGCAGATCAGCGAGTTGTCTGATGGCATTTATGATCAGCTGTGCATCAAAGTATAAGGATTCACGGACACTTGATTAGAGTACAGAAGCGAACAATAGTGCTCCACTCCCTATATTTTTCAGAGGAATAAATGCCCTAATGGGGAATAAAATGTTTTTTAGATGGCTGAAGAATTGCCGTCTTTATGTCCAGTGCACAGAATGTCCAAAAATACCACTAAGGACACATTTCAGGGGCTGTGTAATGCCATTTACAAAGCTAGTTTCTTATAGAAACTAAGCTAGTACAATACTCACTTTAACAACATGGACAGCCCCCCCCATTTGGAGAACATTGCCTGACTAGTGGCCCCCAAATCATTTGAGTTTGAGATCCCAGATCTAGATACATCCCAAAGCTGAAATTTAGGCTTAAATCCAGACTGTGCTGTTGGTTGTTAATGTCAGGAACTTGTCATGGTACTCTAATATAGGTTTGATGGCAGACAAGAATGACTGGGTCATTTATTTACATACTCATTTGCTGGAGTTAAACCTTTTTCTGCTTTGTCAGACTAAGCATATGGGGATGCACTGTTAATGGCAGGAAAATACAGTGGAGCTAAAGCCTGATTTAAAGATGATGTGTTGGACCTACCATACTGGTAGTTCTAATGTGTGATGGAAGAGAATGGCTTGCTTTGAGCCTGCTGTAGGGGTTTCCTGTAACAGACACTGGAGAGAAAAAATGAATTCATTTTCAGAAAGCTTTTTGCGTGTCATTGCATATTTCTCAGAATCGGCTTACCACAGCCAAGAAATCTGAAAAATGGATGAATGTAAAAATACAAAGGCTCAGAAAGGTTTTTAGAAAAACGTTTTCAGTGCTGCATGCAAATGGGACTTTCAGCTGTTTCATTTCATTTATGCTTGTGTTTGTATAAATCTAAATCTCATTTTGCTGTTGCAGTTGCTGAAGAAAAGTGTGATTGTTGCTGACTTTGAAAAGCAAGATGCTGTGCCACCGTACAAAGAATCAAAACATGCTGCTAAACTGAAGCGTAAGGTGAGCACTGGGCAGTTCCTCATCCTGTGAGAACAACTCTACCCTTGTTCTTTGCACATGACGTAGCATTTGTTACCTAAGGGTGTTTAACTGTACAGTAATATTACTATAATATAAAGCACAATTATCTTTCTTAAAAATAACAAATGCTTGTATGTTTAGGAGGAGAAAGCTAAGACAACAGGAGATGGCTGGTTCAACATGCGAGCCCCTGAATTAACTGACGAACTGAAGAATGACCTCAAGGCACTACAGATGCGTTCAGCAATGGACCCAAAGCGCTTTTACAAGAAGAACGACAGAGAAGGATTCCCAAAATACTTCCAGGTGAGGACTTATTCTGTGCTATTTTATTCTTTTTAATTAACTTAAACTCATAAAATGTTACATTTGTGTTTGTTTACTCCATAAACTAATGTAAAAATACATTACCCAGATGACATGCTGGTAGTTTTATTTTGTATCTTTGTGTATGTAATTAGAGAGACTACATAGCCTAGCACCAGTTGCCTTAAATTAGTATTTACTGTTCTGCAGGTTGGCACCGTGGTCGATAACCCAGCAGACTTCTACCATTCCCGAATTCCTAAAAAAGAGAGGAAGAGGACTATCGTAGAGGAATTGCTCGCTGATGCAGAGTTCAGAAGGTAACTTGTCTATATATATATATATATATATATATATATATATATATATATCAATTTATATATTTACACATACAGTAATAATTTTAATAAAGAATAAGGCACAATACAGGGCAGCCAGTTAGAACAGAAGTCATTTACATATCCATCTGAAAGCTACAGTAACAAAAAATTATAGCCTGTACAAAAGAATAATGGTCATGGAGAATGTTCATGTAAAAATAAACTATGATACTATTTATTGTTTAAAACTGAATGTTGCCAGAAAACAGATAATACAAAAGAAATTCTCTTAATGGCTTGTTCATGATCTCCCTAGGATTGTAAACATTTCATGTTGTTGCATCTTATCTGCCTCTTATCTTCAGCGGCTCAAAGTATATTTGCCTTGTCCACTATATGAACTACTATTTAATGTTTCTTAGAGTTTTTTTGTGAAGTGTAACAATTCAATTTCCTTTCTTTTTTTCAGCTTTAACAAGAGGAAATATCAAGAGATCATGTCAGAAAAAGCAGCAGAGTCAGCTGGAAAGATGAATAAAAAGAAGCATACATTTCATAAAAAGAAATAATGTAAGATTTTCATTTTTACACCTTAGTGATGTTCTAATGTTTCTGTAAATACTAAGCAGAATGTTGGAGCTTCTGTACGCTTTATCAAATGTATGTACATTTTATTTTTTAACATTTTTAATGGAAAGAGTGATATTGAATGATGTTTTAGTATTTTAATACTTAGAGGGGAAAAAAAAAACAATTTTTAAAAAACAATGGAAAACAATTCTGGTCGTTTTTAGAACATCATATCTCTTTTTGTTTCCCTGACTGAAGACACTTGATTTCTCTGCCACCAGTCTGGGAGGATGACAGAGCATGATGGAAGATTTAATTTTTTTGCAAGAGCGCGTGCACACACATTTACAGCTGATCTCCAATAAATGACATAAAACCACTCTCCTGTGTTTCTGTATCTCTTAATATTCAGCTTCAACTATCTCTTAATATTCTTAACTTAACTTAATCAGACTTGAAGATTTAGATAAAGTGGCAGAATTTTCATGATTAGTTTTTAGCTCATGTAGAATGTCACATACTTCAGAGTTGCAGAAAGCTGTGATTTTGCAAAGCTTTAAAAATGAGGGCTTAAGTGTTAATCAAATGTTAGAATTTGCATACATAAACAGCACAGCCAGCTTAGATGAGTCAGTCAAGATGTCCAGATGCTTTAAGAATCACTGTGACTGGGACTTGATGCTTTTCTGTATAGGTTCTTGTAAATTTTGCCAAGGCTGTCCTCAAACACTGCTCTGTGGGACCTCCCTGTGTATTTGGCTGCTTTGTTGGTCCAGAATGTTCCGTTATCTAAATGAACAGATGGCTCTCCAGGAATAACCCTGCAACATGGAAAACATGGGTTACACTGTGCATTTGATTCAACAAGTAACTGAGTGATAGTGATTTCCACTGCAAAGATGAAGCCTCATTTTTGGGCTGGTTACATTAAATAAGCAGTTAAACTTTTTTGCCTTTTGTAAATTTATAAAAATATCCTATTCCATATTTAAATAAAGAAATAAAAAGAATAATTTCCTTTTAGTTTTGCAACTGTTACTAAATTTGTTTTTATACTGTTAGTGTTTGTCTAACTGGCAATGCAAACTTTATGCCATGTTTGCTGGATGTTCTTATATTCTAAGATGGGTAGGTTCCTTGCTGAAGGGCACCTCAGCTGTGAATGTTGGAATGAGGAGAAAGTGCTGTTCCTTTACTCCCCCTCCTTGTGCCTGTCCAGGAGAATCAAACCAGCGACCTTCAAGTCCCAAGCCCGTCTCTATGACCTTTGGGCCATGGCCAATTAAAAGTAATTTTACTTATTTTTTCCCCCCACCTGCTGGGTCAGTGTCATTTGCGCAAAAAACAAACAAACAAACAAAAAAAAAAACAACAACTTGCCAGCTGCATAAACAAAGAAAAATGAGTTTATGTTATGTACAATTCTCTGAATTACAGCACCTCTTTCCTCTTGTGTTGGTAAGCAAGAGTTGGAAAAGAAGCATTCAAGAGAACTCAGTTACTTGCTGGTCAGAAGCCAAGTTAGTTTTATTTTCTTAGCCAGGCTGCCTAGTCTATTCCCCCTGCTGGATCAATCAAACTAATGAAGCTACACCCTGGCTAAAGCTCTTTGTGTTCAGTGAAGGCATTAGTCTGAGACTAGGTTGCAAATACTGGTCATTTTATGCAACTCTTTATAAATCTGATGTCAGGAACGATGTTTTGAATAATTAATCAGTGGCAACTGCGCTGATGAAGTTTTATCATGTTTTATTACCGGTGGTAAAGTTTCACACTCAAGTGTGAACCATGTAGGATAAAGGCAGAAGCTGTTAACAAAAAAAGTATTTACACAAACTTTTTGTGAATTCTTGGGGCAGTACTGGCAAATTATTGGCTGGAATTAATTTCATTCAAATTCTTTGGCTATTGTTAATCAATACCAGTTCTCTGGGTCATTCATTAAATGTCTTAGATGTGGAACTATGCTGTAGTGTGAAACTGAAAAATAAATGCCCCTGTCAGGTTCATTTATACTGTTCTTCTTGTATGTCATAAATGAGCATCATGCCCTGCTAATAAAACAACTGCACATTCTGCAGTATAACTAAAGAAAATACATAATTACATACATTTTAAGCCAACAAAACTGAGCCTTAAACAATGTTAGTCCATGCTCCTGGGTATATTAAGCATGATTCATCATATCATTTAAAAGGCAGTTCTTGATTCTTATAGTCCATCAACATGCAAAGATGTTTGCCCACCTCTAAAACATCATGTGCTTTTTGATTATGTCGGCATGCACCAGCAGGCCAGGAAAAACAATCCCGACCAATTATAAGTTGCACCTCCCCTCCCACCAGCTCGTCTGAAATGATCCAACACTGAGCACAACACTATGCTAGCTTTACGTGAAGACAAATATTCCAAGCAGAGCAGCAAAACACAGTGAGGTAATGTATTTTTCATAGCTTTGAACTTGCACACTCTCAAGGACCATGTATTTACACATTTATTTTATAAAACACTCTAGGCATCATTAAACACAACAGTCTGCAGTACCTTTTTGGGAAAACTACTTTGTAATTAATTATTAAAACAATTTGGAGCACAACTGAGGAACCAGGCAATGCAAGTTTATCTTTAGACTTCTGCATAATGTGTTTTAAATAAAATAAAACCCATAAAAATGTGCTTTTACTTTCCTTTCCCATTTACATGCGTTAGACTTTAATATACACTTGAGTCAGGCTTTACATAATTTAGCAGAAGAATGACTCTGTTTTTATGTGCAATTTTACATTAGGAAACTGAGCAGTTACCAACTAAACAAAATCAGATGCAGAATCAGAGAAGAAGAAAAAAGAAGAAGAAAAAACCTTCGTAACTTTGAATGGAAGTCAATATAAAAAGATTTCATTCTAATAATTTAAGAGGTTTTCTATTGGTACACTTATCAGGAAATTCTGACACAATTTAAAGAACAACGCTTTATATTTAATGTGTCAAAACATTAAAAAACTAAATATGAGTTTTTGTGGGACAGCGACATGCACACATATTCAGTTCTACACATGATTTAACAAAGTCAGGGGTGTTTACCTGTCAGGTTGTGCTTGGCTGTTACACAGAGAGTCAGGGCAGGAAGAAACCGGTGTGCACTGACTGGATTTGTTTTCTTCACTCTCTTTCTCCTACAGAAACACATATGCAGGGAGAGGGATGTCTTACAAATTCAGAACTTTATCAACTATTTCCTTTATTCATGATAAAAAACGATTGCAAAGAAGTTGACTGAGGCAGAAGATAGGAACCAGAATAATCAGGAAACTTCCATTTGACAACTGTATAAGGGGTAAAACATTTGTAAAAGTAGATCTTTTTAGCAACTTCATTAAAACTCTTAAAGCAAGTCCTCCATATTTCTTCATTTGAGTTTGGAGTGGATTACACATTTGCCTGATTTGCTTGGCAGGCAGCTGTGCTGCAGTGGCACCTTCCTTCATTCTGTTTAGTATCTGAAAATTCAAGCCTGTGAAGACAGCTTTCCACCAGCAGACCTCCCTCCCACTGAAAACACACACACATACACGTTCGCTCGCTTTGTTAATTTCAGGGAGGATTTGGAGGGGTTTTAGAGTAATTAGCACGCTTTTGCTTTGGTTTTTCCACCAACGTGTTCCAGCTACTGAAATGTGGGAGGTGACGCTTCTTAAAGGAAAATGTTTCAACAGTTCTTGAGCTGGAACTCCACAAGACAAGGGATTCAAGAGGCTATAAAAGATGAAGAAAACCCATGAATAAGCGCATAAGGTGATTACCACATTCATTTGCTAGGGAGAATTAATAAAAGAAATGTATACATGAACCAGAATTCAATCGATTAATTAAAGCATCCCAAATTTGCTTAATTTTTGACTATTTGACAATCAATTCTTTGTTTCTTGTAATTCTTCATTTTGACAGAGAAATCATGTGTACTGATGAACATTCACAACTGCAAAACAAAACATGACTCCACCTACGAATGAACAGTGTTCGGCCTAAAATGGACCCCTTTTGGTTTGGTTGGGGTTGGACATAAACATAAAGGTCAACTTTTGTCACTCAGAATTTACACTACCCTTAAGAGGATGTGGTGATCAGTTGTTACTTACAAATGAGAGCTTGCGAGTGGCATGTGTGCTTAAAATCCTCTGAACACGGCTGTGGATCTGCTCCCACTGCGACGGACTGTTTGGGCTGTGAAATCTGGACAGAAGTGAAATCATTGGAATGCTTGGTAATAAAAAGGGTCGAGATGATAATATAGCACAATGTCTAAAGTTGGTTGGCACAATACCAAAGTACCAGAATTACAAACATGGGACAGTTTCTTGGACTATGTTCTCAACAGTGAACCATAATTTCAACTGTTTTAGTCAGGGCCTATCCTCACTCAAGATTCAGAAACTTTGTTTCAGATGTTTTGGAATAATTATAACACAAATGTTAAAAATATTCCAAATTTATAGCTTAATTAAATATATTTGTTATTAATACTAAACTCTCCAACTTTCTAAATTTCTAAAGATTTCTAAAAGCTCTGTATTTCTGTCTTTTTTCTAAAGCCAAAATCTTTACTTTTTTAAAATTCTAACTTCATGGTCTTTGTTCTACTATGGTTTAATTCTGACTGCATTCTTTTGTATAACCATAATGTAATACCCTGTTTAACCACTAGTCTGTGCTATGTCCTTTGGAGTGGGACATGATGGTGGAAAATACTGGTAACGCAGATAGTTCCCTACCTTTGAACAAGTTCCATAAAGTGCATTAAGTTAATTCATGAATGTCTATGCACAAATGTATATTAGTCTTGTCAATCTCTTGTCAATGATGTTCCTCTAGTTCAGCTAACACAGCCAACATGGGCATTTTAAAAGGTAGGACAGATGGATCCAGATGCATCATTTACACTTTTCAACTCTCTCCAAGGTCAGGAATGTAATACAGAGGGACAGTTGACTTCATTTACTACGAAATAAAATGACATTTCTCTTGGAACACACACAGAGGAAGGCAGTTTCGTAAAGCAGAGTCACGACTGGCAGGAAAGCAAAATCCAATCTGTATGAGAGGTTGTACACCTCGGTGGTTTTTATCTTTAATGGACCTAATGTAGGCTGTGCTTCAGACAGTTAGCTGGGCCAAAGGATTAGCACACAAGAATCCAACAAGTGCAGAGAGGACAGACTGAACTTCACAAGGCATCATTTCACTTCCCATCAAAGACTTCCAAAAGACGTGCCTGATCTCTGATTGTCTGAATCTTCCAAGCTGGCCTTAATCTGCGGCCCTCTGACTCCGGTCATGCTTTCAATCCAGACAAAAGTATCATACATTTCCCACTATTTACTCTCCAATTTACTCTTCGGTTTAAAATTGTCTATTGATTTTAAATGTTTGCCTCTGTCCCTGCGGGAGAGAAGGTGGGGGTAGGAAAAAAAAAAAAAAAAAAAAAAAAGAGGTGGAGAGACAGGCAAACAAACAAACATTTGCTGGTTTAGCAGCCTGTTGTTCAGATCAATGACAAGGGTCTCTCAGAATTTATTAAACCGAGCGTCGGGTCAGACGCATTAGATCTCGCCGAAACACAATCAATACCTTTTCCCCTTGTTTTCTCAGGGATTTTTGTCTTTTTTCTTTAAAGTAATGAACAAACATGACCGGACATCACATCTCGTCATTTGAAGATGTAGGGTGAGGGGGTAAAATTCGTCTCACGTCATCTGAGATCAAAATATAGATTGAGAGCAGGGCTCCCTTTTTATTTGGCTTTGCTCTTATGAGCTTATGAGCATTTAGTCAATATCACATAATTGGAAATTCATAGGGGACACACCATAGGGTAGACCTCTCCATTCTTTTGCTATCTATATGTAGACTGAACAAGGAAAAAAGGACAACAAAATATAGATTTTAAAAAAGGGTGGAAAACACCTAACTACTGCATCACATATCTTTCTTTTTAGTCAATATATGTTTGAGGTGTTAATAACAGCCTTAATTGCATAAAGTGAAGTAACGTGAAGTAAAGTTAATATCTGACAGTAAGACTATGTGATACATACGCAACAGCAAACCAAATATAAAAGTTTAGTTTAGCTGAAATCAATGTACATTGCTGACTGTACCTCATGGTAAAAGAAAACATGAGATCAGAACAGGTGTACAAACTAAAAAGTAAGCAGACAATCTCTTCTGTCCTTTGTGCAACAGTGCACTTAATGGAAATCAATCTGTTCAATAAATGGAGCTCTGGCAAAAACCTCTGTGGAGAAGAACAGAACTCACTGTAGATCACGATCATTTCTAACCAGGTAACAACTACAATACAGTACACTGATATGCCTCTTGGTCCCTCTCATTGGTCATGGATAAAAGACATAACATATATGGACATATAGTGTATGTTAAGTTTAAATACAAGACTGTTTATGTTTTTGTGTTGTTCATAGCTTACATTCGCTCAATATTGTGTACATGAGACTACTTTTTTCCAAACCATTCAGGTTTGAAGAAACGATAATGTCAAAACTTCAAAAATTCAATCAAATCATGACCTCAGATTAAAATATTGTATAGAGCCTGTGTACTGCCACACCCTAAATAACTTTAGCATGACTGTAAAGGTGATACTGGTCCTACCTTTCCCTGAGTGAAGAGCGACTCAGTAGTGGACTCTCATCCCTGAGACTACTGGGTAGAGGGGTGGAGTGGTCGGTAGGTGATTTCCTGTGAGGAGGAGTTATGGATGTAGCCCCAGAGGACATACGAGGCATATCCAAAGAATGACGTCTTGCCTGGAAATGAAATTCACAATAAATAGTTGAGTCATATTATCCTATATAAAATTAGCGTGGTGTTTCACAGCTTGACTGAATATCTGTAACTTACTGTAGAAGACTTTGCCCTGAAGCTTCCATAAAGTGCAGGATCTATGGAGTCAAAAACACCTTTAAGTAAAAGTGGAAAGTAAAAATAAAAAGGTAATAAACATATACATATAAGCTATGATAAGAAGATGAAAAAAGGATAGCAATTCTCCTAATTAACTGCAGGGATATGTTTGTAGTTATTTAAGAGCATCATGACACAGGCAGCTGATACTGTTTGTCACATTCATCCCAATATTATCTGTATAATATGGATTTTTTTTAAAGAACAGTCACAAGTTGTGCTACTCCAAGTTTTTATTTTGTACTCCCCCACCTCCCTACCAAGTGTCACAAAGGGGTTCTTTGAGGCAAAAAAGAAAAGTTTGCTTCTTTAAAGATTCATGCTTTAAAATAGGTTTAAAGAGAGGTTTGTCTGTGTGAAGGACCAGATTCAATGAATCTAGTAGTTCTTCCTAGAATGAGGTTTGAGCAACTCTGGTCAAAATTTATGTGTCTACTTAACTCAGTAGAAGAGGGCATTAAAAAATAAGACAGGAGCTCTCAAATAACTTTTACAAATGTCTCAGACCTTAATGAGCATGTTCACTGTAATTATTAGGAAATTCATAATAATGAACATAATAATAATTGTATTATTAATACCCACAAAACAGCAGGCCATAATAAGATAGCAATGTGTTTATAGTTAGCCAATTTCTCAATGCCTAATGGATTTAAGAAATGGCAGTTATCAGGAAAAGTTGAGCTCTGAAAGACCAAGAAAGCTGGCTGTAGGATTGCTAAAAAGGCAATTCCAACCCATGTTTGACTGCAAAAGACCTTCAGAAAGATTGAACTGACTCTGGAGTGGTGGTGCCCTGTTCTTCTGTGCCTGATGCAAGCCTGGTGCATTTTGGAAGCAAGTCCTGTGGACTAAGGAATTTAAGAACATTTTGGCCACAATGTCCATAGGTATTTTGAAAGAAAAAAGAATTTCATGAAAAACCACAAGGAACATGTATTGATTGCTAGATGAATTCAATTAAATACCAGCAAATTCTGGAAGCAAAAATCACACCTGTACCTTACATCAGTAATAAGAACCTAAACAGAAACACAATGATCAAAATCCACAACGGCGCACCTGTATAAGTGCAAGCTGCAGCTTTTGCCATGGCTCTCACAGCCCCCCACCATAATAATCATTGAATATCCACAGCTAGACCTCAAGTGAGCAGTGTATGCAAGATGCACAAAGTACATCACAGAGCTAGAACTCATTTGCAATGGAGAATGAGCAAACATTCCCAAAACAAACAGTGTTTACAAGCTGTAGTATTTGTCAAAGGCAGTATTACTGTATAAGTTATAAGTACTGACCATGCAGGGTGTCCAAAACGTTTGAAACTCAGATCATCTTTTACTCTCTAAGCTATTCCCAGTAGCAGAAATTTTGCTGTAGTCAACACTGTAGTTATGTAAAGACCTATCCAAATACTGCTTTCTTAGAGAACCAAAACTGGTTCTTCTATGGCATTGCACTTTGAACTTAATTTAAAGTAGTGCTGGGTGAGATGACCCTAAATTAGTTTCATGATTAACTGAACATTTTAGTAGTCTCTATTATGTTTAATAAATGATTATATAAGCTGCTCGAGTTGCTCAGTTGACTTTTGCTTGAGTTTTCCTTCATGTTGCTTCCATGTAGCAAACTGGATGAGGCTGAGTTGTACGACTACACACGCAGTAGTATGTTTTTTTAAGGGGACAGTACATGAAAACACAAACACAAAACACCTAAAACATTTTTAAATAATCTCCATAGACAAGATTAAATTGATTACAGGTTCTAAATGTTGCGTTCGATAACTTTTTGATTACTTGCCCAGCCCTATTTTAAAGAGTGTAGACCTGTACCTAAAACACAAGATAAATCACTAGTGCAAACAATCAAGTACAGATGACCTGACTGCATGAATGTCTACCAGATTAATGCTAAACCTTCTAGGCTTTAATTTTTTACTTACAAATATATTAATCTTTTATACAGTATAATATAATAGATTATATAGTAGAATCAATATATCCGAACCTGTGAGGTCTGCAGCAAAACTCACAGATGTCTGGTGAAAAGAGCTTCCCTTAGGTGAAGATGGAAGAGCTGGAGGGGATGTGGAGGATGCAGTTAGCGAGGAGTCTGGACTATGGGGGACCTGCAAACAAAGAAATCAATCAGCTTTGTCCTTTCTTCAAAAGAGAAATAATCTGTAGACTCTGTTTTAGCAGGTGAAGACATGTACACCAACATTCAATTGACACAGGGGCGTTATTTATTCATCTGAATTTGTCTTTCATTTAGAAGTTAATCACTTCTCGGAGAAGGTTAAAGCGTGACGAGTTTGTTTCATCTAACCGACTCAGTCCAGGTGCCTTGGTGTCAGGCCTATTTTCAGAGTTCAATTAAAGTGCGGCTACTGAAATTAAACAGCCATATGATGAAACGCTCCGTTTGCTTTCATACAAACAAGAATGCTGACTTTAAACAGACATTGATAATACATTCACAGAGCTAATCCGCCAAAATAGTGAGCATGCATTTGTTAATCAGGGTCTGACTCTTAATTACTTAGGTTAATTGTCGCCTCAGGATTTGCTCCGAAAAAGCTACTCCTTTTTTTTTCTCTCCAAAGGCCCAAGAATGGAAAATGCCACGCTGATATCACATGACTTGGATCTGAATCTCGCCTTTCATAGCATGACAGCTTTGATATTTACACCTCCGGACTTGTTTTAGCGAAAACACTCCAAAGGAAACAGGAGGGGGTACTCTCTCTGCATTTCGCTCATGAAAGAGGCTGACAGACTGAGCTGGAGATGGGGTTGACACTGCAGTCTAAATCACTTGCTAGCAGCATAGCTTTTTAAATGCACGAAAGTTATAATATAAAAGACTATTACATGCTGAAGGCAGGCCAACTTGTAGAAAAGCATTGCCAAAAGAATCAGACTCTCTGGAACAGATAAACATGACCCTATTGGCACCATGCCTAATGCCAGGTGTAGGCTAGAGGGGTATAAAGCCCCCCAGCATTGAGCTGTGGAGCAGTGGAACTGTGTTCTCTGGTGTGATGGAGCTCCATCACACCAGTTGTGAGTTGATGAGTTGTGGGTGAGGTGGGGTGATGATTCTCCAACATCCTGACCATACTAGCGCTCTTTTAGCTGAATGCAATTGAAACCTTACAGCAATGCTCTGAAATGATCATGATCAGTAATTATCAACAGCCGCTTTGGCAAGTACCGCAGCTTGTAAACACTTTTTGTAGCAGCTAAGAGTTTTTCAGTTTTTGTTTAGGGGATTTTCACCCATTCTTCATTGCAATAGGCTTCTACTTCTGTGAGGTTCTTGCATACATGACTGTTTTATATAGAGAAGTTTTAATAAATGTTCTTTTTTCACTCTCAAATTGAACAACAGAAAAAAGAATACATCAATCTCGCTTAAATCTTGCTAGAATTTTTATTTTTAACTTTTAACTTGGCAAAAAAGACAAGCATGGTGTTACCACAAAAGGAGGTTGAGGTGCTGTCTCTTTCTTGAAGGTGTAGGGCCCAAGCTGGAGGTAACTGAGGCGTTGTCTTGCGTCCTCAGACAGCTGGCACATCCTGCGGTGGGTGTAGGGTGACGGGGAGCGGGTCTGCGAAGCTACTGTGGGTTGTTGGTAACCACACGGTGGCGCTGTGCTTGGCTTCATCTTCCGCTTTCCTGTAGGGCTTGTTCTTACACAACAGGGCTTAGTATGAGAAGGGTTAGATGCCTAGAAAAAGAAAATAGAAGAGCATTTTAATTAAAGATTAATTCACTTTATGGACGAAAGTATTGGGACACCTGCTCATTCCTTGTTTCTTCTGAAATTAATCAGGGTAGTTTATTCTGCTTTTGTTGAAGTAACTGTCTCTACTGTGCTGGAAAGGTTTTCTACTAGATGTTGAAGCATTGCAGTGACCATTTGATTGCATTCAGCCAACAACAGCATTAGTGGGGCCAGGATGTTAAATGATCGCCACCCCACTTCATCCTAAGAGTACTGGATGGAGCACAATCATGCCAGAAAACACAGTTCCACTGCTCCACAGCTCAATGCTGGGGTGCTTGATATCTCTCTAGCCCATGTCTGGCATGTTTGTCTGAGTTCTATTCTATTGGCAAGATTTTTCTACAGGGACTAGAGAAGCTGTGTGTGTGTGTGTGTGTGTGTGTGAGTGTGTCTGTGTGCACATTCGCACAGCTGTGCCAGCAATGGGTGCAACTTAAAGTAGCTGAATGCATTCATTAGAAGGGGTGTCCACAAACATTTGAACATATAGTTCATTAAAATTACAATGATAAATGATTTTATTGTAATTCTTATTCTCAACACTTTTCTTACTTTTACACCATTCTAACGACCCAAACACAAAGCCAAGCCCAGTCCTAATGCATGTAGCCTGCCATAAAGCTTTTCTCCTTGTTCCAGTCTCACCTTTGCAGGCGAATGACTTCAATAACTCTAATCTTGGCTAACATAATTCTGAGCGGCAATAACTAGGTTCCTGCGGGCGCTGCTTAGATAAATACATTTTTAAAAATGTTAATTGCATTTGATGGTCGGTTTCAGACTAATATGATAATGGCATTACATGGATGTAAAAAAAAAACAAAAAAAAACAAAGATAATTTAAATGCTAATTGGAACATCCTGGCATATTAAGTCATTTAAAAAAAAAAAGCAGAGAAAAATAAATCCTGATAGAGATTGCTATTTGAAGGGAACAGATCTAATGAAATTAAACTAAGTAGCTCTTTCCCTTTATTGTCCTTTCCTTCTTTCTCTTTTCTTTTCTCCTCTCTTCTTTTGGTGGAGGCACAAAGAGTCCATTTTAAAGCGTGAGTCGCGCTTGTCTGATGTGATTAGTGGCTCTGCTGGTGTTGGTAACGGAAGATAAAGCCGGATGTCCTTGAAACAACAAAGCCAGCGCCACAAGTAGCTTATTAAAGCAGAAACAAGCTCTGTTCAAATGCATGCAAATCATGCGGAGAAAGCCCATTTAAGAGCATGCCGTGTCAAGTCCAAACCAGAACCGGCCACAAAAAGAGCACATGCACAAAAAACACAAGAACCAGAGAAAGTGACAGTAGAACTGCGGAACTGGACAAGACAGGGTTCCCAAAAAACTTTCAACGGCAGGTTGTGATCACTTGGGCCAAAGTCATGTCAAAAACTTCACTAAATCAATTTAATAGGGGTTTCATAGTTTACTAAAGCTGTTAAAGTAAAGCTGAAAAGTTTCAGAAAGTAATCCCTTCTTCCCTTAATGGTAGAGAGGAATTCCTGACAGTTTATGATGGCAACATCCTTCAGGGATCTGCTACTTGGCCATTAATGTCTATTAAGCCTCATCTGTATAATTTCTATACAGACTGTAATTTTGGTCTCTAGTATTCAAGCCATTGTCTGCCATAATAATCAAAAAGTTTTTCTTTAAGAAAACCGACTCTGGAACAAAAGCACTTTTCTAGTGGCTCCGTTCATGTTTGTGAGCTCTCTGATAAATGGATGAGCACTTTAGTCTGACGCAGTCTGCCTCCTAAAAGCACGTTCAAGGATACGCGCATCAGAAGCCATTACACCGCTAAACCGATAGCATCACTGGCACAACAGAAACCTGAAAGAGTCATGGATATTCTCCATTTGAGACATTAAAATGGAAATTTCACGCAGTTGTCTTCAAGCTGCCCTTTATGCAAAGGACATGGCCACGAGAACGCTAAAGGAGAATCTATGATTCAAGCACTGATAGGCCATCTGTTTTTCCAAACAAAACAAATAAAAGATGGAGTCTCACGAGCTAGATATCAGCCTCAGTGATCTTGCTGTGTGTAATTACCTCCACAGCAAAGGCACATCCCTGAAGGTGCTGTTAAACCATTGGGATGTCAGTAGCCAAAGTGATGAAAGATATATAGGGGCAGACAATTAGTTTGACTGACAGGGCTATTCTATATGAGTCGCCGCATAATTTTGCGAATGTCTCTCAAAAACCATTTCCCTCTCAAATCTCCCTTGCATTACATATTAAATCAGGGCACTATACAATAATAACATGGTTAATATTACTAGAATCTAGAGGTGTAACAGTTGGGTTTGGTTTGGTACAACAAAGAAAACAGACAGCTGTGCAAAGAAGAGTTTGTTCCATTTAGTGCCGTTTATTCTGCCACGAGATAGTTAATGCATCCTGTAGTTAATTAAGCAATAAAGTGTAAACGTTGGCATGCTGGATATGTTTCTACATACACTCACAGGCAACAACATCAGCACACTGTCCTCTTCCAATCCAACATGATTTCATGAGTTGAAATAAGTTCATTTAAATGTTAAAAAAGCCGGATGTCATTTCACTCAAAGAGGGGGCAAGCAAGACTACAGTGAGCAACAGTACTAAAGCAATGCAACAACGCAATTCCAACATCCTACAGAGCTTAAGGTTCCTGGTGGCACATGTGCTTGTGAAGTTACTGTATTTACCATAAAGACGTTGACCGTGTATTCTCCATGCGATTGCGTGTACCAAACTGTGATCCCCATACCAGGATGTTTCCGTATGAATACATGTACTGTCACACCCCTACTAGAATATGTAATCATCTTTTTAGAAATCCTACATTCCCTGTCATCTAAACAGATCACAAATAAAAAAAGAGAGAATGTGAGAATGTTTGGAATTTGGAAGGACGATGCCCACCACTACGTAACAGATGGAATCCGTTCAATTGCATCATTAATCGAAGGAGTTACACACACACACACACACACACACACACACACACACACACACACACACACACACACACACACACACACACACACACACACAGGAACTGAATCTTCAACCACCTGGGGGTGGCAAAAATGTCATTTATCGGCATTAAATGGCGTGGTTGGTGTGGCGCAACAGATAACACCACTACCTGCCAGGGAGCTACCACACCACGTGGGAGACTGGGGTTCAAATCCCGGTCTGTGTGCTGCGCTACACCAATAAGAGTCCTTGGGCAAGACTCCTAACACTACATTGGCCCACCTCTGTAATACCAGTAGCCTTGTAAGTCGCTCTGGATAAGAGCATCAGCTAAATGCCATAAATGGAAATGGAAATGGTTATTGTTGGACAACTCACTTGTGTAATTAAGCTTCTACTAAAGAGTATGTATGTGGGAATGTTTGTAAAACTGCTACAATACAAGAAGCAACTACAACACACACTTTCATTTTCAGCGTGTAGACATCAACGTCTTTGCACTTAAGCTTGTGTAACTGCACAGGCAAATCCCAAAACAGCAAAGTTCAGATCGAATTTTCTTTTTAAGGTTCCTAAATTGCAAATCTCTAATCTCTACTAAACTATGTGGAAAAAAACAAGACTTACTGAGAAGGTTGACTTGCTACCTTTCAAATCACACTCCTCAATAACAGACGCAGTGGAAAATTCCACTTTGGGCGAGATCCCCTGAGGGAACAAGAGAAGATAAAAAAAGAAAGAACAAAACTTTTAAAATGATGCAAAGACAGAGGGCAACGGAAGATAATGACACTCTTGGCAGATCAATTTGCCCAAACAATCTATGTCCTCAAGCAAATAGCAGGAAAAAGGCACTGGCTTTTAAGATGCATCAGAGATATGACAGCACAGAGAGTGGAAGAGATGCACACCGGGAAGGAGACAGATTTCTTCATCAGAATCTCTCTTTCTGAGCCAGGGGTTTGGGGAGTCAGCCGTGGGCCTGGGTAGAGGAAGTCTCTGGTGTTCTCCTGAAGAGTGGCCAGAATTTCACCCTCTGTGTAAAGCGAGAGGGCAAAATGAGGTTCATGTTTGGCTTTTAATGCTAATCTAAGAACTTCTTATCATCAACATGGCATCACAAAATCAGGCTTCTCATTCTTTTTACAAAGAAGAATTTTCCCAATAGATAGATTTTTCAGGGAAGGCTTCTACAAGATTTTGATGCACTGCTGTAAGGATTTGACTGCATTCAGTGACGAGCATTAGTGAGGTCAGGATGTTGGATTCCAGGAGTAACCAGTTATTTTCCAGGACATGTGGGATCCCTGAAATCAGCCATTTAAGAAGTCTAAATGCCTTCAGCGTAGTGGGAGACAGTAATAGGATGTCAAAAGCCCAACTACATGCTGTTGGCAGCTGGGCATCATCATGAAAGCCATTTGTATTAACGTGATGTGGTGATCCCATTGATGGCCACAAAAACACTATTTACAACAGTGTCCCTGGAGTTCACGGTAATTACATCTAACAACGGTAATTATTACCAGCGCTGATGTTGCATTGAGACGAGATTACAATATTAATCAAATTTACAGGATTTACAACAAGAGCCAGGGAAAACCAGAGAACAGCATCAGATACTCAGCTGCCCGGATGTCTGAGTTTCAGTAAACAGCAAGTGAGCAGACTCAATCAATCTAAAGTCAGGATTAAGGTACAATACCATGACCTATAATACAGCCCTGCAGTGGATGGAGCAGGTGATCCTTACCTGGGGGGACAAGCTGGATGAGCTCGAAACAGGTTGTATCATCTGCAGGGAAAACAAAAAGGTGTAGAAGTGTTTATGAGTTTATCGATCCAGACTTTATGCGGATGTGGAGTAGAAGCAGAGAACCAAGCACAACACAAATAGCTCTTACTCTCCAGATGATCAGCTATATCACCAGGGTCAACTGCTCCTGAGAAGATCTAATAAAGAGGGAGACAGAAAAAAAGACAATTATTTTTTTTGATTTCCAATCAATCTTTGTAAAATATGAGTTACTGCGATTATGACACATAGGAGAACATTACTCAACACACAGAAGCAATACTGCATACCACAGACATACCATTACCTGAAAGAATTAAGACATCCCATTAAAACTTATGTCTTTTTTCTTTTACATTTAAAATGTCACACTGAGAAATGGAAGTAATATAATTACATGATTTTTTAAAAAAATGTAATTAATAGAAATGCATTTTTTGTCAGGAAAAAGTTAGAACACCCCCATGTTTATAACTACCCTCAAATGTCTAAAATTAGAGTCTGCAGATGATTAGAACATGGTTAGAGGGGTTTGGGGGGTCTAAATTACTATTCTATTGCTCCTGATTGTTAATGTGAGTGGCATCACCATGGCCAGATCCAGGTTGTAGATGCATTTTGGAGTCCGGAAAGATCTCAGAATAATAAGAAATCAGCCGCTCCACTGTCCGCATGCCCAGAGTGGACCATGATGTGTAAAGAAGTCTCCAACAATCCTAGAATGTCATCATGGGGCCTACAGGTCCCTATAGCCCTACAGCTCTTACCACACTTCATGTCAAAGTACATCATCTACAATTAGAAAGAGACTCCACAAGATTGTATTGGAGGTATGCAAGAAGAAACCCCTTACTGTATATTAAAAAAAACACATAAAACATCAGGAAAATGTGAGACCAAAAGCTGTCCAAAAGCTCAAAGCTAAAACATCACACAGCTATAGTTATTTCCACCAAAGGGGAGGAAATACCAGCTGTTATGGGATAAGGGGTCCTAACTTTCTCCTTTACAAGAACATTTCAGAACATTAGCTATACATTTTACAGCATATTAATGTAATATATCACATCAATCTTTCAATATTGTTAAATGAAGATCAAATGCCTATATGTTTAAATATAAAAAATAAAATACAAAAAGGAGTTTTCAAGGGGTGACCTAACTTTTTAGACCACTGAACTTCGAGCTGATTTGATGACACTCTGCATGTGAGCTGCTCTACTGCACAGTCTTACCTTAGTAAACACCATCTTTTCGTGCAGCAGAAGGGGGAAAACGGGGGATACACACTTGGTTTTCTGGTACCGTCCCATCATTCGGACACTCAGGTAAACGTCCTCTCGGGACGGTAACAGAACCCCCGGACAGGTGACCTAAAAGGTTACAGCGAGAGAATCGGATGTGACTTAAAGGACCAGCTTCCTAATAACGCAGCTAGCTAGCTGGCTACGGTTGTACAGCTGTCAGATGCTAAGACACAACTTGGGAGTAGTGCTAGCTAAGTTAGCTAGCCATTTAGTTTTTTTTTTTTTTAGCGAATTAGTAGACTTTTACCCACTGCACTGAACTAAAAGTCGAAACGTTTAAACATAAAAAGTCAGTCATATTCAGCACAGAGCTAAACCTTAGCTAGCAACATCCGCTAACGTTGCCTCCCAGCTAGCACTAGTTAGCAAGAGTCGCTGTCAGTAAGTAAACACAGTATCTAAGCAGCTGAGTAACGGGACAGTGGGGACAGTGGGGACAGTGAGGACAGTGAGGACACAGGGGCATGTGTGAACTTACAGCGTGCAGTTTTACTTCCACGGTGCATTTCAACGCTTTCTGTCCTGCTCTGGAGGGTAAAGGCTTGCTAGGCAGCGTCACTCGTCCCATCTTTAACTGGCCGTTGCTATGGATACAGTCCGCCCTCAGTTTAAAAGTTTGAACGCTGTGGGAAACCGGGAAATGAGCAAACGGTCATGTGATCTTCAGGAGGCGAGTCTCAAACAGGCCCCTGCGCCCTACATAGTGCGTGTGTTTGTACGCCCTACAAGCGGTTTCCGCTCAAATAAAGTGCATTTAGGTCTATTTGGGAGCCTTTTTTGTCATGCATGACATAAATTAAATTAATTACATTTACCAGGTACACATTTTTAGCCAGTCAGCTTCACAAAAGTGTCTTAAGGTAGACATTCTTAGATGTGCTTTATTTTTAATACATTTTTATTCTTAGAAAATCTTAAGATTTTTTTTGTCTTAACTTTTCTTTTAAAAAAAATTTATAAGAACTGATATTTAAAATGTTCCTAAATATTTTCTCAATCTACCGGAAACCTGACGCTCGTCTGAGATTATAAGAGTTCAGAAGGCCAGTTTGTAAATGGTCAAATTGTCGGTTTAAATGGTTGAATTACTAGAATAAATGTATATGATAAAACATGATAAAAGTACCTACAGCACTGTTAGTTTTTTACATAAGAAAAACAATGGCTTTCTGATCACGCCACAGTTCGCATATTTTCCAACAAGGAGTTCCTGTCCTGTTGGTTGTTTCCACCACTTTCATTTCTTTGAAGTAAAATAACTGAAACACTTGATATCATTCAGTTTTCCTCTATTTTGCTACCGTCTGCACAGATTTAACAGAATAATGGAAAATGAAAAATGTTTGGGACTATTGCTGCCTTCAAGTCCTCCTCCTGCGAAAGACTTTGGAGCTCAAACATACCAAGCAATTTCTGTTCAAAGTTTTGGTTGATTGGCCTGGAAACCTGGCTTTTAGTGTACTTCTTGTGTACTTCTGTTTTTCTGTCACCAAATAAGAGCATGATTATTATTATCTGTAATAGTATTATATTAAAAAGCTTCACAACAATAAACATGAATTTGCGGTACTACCTGTAGTCAAATCTGGCAAAACAACAGAATGCAATGCCCACTTCAGGAGAATAATGTGCTTTTACACTATGGGGCAGTAACACTCTCTGGTAAGAAATAATTGCAAAAAAGAATCACAATATTCTTGTTACAGAACTATGTCTACTAAGACTGTCAGACCCAAGAACAGTTTTTACGTTCAGGCCATCACCTTCATCAACAGCTGATCACCATCATCAGCTACAAGCCATAGACTCTACGGATAAACTCTTATCACTCTTATCCTACAGTAACTGCATTACTGCACCATTACTGATTTCATGTGTACACTGCTGTGGTTGCACAATATTTAATCTGTATAGTGTTGCTTACTGCTATTCTGTGAATAACACTGTAAAGCACACTGTATAGAAATGTCCTCGTAAAGTTTGTGTATACTCTGTATACTGTTGTACTATTGTTCTCTGTATATTGTGTACTGTCTGTAAATTATATGTAGAGGAACAAATTCCTTGTGTGTATGAATATATTTGGCCAATAAATCTGATTCTGATTGTGGTTCTGATTCTGGTTACAGTGCAAAAAACAAGGCTATGCTGTGCTATGCTAGACTAAGCAGCATCTTGTGGGCCGTTGCAGTGCCTTAAAGCAGTCCAAAAAAAATCCAAGTAGCTATATAAGTAAAAAAAAAAAAAAAAAGAAATTTCAACTGGTCCACAATCCCCACAGCAGTGCATCTCTATTCCAAATCTTTTTCCTTTTTTTGGGATGCATACAGTGAAGATCTTCTAGGGCTCAAAGCTAAACAGTGTGAATATCTATTGAACATGGCAGAGCTCAGTTTTTCAGGATAGGGCAATTCTGTTCATTTTTGCACTATGGATACCAAACCTGACTACAAAGTCTTCTGAGACAGCAGTGAGGCTACGCCTGCAGAAACCTAATGTGGAAATTCACGACGGCAAGGAACTGGAGTTAGCACACAACAGTTGTGGATGGGTGTGGGGGTGGTATTAAGAATTTACAGCTGCATCAGGACAATTAGGCCGTGATGTGCCTGGTTTACTGATGCAAGCAAAAGGGAGTAATGGGTCGAGATACAGGTAAAAAATGACAGCACAGTGGGGAGGTGAGGTGCAAAGCAGCTTTTATGTGTTGGTGTGTGTGTGTGTGTGTGTGTGTGTGTGTGTGTGTAAGAATCTGTAGATGGATGTGTTTTCTCATTCACATTAGCTCTTTCCATCTTCTCGTCTACCATGTAAAATGCGAGTCATTTGTTTATGCTGGTTCTGACTGATTGCCTCACTTATTCCGAATGACTGGCCTGAAAAATATACGCTGCTCTTCACGCCACTCTTGACTGATAGTCTGAGCCATCCTGCTTCAGCCGGTGTCGGGGACGAGTGAAAGAGGGGTGGAGAGACCAGATGAGACAGCAAGCACATTGTATTTAAGAGACTCTGAAAGTCTTGTGTGTATTTAATGTGTGGCATGATAATGCACTGGAACACGGTACACAACGTAGACAATGTGCTGACGGCCCCTAACCTGAGATGATAATGAATTTCTGCTGTGGGAAAGCAAAAGCCTGCTTTTGTAACGGACATTTCAAAACTATCTGTGAACAAAAGCACTTTGTAATACATTGCGAATTAAAAAGCCTTAACTAAAGCCAGCAAATACAATTCTCAAATACAATAAACCATCATGATAATCACATTCGTCTCATAAAAACAATCTTAATGCATTCAGACAAGCGAGACAAGTAGCGCAGAATAAAGATCAACTCAAAACACAGCACTCTGAAGATAATGCATGCAATCACTTTACAGGAATAAGTGCAATTGAATTAAATACATCTTCTATGAAGATAAGAGGCAACTCCAAAAGCGAGGCAAAGCACACTGTTGTTGGTATTTCAAAAAGGCAAGAAAAAGGCAAATCAAAACAATCACAATCATCTTTCAACAAGTAATAACGTATTTGTGTGGACTTCAAGACGTCGTCGATATCAGGTGAGTGGTTGCGTGGTCCAGAAACTGATTGTAGATGATGTTAAGCTCTGTTTTTTTTTCTTCTTCTCCTTGAATAGAGCCGTGTGATGAATGTCCATGAAGCCCTGTGTGTTTGTGCTTGGGAACCTGTGCTACATTGCGCTTTAGTAGTCTCTGACTCCTTGGAATCTTCTCTCACTTTTTTCCCCATTTTGATTCTTTCCGTTTCCAGCCTTATTCCCCTGGCGACCAGCAGGTACGGCATCCGCACTGTCAACAGAAACAGAATGACGGTCATTCGCAGAAAAGCTTTAATGACTTTGGGAAAGCAAAGGTTGTCATTAAAAGTCTAGAGAAGTGTATTTAACAGCAACTCCCATTCATTTAATTCAGGACAGTAAAGTTTGGGCGTCTAAATTGCTCTTTTGTCTAGAGAACGGAGGTCTGGGGTGTGAGAGAGTCTAATGAGGACTAAAGGAATGCTTTTTGGAGGGTTGTTGGGTTGTGGACACAACCATCTACATGCAAACATGGAGGGAGGGGGATGTAGAAATGACCTATCCACACAAATGCATAGCAACTGTTGTGAGATCGGTCATGCCGGTTAAGCCTAATGGGAAATCATAGCATGCTCACAGTATTTGTGCCAAACCTGGATAGAGTTGTTTCAATTTCAAATGATATTTATTTGGAATGGGTTGAGGTCACCCTGTTAGAACAGATCAGGTGGTGGTGTGTAATTGAGGTAGTTATAGCATGGTGGCACAAGGTGGTAATTTCCCACCTGACTAGTTTTGAGTATCTACCACTGGTACCTGTAGTTTACATTAAGAATTGAAATGGTAAAAAAGGTAGTTTGCAGTATTTAAGCTGTTGCCTAAACCCATTTGTAAAATCAAATCTGCACCCATTCTAACTTTAACAACATAATTAATCTTATGCTTTGTTCACATGCTATCAGAAATATGGTAAATACAAGTTTTCAAATTCAGAGGATCATTTTGCTACCCTAGTTCCTGAGTTGAGGTTGCCTTCAACCTTTTACCATGGCGGAGAAGAGAGAATCAGTATTGGGTGATCCATAATTATTTATTTTTAACAGAGTAGCTGCTGTTAATGGTCGGTTGTGAACATTATTTTGATCTCTGAGTATTTAACATGATAAAGAGCAATGCTATTTTTAACGTTCTATCCATAGCAAATTGACTACTGTGCTAGAGCTGCACAAATTATTAGTGTTATATTAGCTGCCATTTTTCATTTTGCTCCAACAGTAAAGAACTTGAACGTGACGTGCTCATAATTCTAGACTTCACAAGTGGGAAGTAGGATCTTCCAACTAGCACGTGAACACAGCGTTACCTACCTACAAAACAACATATGTGGGCCAGACAGGTCACTATGCAGTTTCTTATTCATCTAAAGAACAGCAGGGGCTGAAAGGAAGCCCCCAACAAAGGATGAGCTATCCAGTTAAAGAGCACACTTCAGAGAGGTTAAGGATGTCAACTGTACAACGACAGGACAATTGCTATTAACACTGCCTCCTATTTCCAAAGTGGTGGTTAAGGCAGAAAACGAGTCAGAAAATGATTCTGTATAGATAAGTACAGTATTTTCATTTAGAATCTTTTAGATTAAACCATCTAAATGACATGAATACATTTAGATTCAAAACATTTAACACAGTCCAGGAGGGCTGGTGTCCTGCATAGTTTGGTGATTTCCCTGTTTAACTACACCTACTGTACAATTAAACGTTGAACTAGGAGGGTTTAGAACTGGTAAAGATCTCCTTCAGGACAATCAGGAGTAAAACAAGAATAAAAGCACATACCTGATATGATTTGTTAATTTATTCTCATCAATCAGGGTGTTTAGTTTATAGTAATCCAGGAACGTCCGCGCAACATTCCTTCCCAGCTTCATATCTATGGAGAGCAGGTTAAGGAAGCAGGCCTCTGAAGGGCTGTTACCATTACTGTCAATCACATCTCAGCACAGCTGCCAGAATACCACAGCAGCTCGACACACAGCTCATAATTATTACATTTCTGTAATGAGAAAAACAAACTTAAACTCAATCCCAAATGGATTCCTCATGCTCAGATATTGGCTGTATTCCGAAATATTGCTGGTGCCACACAGCGGAAGGGAAAATTCTGTTCTTTCCTGACATTTAAAAGTGAAATCTCTTTAGGCCCACTTCTGCAGCCTATCTTTGTATGCTGAAAGATCCCATAAATGGCAGGGCAATATCGCTTTGCCTAGCAGGCCCCTCCACTGTTACAATGGCGAATTCCTTAGAGCCTCTAAATCTCTGCTCTGACGTGCTGCCATTAATTGAAATATAAATAAATAAATAAACAAATAAATAAATAAAGGCCCAATTTCCACCCTTCCAGAACCAACGTAACGCATTTGCAGTAAATAACTGGCCAATACCCAGCAGAGCAATGCAGAGAGTAAATAACCAGGACAGCTCAGCCAGCGTTCGGCTGCTAGTGAGTGTAAATCAGCCGCATTTCAGTCGAGACAGACAAAAAAAAAAAAATCTGCATCTCATTGATGCAGTTACTCACAGTCAGGGCTTTATTTAAATTCATACAACTACTCTGCACTGCAGGCCCTGCTCTATTCCGCCTCCACCACGAGCACATTACAGAACACATCTATTACCCAAAGCACTCCATCATAATGCTGGGAAGCCTTTTACAGAGCTGCTGCATGGACGCCAATCTACTGCTGCTGAGAGGCAAACAAAGAAACATTACCAGATAAAACAACATACAATTTCTCTCTCCCCCCCTCTCTCTCTGCTCTTAAGTGCCATGGTCAGCGATATGACAGCATGGCATTGAGTTAAAGATATCTGCAATTTTCAGATGATATGAATAATACTAAATTATAATTATAAAAAATGAAGCCGCACCAATTTAAAATTATAGTAAGTTAGATTACAGATTAGAGAGCGTTTTTTGAGTTAACTCAAAACTCAGGTTCAGTCATCAGTTCTCCCAACTCACATTTTTAATTCTGAATCTCAGTTTGGTCAACAATACATATTGAGGCAACTCCGTAAAACATCCGTAAATGCTTAATATTAATAAATTGCTTCATATTTTCTAAGAGTTGTAAGAGTTTTAGTGAGCCGTGCCTCCAATCAATTTACTATTTATTCCTGTCTGTAGGTTCAAACTCCTATCACAGGGGCTCCAGATCATGGAGGGATGTAGTGATGATCGGATTTGAACTCTTTTGACAAGCAGGCAGTTAGACAGTTACACCACTCTAAAGCTGTAAAACTATGGACATACCTGTGTCCTAGAAAATGGAAAACTGTTTTTTGTTGTGTAATGTTATAGCTCTGGAGTGGCACAACAGTCTAACTGCCTGCTCATTAAAATGTAAGGAGGTCATAAACTCAAATCACAGGAGGGCTCAGTGTTCCATTGTCAAATGCCTGTCTGGGGACATCATGTAATAGGGGCAGTTCTATCCAACACATGGGAATAAGCAGTAAGTAAAGATATCTTACACAATATTTAAGCAATTTCAGCTGCAGCTCATTAACTGATGTTTTTGAGTTGCTTAACTTAGTACTGAAAATCTGAGTTAGGAGAACATTGGCTAAACTTAGCTAAGTATAACTTAAAAAAAACGCTCTGTAATCAGTTACTTTATAATTTTTAGGTGGCCTGCCTTCCAAACGTTTACAGTGCAGTAGTTATCAAATCACATTACAGCAGTTACAGTCTTAATGACTGGAGAAAGAGCATTTCGTTTAAAGGCCAGATGCACTATTTTACATCATAAAGGACTAACAGTCTGTTCCACCTGTGTGTGGTGCTTAACGGTGCACATCTTCCGTGAGCGAGCCGAGATGATAAATTGAGACAGAGATGTAATGTTTCACCTTTGGATGTCAGTTGGTTGTTGATGGCCAGATATGACATGTCAGACTGTCAAAGTTCTGTGATTGAAACAAGACCCCTGGAAGAAAAACAAGGTAAAAAGTGATTCGGCCATTTTTTATTTTTTATTTTCCAATCTCTCGCAACGGTCAGAAATTACCCGGGCCACATAAATCCAAAGTCTATGGCTTGAATCCCATTATCCAAAGCTGTTAACTCGAAAACAATCCATTCCGGGCGTGAACCACACGCCTGGGTCCGTCATGCATTTGCGTCATGTAATGTACACACACATACACACACATACAAACACACACACACACCGCTCTGCAAAATATGACAGTGCAGATTAAATGACATTTCTATCCACGCTCCTCTCTGATTTACTACGACACCACTGTGTTATTCATTACTACCTCCATTTCCAAATATAATACCACAATTTTTCAGCTAAATAAAAAGCCGAGAGACAAGGTTGCTCATCCTATTGAGCACAACATGCCCTTGATTAGAAGAAGAGGGCATGGCGTCTGCCTTTGATCTACACCATCCTGGCTCTGAAAGCCAGCAGCTTCCTCATCTCCCCCTTCCTGCTCTCTGTAGCCCGGCCAGCCAGAGTGTGGAGTCATCGCGGGCTCCATCCTTCACCCAGCGGGCTGATGGGAACTCTCTCCACGACTCCAGCGCCTGTCTTCACACCCCATCTGGCCGGGGCTGCAACCTCTGCAGCCATCCAAAAACAACAAGCGCTATTTTTGGACGCCAGGAGGAGAGTGGGCCAAGGTTTACTTTTTGAAGGCGGACGTGGTCGCGTTCCAGGACATTGTATTTAAATAACAGTCTTGGATAATGTCTGCTGGGTTCGTATAGGTGAAGAGAGAGAAGATTCAAGAAGACGTGTTTGATTTACTTCGGTCGGAGGGGCCACTTTTGAACCGCCGGTGCCTTCAGTGTTATGAGATCTGGCACTGAGTCTGAGCGACTACGCCAAAAGCCTCTCAACATCACCCTCATCCTTGACATTTTTGCGATGACCTCGGAAAAAGTTTGTACTTCCCCTTGATCAACAGAAACTCCATCAGCGATTGTGTGTGTGTGTGTGTGTGTGTACTCTGGGCCGTGACAGAAATAGCCCAAAAGCCTGCCGTGTGCAGATGGCCTCTCAGCTTGTGATGTCACATCATGCACATCCATAGCAGGAAGTGGGTGATGGACGGCCCAATGAGGGAGAGGAGAAGACTTCATTGGCATCGCAGCTGCGAGCGGGACTCTCCTGAGCTCTGATTGGCTGCTGGCTGCAGGCCAACAGCAACCGTGGCTGCTGGAACGGGCCGGCAAGCGGCGGGGAATGGGGCACCGGTGCCAGAACGCGAAAAACACGCACACCAGTGCGGAGAGGTTGGAAGTTTCCAAAACATTCCCCGTCCCCCGCAGGACAGCGAGGTGAGAGGTGTTGCATAATCATGAGGCAGAAGGTTAGGCATCCCGGACCCGGCGAGAAGAAGCACGCGGTGGAAATGGGCCATGTGCGTCATCCCGCAGCCCTGAGATTCACCTTTATCAGACAGGCCGGAGAAGGGCAAAGAGCTTGTTTGTGACAGGTTGGGAGGGGTCAGGAGATGTGATTGATGGCAAGAGCTAGCATATGTTTTTAACAAAAGGATAAGGATCAGCATTGTGAGCATGCTCCTTTCACACCACTTATCAGGCAAGATACACAAAGGGGACACAATCTTTATGCAAACTCTTTCATACTGTCAACTAACTACCTCTGAGGCTAGGTCTCCCACAGCGCTTCTACACTTTGAACATGCCTTGTTTAATTATTTCTCTCTCATTGCTCACTGAGACAAGTTATCAAGAGAAGGCCGCTCACTTGAAACAGAGTTGGCAACAGGGCATGCTTACGCCTATTAGATTTGATTCTTTAGTCTGGATGTTGAATATTTCCCATGCTACATATTCAAATACTATTTACTTTACAAAGCACAAAGCACATTGCATCGTTACATGCATACATGCAAAACACAGTATACTTCCAAAACATAGCATAGCATCCAAAACAAACATAGTATAGCTTCAAAACCATAGTATAGCATCCAAAACATAGCATAGCATCCAAAACATAGTATAGCGTCCAAAACATGATAGTGCTTCTAAAACTACATTTACATCCAAAGTGACTTACAAAAGTGCTTTGATATTTACCCAAGAATAACCTCAGCTAGTTTGAATAGACAAAAAATTTAAAGATACCTCTAAGTTTAGACACTACTAAACACAAGTCAGTAAGATGACCACTCTACTATTCACACAAGTATTCTCAGAAGAGGTGGGTCTTCAGTCTGCGTTTGAAGACAGCGAGCAACTCTGCCGTTCGGACACCAAGGGAAAGTCTGTTCCACTACTTTGGTGCCAGAACAGAAAAAAGCCTGGATGCTTGTCTTCAGTGGATTTTCAGGGATGGTGGGTCAAGCCGTACTTGCTTTTGACCATTGCCATCAAGTACGGAGGGGCTGGTCCATTCTTGGCTTTGTAGGCTAGCGCCAAGAACTAAAAATAGTATAGCTTGCAAACCATAGTACAGGTTCAAGTATAGGTTCCAAAATGTAGTATAGGTTCCAAACACACAATATAGATTCCAAAACAAAGTTTGTATAGCTTCTAAAACAGACACAGTATGCTTCCAAAACACAGTATATTATCCAAAGCACAGTATAGCTTTTAAAACACAGTAGTTTCTTAAACACACTACAGCTTCCAAATCAGACATACTATGGCTTTCAAAACAAACATGAGCTATATTCTGTTTTTTGGAAGCTATATTATGTTACACTTGGATAGTTTCCAAAACAAACATAGTACAGCTTCCAAAACGTAGTATAGTTTCTTAAACACAATATATCTCTAAAAACATAATATAGCTTCCAAAACACATGATAGCTTTCAAATCATTGTATAGCTTCTCAAACAAACATATTATACTTCTAAAACATATTATAGCTTCTTAAACACAATATAGCTTCCAACACAGTATAGCTTCCAAAACAAACACAGTCAATATCCCAACACAATATAGCTACCAAAACATTTTATAGCTTCTCAAACAAACATAGTATAGTTTCCAAAACATAGTATAGCTTCTTAAACACAATATAGCTTCCAACACAGTATAGCTTCCAGAACAAACACAGTCGATATCCTAACAGTAGCTTCCAAAACATAGTACTGTTCCCAAACACAGTATGGCTTCCAAAATATAATATAGCTTCCAAAACAAACACAGTATAGCTGCCAAAACCCAGTATGGATTTTAATACATAGTATATCCCTAAAACTCAGTTTCAAATTTCGGCCAGGATTTCCCACAATATTTATATGATCTGGTTAGAATGGACGGAATACGTAATGTCAGTGTTCTAGAGTAACCAACAATACCCACAATGTACTCAGAAGAGCATATTAGTACACATTATGTATATTGTATCCCACCACCTTTTCTAGCTATGTTAGAGTTCACTGAACTGCTTTAAGGTGCTTTGTAAGAAAAATGTTTTATCACACCACATCTCACTAGAAACACTGACCAGCTATACTGATGGATCAAATCTTACAATAAGGAATTTCCACTCTTCAGCTTTCAAGTGAGGAGCCCTTACTGTGGTGAAGGACAGGAGCCTTCAGAAGAGCTGCAGAGCCCGTCATGTCGCTGGTGCATGTGTTGTTTTTAATATTGTGCACACACTCTCGCTGGATCGATCTGGCATCTTTTGTTACGATTCAAGGACGTGGCTCCACAGAGCCGATGAGACGAGAGGGAGACGGACGCTTCCATCGCTTGGCAAATGATTTGTTTACTGGGTTGTTTATCCGCACGTGGGCCCCCATACGGACAGACGGACAATGATGCCCCAATGACAAGGAACAAGACATTGTGGTCTGGAGCCGGCCGCTGGCTAACAAGCAGACAAATTAGGGCCATCAGCGCCATCAATACAGAGGAGTGACAGGCCTGTCACCAGGGTGTCACAAAGAGCCAATTAGCAATGCTAATTAAAACAGTAAACAGGAGAACACAAAGGGGGCCAACGTCTTCCCCTGCAGCTTCAAACTCGCAGCCCGGCGTGCCTCCCCCTGTGGGACGAATGGGGGAGAAAAAGGAGCGAGGGTTCCAATAATGGAGGACGTTCGTTTTCACCTGCTCAGTCGCGGTTATTTAGCAGTATAATCGGCTAGCTAGTTTTCCTGTTTGGAAGTTTGCATGTCCACATACATTTGCATGCATATCTGTTCTTTCTCTATTACTCCACCATTCAAAGATCAGAAATATCCAATCAATATTATTTATTATTTTAAGTAATAATAATTCTATTCATTTATAGAATTTCTACAGCACCATTCTCACACCCAAGGATGCTTTACAATCAAGTAAAGGTCTCAAGATGCAGAAATGTACAAATATGCCAGAGAAGACAGGACCCCACAAAACCAAGAGATTATCATACAGTGCCTTAAAAAAATTATTGGCCCCCTCCAAGGAATGTGTTATCCAACACCGACTGGCCCTGTGTGAAAAGTAATTGTTAGTTACTTAATGAACCAATTAACAACTTCATGTAGTTGATAATTGGGATCAATTCTCTAGACACACCCAGGCTTAATTACTGGCAGCCCTGTTGAATCAAAATCTGAACTTTTCCAGCACTGTAAAATAGGCCAATCAAAAGTAGGCGATGAAACAAATAAATTACAGAACAGATGAGAAAGACAGCAACTGAAATATATCAGGAAATATTGGTTAGCAAAAAAAAAGCCATTTCTAAAGTTGGAACTCCAGCAAAACACAGTGAGACCACATTCTTCAAATGGAGAAAAACTTGGAACAGAGGCCAGTGGCCTAGCTGACGAACTGCAGGCTTTGTTCACCACTGAAAAGGTCTGCATTTATGAATCCACCATAAGAAAAAGACTGGGCAAGAAAGTATCCATGGGGGAGCTGCACAGCTGCAGAAGCACAGCTAATCAACATAAAGGCTTATCTCACATTTGCCAAAAAACACCCTGATGACCCAAAATGTTCTTACCAAGAAAATAAGTCTGTTCTTAATGTTCTTGGTATTGGGAAACACCCCATGCCAGCAGTCAGACATGGTGGTGGTATGGTGATGGTGTGGGGATTTTTTGCTGCTTCAGGGCCTAGCTGACTAACTATAATTGACAAATCCACACATTGTACTCTTTAGCAGACAATCCTACAGGAGAATGTCCTCACTTTGAGATCAGAAACTGAAGGACAATTGAGTGTCGTAGCAAGACAATAATGTGAAGCACAAAAGCAAGCCCACCTCTGAATAGCTCAGAGGAAACTAAATGAAGGTTTTGGAGTGGCTCAATTAATGTCATAATTTGATGTTCATAGAGATACTGTGGCAGGACCTTAAACAGACAGGGTTTTAAGCTCAAAAGGCTTTTAGTGTGGCTCTGTTCAAGCAATTCTGCAGAGATCAATGGGACAAACATTCTGCAGAACAGTATGAATGACTGAGCTCCAGGATGCATTTAGTTGCAGTCATTGCTGCTGAAGGTTAGTAAGACTTAGTGTGGTCAATATGCAAAAATGGAGGAAAATCAGGAGAAATGGACAAAAAAGGAAATCAGAATATGGGGACAAGCACTATTATAACTCTTATTTAAATACACATTATAAGTAATAGCATATAATACAGATGTTAATATTATTAACTAATAACCAAATATTAGATTAACTAAAAAAATAACATACAGTAGTAACTATTTCAGTCCTTTCTTTCCGCAATCTGCCTTAAGACCGTTTGGCTCTTTTAAAATACACGGAATTCTGAATATTATTATATTATAAATGTTATTACAGCTTCATTCTTGGCTCTATTCAGTTTCAGAGATCATTTTAGAACCATTTACAGCTCTGACCATCATTCTGGATGCACCCCTTTTTTACATATTCCAACTAATTACTGAAATCTGTTGCACATCATTAGCACAGTACAGTGATTTTATGCATTTAGCTTTTATAATACTGAAAACGTTTGAACATTGGTGTGTTGTAAATGGACACACACACACATTAGCATTTTAGCCATGGGAAAGGGGCCTGTTGTGGTGTTAACAGGGAGGAGATGGCCACGGGGCTACAGAGGTTGTGTAAGTGGCTGAGATGAGCGCTGTGGCGTGAAGCATCCGCTTTGAGAGAGCAGCGTGGTTGGTTGCAGGCTGCGGCATGCAGCACCTACACAATCATGTCCATTTCATGCCGTAAAGCTCTCAAAGAGCAGAACACTGCCGTATCTGATGACCCCTCCACACAATCGGCTGCAGAGCCAGAGGGAGAGAAAGAGCAAAAGAGAAATGAAGAGGAGAGAGAAACCCATCAGCTCTTTTATGGACCATAAAGGCCATTAGAAGTTCCAGAAGTTAACTCCTGACGGACAATGCACTTTGTACCAAGCGACTTCGACATGCTACCAGCCACAAATGGAGCATTTCGTCTTGAAAATGCAGACGGCGCACCATGGCATGAAGAGCATCAAATGTGTCACGCTTGGCGAGATGATTTATATGTCAGATGATTGAGCGAGCACACAGGCCTTGGATTTATTACATGACTGAAGCTCGAAAAGGCAAGGCATCCGCATCCCATATTCAAATGCCCTGCTTTGCCTGGCTTTGGCTCTCTTTAGTACATGCCACTCAGGTGCTGTTGTCAGACTGATCCTTTAGCCTGCAGATAGCTGTCAGCGCACGGAGCGTCCAGGCTGTCTGCTTCTAAAGTCGTGATTGATGTGGAAGCCAGCAGGAACCACCAATCTGTCTGCTTCCACATTGTGCTCGTCCTGTATCAATTTCTAAGTACGGCCCATCCTCAGGACAGCCGCGCAACACTCAAGTGAGGCGATTCCACAGCCAGCCGTCTGACGTGGCCGGCCGGCGCTTGATTGAGCGGGACTTTTATAGCCGAGGCCCAGGGATAACAGCTCTCTCAGTAGCCGTCTGCAGCCTAAAGGACAGCAGAAAATGGCACAGCCGGTGCAGCGCCGAACGGCCGCTCCCTCCACTCTGACAGGAGGAGGGAGAGAACTTGTTAACTTGTCAGAGCATAAAGGGCAACAGAGCCCATTCTGAATGGCCAACTCTAAATGGACTTTTCTAGAAAACATCCCTCATAATGTGAGCTTAACTCAACTCAAATCTCAAGGCGTTAATCCAATTCGCAACCCCACTGCTAATCCTAACCACAAATATTCAATCTGACCAGTATGAGAAGAGTGGGCTGATGTCTGATATTAGTCAGTGTCTATCTGCTGATGCGGACATATGGAGAGTTTTAAAATGTTGACATTTGGACTGAACCTACCTAAAAGTAATGTATAGAGGGGTACAAGAGCAGCACAATTAATAAAAAGACAGATATTTCAGTGCAGTAACCAAGTGTCACCTAAACGAATTGGTTTGAAATACTGTCAAAATCCAAGCATTCGTCCAATTCTGCAAATTTGGCAGCAATTTTCCGCCGTGACTGTCTCTTGACAAGCAGGCAGTTAGACAGCTGTGCCACCCTAGAGCTGTGAGACCATATACAGAAAGGTAAACTGATGCAGAACTGTGTTTTTATGTAATGTAATTTTACAGCTGTTGAGTGGCACAACATTCTAACTGCTGCTCATCAAGTGTGAGAAAAACATAAGTCAACTCAAAATGAATTGTTGACTAAACAACGATTCAGAACTAAAAAATGTGAGTCAGGAGAATGTTTAACTAAACTAAGTTGAGTTGAGAACTCAAAAACGGTCTGTAATCAGTGACTTTTTTTATTTTGTCAAAGCTTGATCACAGGGGCTAATGTAATGGCAGATGCTGTGGTTCCAGGTGTGAGGTATGCACTGCACAAGAGTTTCTGGTGTATTACAATACATTTTGGCTTCAGGTGCTCTGCCATTAGACTGCCTGATGAAAACTGCACATTAGAATCACTACACACATCAAATCTTGTCTCTCACAGAGTATTTAAATTGGTTCTGGCTAACCAAGGCTTCTTTTTATTCACCAGTTTAATCAGCTTGATGGGATTGTTTATCTACATGATAGTAGTAGCATGCTAGGAACAAGCAGATGCCATCTCTGGTCACCAGTGATACAAAAGTACAGTCTTGGAAGCAGAGAACATTTGCAAGAGAATGAGAATGAGGTTTGCTGAAAGGTTTGTTTTTGCTGCGACTGGCCCTTTTGTATGCCAGTCAAACAGGACTGTCCTGTCAAACTCCACAATTCTCCATCTGGCTGACAAGGCTGTATTTCAGGATAGTCTTTCAGAGCCTTTAGTTGAATTCATTTCAATTCATGTGGTATTTCTACACACATTTCCTTGTGTTTAGCGGTAAAACCTACATTGACCTGCTCTCGCCCCACCCACAAATTCATTCTATCATAGCAACTGTTGCAGGCTTCACAGAAACATGTAAAGTGCTTAATTAACACCCTGTTACAGTATGAGGACAGACTGTGTGTAGTATTGTGCCCTGAAGGCAAGCTCGAGCGACTCGAAAGAAAAACTGTAGCGATCCAGAGTAAATAATTTATGTGTTTCCACACAAAAAAATGGGTTGTCTGCTTCCCCTTCTCCTGAGGTTGAATGTGATTTTTTTTTGGTCAGTGTTCTGTAAGGAACGAACACATCGGCCAACTCCAAACAATCTGTTTCTGGTGACAGAACAGTAGATGGAACACCTTAACAAGTACCCAGGCTTGACCTTAAAAAAACAAAACCCCAGGCCAAGGCATACCGAGTTGTTTTGATGGGAGTTAACTTTGCGAGAAGACAAGGGAAGGTATTAGAAAGTCAGTGAGCAAACTCTCTCAATCAAAGTGCCCAGCTGAGTTTTGAACAGGCTCCCAGATTCTCTCAGCGATCACCTGTCTCCCGAGCGCTAATGATGGTCTGCCATCGCAGTCTGTCGCCCACTTTTTCAAAATAAGTTTCAGGACAGCCTCGCTTGGAAAACACGACGCTTTGAAGCTTCCAAGACATTATCTGTGACCAATTAAGCTGTTGTTTGGTGCGAGGCATGTGGAATATGACAGTAAATTGTGCCCATTCCAGACGTAGAGAGCTTTCAGAACAATAGTCAGATCTGGAGGGGGAAAAAAAATGTGCCATTAAATTGATCTTTATAATTATGGCCGTGGCTGCCCCAGAGCTTCCATTAATCAGGCCTCATCACTCCAAAAGGTCATTCCGATCGTCCAGTGTCTGTTCTCTACTGTCAGTCGGCGGTCCACGAGGAGGCATAAGTAGTGTATCGGCGGGTGGAGAAGGCGCTCTTCCACCACGGGCATTAGTCAGCCCATGATGCCTGAGGGACACTTTGACAAGCATAAAAATCTGATCCGGAATAAAAGCGAGCAAGGCGAGCACGCGTTGTACGTTTCTTCCGTTTTGGGAGAAATTACAGGTGAGATAAATCATTAAAGGTGTTGGAAAATCTCCTCCTGCTCTGCTTCTCCACATTCTCAGCATGTTCCCTCTCCGTAATGAGACAGGACCGCGGGACTTTGGGAGGGACGAGGGAAAATGGAGGAAAATGTGTGCAATTGAACCGGTTCAGCCTGAGAGATCCGGCAGCATCTTCTGGTAGTGAACTGTAATAAAATACCCCATTAAAGGGCAAGGTAAGATTTCCATTCAGGTGGATGCGCCCTAGTCATCGACTGATGGAATGTGTGTTTGTATGTGCATGTAATAATGTGTGCGCGCTTACGTGACGAGGTTAGAAGAGGTGAATTCATTCCGGTGCAGGTAATTACATTGGTGTCACTGTTTTTTTCCCCCCCTCCGTGTTTTTCCAAAGTGGAGTCCCGCTCGTAAAAGGTCTTTGTTGATGATTTGCACGCTCCATAGACCTGCCCGCCGGCCCATAAAAAACGACATGTCAGATTCCGCTGACCTGGATGACCCCAATCTTTGCACTACATGCCGTGCCAACTGCCCTCTGTCTACTTGGGCCTGAACCACAACCCATCCGCACACACGCACGCGCTGCACTCCACCCAACCCACACTGTCTGGGTTCCCCATGCCACTGTTTCTGCTGCTGCGTGACCTTCAGCAGGGGGTACCCCTTACACCACACCAGCGCTACGGTGTAATCACTATTAAAAGGATGCACCATTTAATAGCATGCTGCCGATAATCCATCTTCCTCCATTTGCATGTGATTGTCTAAACAATGCTGTTCCAATCCGTTGCTGTTAATGCCAGTCTTTCCATATGCAGCACCAGCTGATCCCGACTCCAGTATACTGTATGTGTTTGGAGATGGTCAAATCTGTCAGTGGAAATTGACCACCATAGGAGTTTACCACCCAAAAATATCCAGAAAAGAGAAGGTCAATGGTCTCAAAGTGGACCTATAAGGTAGATGGAGTTTACTGGTACAAGGCCAGAGTAGGGGAGAGCAAGGTACAAATTAGTATCACATAGAACATGCTTTTGGTCTTGTATTTCCAAGACAGCGTCTTTGTGAATTTTGACAGTAGTTAGACAGCCATTTCTGGAGATTCACTTTGTACCATGAAGGTAACGTTTTACCATTGTGATTGTGTTTTAAAGACCGAGTTGTGTGTATAAGTCACACATTCCACTTCTATTTAACTGTCTTCACCACCTTGGAGCCTAAAAACACAATATCACGTAGCTTAGTTAGGATAAAGTACAGTCTCCACACGGCAGGGTCAGTGACGTAGACGTAATATACACAAATTAAACAGTTTGACATTTTTATCCACAGTTTTATCCAAAAAGTAGTGCAGGTCATGTGCAGAGGCTCTGTATGGAGGGGGGTTAACACAATTCTAAGGGCCTGTGACTGACAGGAGCCATAAAAATGTATTAATTGAGTATTTTTGGCAGAATTGTTGAGTTGCGGGCCCAGTGTAATATATTTTCATGGGGCCCAAAATCTCTGGCATTGCCCCTGCCTGCCATGTGTCTAGTGATTCTGGGTAGATCTCTGCATCCACCACCACTTTTTTGGAAAAGGAAGATGGATGGATGGAATGTAAAGCAGAGATGTGTAGGTATATAAATATTCTAAATCTAGATAACGCACCTCATCCTGACATAGTAAGAAATAAAATAAGTAAAATAAGACCGTGCTCATTTCTAAACAGTGTATCATTCAAAAAATGCCTCTGTTACAGTGTGTTTAAGGTGTGTAACATCAACAGTACATTAGCAACCCAGCACAGACAGCATAAAAGGCCTCCAGAGCTTTTTCTCACCGGGATACAAAGTCCGGATCGGCTTCAAGGAGAAGGACATCACAGGTAAGTTATGACTCTTTCCAGCTCTCAGTAAATTGCCTCTTTCTTTTTTTCTGCCGGCATCCTCTCTCCGACACTAAGGGAAAATAAAGCGCTGCGGAGTAATTCTACATGGATGGGTTTTCTTATTACTGAATCCTGGCCAACTAGGCCTTGGAGTTGACAGTTCAGTGGAGCAGTGGACAGGCGACGGGGAACAGAGAGAGGGGGGGGGGGGGGTAACAGCGTCCGTCAGAGGTTTTACTGCCCCTTTTGATCCGAACAGTAGATAAATAAAGAAAGAGCTGTGAGAGCGGGCGGCAAATGAGAGACCGCCAGCAGCCGGGGATTTAACTGAGTGATGCAGGGTGAGGGACATCTGAAGAGAGTGAGCGAGACAAAGAGACGTACAAGCAAACGCACGCAAATGTACAGCACACCCTTCTTCAGGCACTAGAGGGCACTTAGGCTACACACACCGTCCCCAGCTTTACATTAAGAAGCCTTTTAGACGGAACGCTTCTCTTTAGAGAACATCTCTCACCCTGCAATTCAACTACAGTATAGATCTGCACACAACTTCGTAACTGCGTCGATATCCCAGAAGGGTTCAGCGCTGCTAGAAATATGGAATATGATCTTATAAATGGGGTGTATTTCGCTGGGCACTGAAAGGTCATCAATAAAAAGAACATTTTAACAGTGTGTGGTCATTACACATTACACATGGTGGACATGTAACAGGATGATCCTGCTGTCCTTCAGATTAGCCCTGGTTCTTGTTATTCCAAGGAATTATGAACAATTTCTACTGGTCCATTGACACTGATGAAACTGGGACTTCTACAGTGGCATGAAGGCGTTTGGGCATTCCTAGTCAAAATGTCATGCACATGTCACTGAATAACTACCCAAGTCATAGCAGATTATAAAAGACTGGGTATGTCACACTTCCTGGCTGAGTTTTGCTGATTTTTATGGTGAATGGAAAAACGCACACTAAACGACTAGGGATCATACACTCCAGACTTCAACCTGCTGCTGAACTGAACGCACCCTAAAACATGTGTGGCACCATTTGCACTGACCTGAAAGAAAATAAGATACTGTCTAATAGCTTTTCTTGTGCTCAGTTTTCATTGGCTATTGAGCTCTTCAGTTGGGTTGCAAAAATCAACTGCTCTGAAATGCAGACTGCGCCCCTTACACACTTCGAATGACAAAAACTCTGCAGACTAGAGACAACCAGCACAGACTGCTAATTGGAGCTAAAATATAGCATATTTTAATATTTTAATAGCATATATAACGTAAACTTTTAATGTTAACGCTTCTATCTTTGGCCGGCTTGCATGCATTGCTTTTTTTGATGATGTTTAGGTTGAACGACTGTGAGAGGATCTCTAAGATAAGTTTTCTTGGTCTTCCAGACCTCAAGTTCATATTTGCCTTTGTGGGCATCAATTATTAGAATTTTCAGAATGCTAGCTGCTTAAAGGACCCTACTGTCCATTGAGTGTTCACAAAGTTTTGAAATGTGCATCACCTGGCCTTTCCTAACAATGACTGCTAATTAAGGCCTGAGACCCTGGTAAAAGCTACAAAAGAGCTCAAATCTCTTGGGGTACCCAAATTTTTGCACGGTGCTTTTTTTCTGTTTATGTTAGATGTAGGTTGGAACTAAACTCTGCAGGAAAGTAGATCTCCAGGGTTGATCAGGGTTGGTGTTGGCAGAAGAATCCTTTTTTTTACCCTAAATATAGGTCACAGCGGTCAGGAAGGAATGGGTATGTCTAAGAATGAAACCTGTAGCTTTTGTAAAACAGTACTTTACAGAATGAGGATCATTACATCGGTCCTGATATTGTCAATTTTTCTCTGCATATCCTACAAATCAGGGCATTTGTGTGTTAAAGGTGACTTAAATACAGACTATTTGTAGACGCTACAATGTACCAAGGCCTTCATCTGAACATGTTATTAGAAAGAATCAGAGGTCTCTGTGATCTGTCTCTCTCACACACACACACCAGATTATTAACTGTGCTTAACTGATGATAACTGTTTCTTTGAGTGATCCTGTAGAAGAACCATGCTAGACGAGTGAGTGTGAAGAACCTTCACTTGATGTAAACGTTTCTTACCACTTTGAGAGCTGTTAAATCTGTCTTCATTACGCAATCTGAAGTGAAAAACCATCAATATCCCCATATTAGCACTGTATTCCAGTGGCCCAGCAAACGTTGTATGACTTGTGGCCACACAAAGCCACTGTTCCCTGATAATAACCTCCCAGAATAATTAAGAAATCAATGAGTGAGTGTCGCTTCTGCTAACGGAGGAGCCGGCCATCATAGCTAGCATGCAGCTTAAATGCAGGGACTGGGACAGAAACTTCAATAGAGTGACATTATCACCCCAGCCTTCATTATAATGCTCCAGATCCATGTGTTATGTTGCCTCGCGCACATTCACCAGAGAGATAATTTCAGACAGCGGGACAGACGCATGGCCATCGGATTTCGTCTACAAAGCTTCCCCTCGCATTGATTCTGGGAAATCGTATCTTTTTTCACCCATGTGATGCTCGAGAGGGCGAAAATTCAATGCGCTTGAAGTACTTGATCGCTACGTTTAGAGCTGGCCTCTCGGGTGGAGATTGGATTCAGTCGGCAGCAGATGCTGGGAGTTAACGGATATGGCATGGGCATAGACACTGACCTAACTGCACGTCCAGGTTCAATGCTCAGCTTGACTCGACTAAATCATCACACCAAACAGTAAAATACATTTCAAGGGAATTAAAGAGCCTATACCACGAAAAAACAACTTTCAAATAAAAACAGAAAAACCTCAAAACATCCCCAGGTCTATAAAATGCATACAAAAGCACACATATTTGTATATACCAGCCTGTTAATCCTACAACAGCTTAGGCCTGCCCATTACAGTGAAGCTATAAGGAGTGTTTCAGCCTCAAGTGTGTAGTGCCTTTTTGTATGAGGCATAACACAGGGCATCCAATCAGAACATTCCAACGGAGGTAGTTTCCACATATCAGTCTTAACGGCATAGTAAAAATGTTGCATAAAGGAATTATGAGTGCTTTTTGGTACATAAAACCATACACACATCATTTAAAATACAAGAACATTTAGCAGATCCAAATCTAGTTGATGAGCTAAGCCATGCTCAGAAGTACCCTTGCCTTATCTGCACCCAATAGCCCCAGTCAGTACACTGGCAGAGCTGACTAATATATGGATCCATATGGCATCCAGGTCAGACAAAATCTAGGTAAAGATGTTTCAGTGAAGTAATCAAAAACAGACGGCAGTCTGTGATTTGTTCCAGCAGCCTAACCTAAATGCTGCCTTACTGAGTTCTAATATAAATGTATACAAACAAATAATTCACAAACAAATGTTGTTTTGTTGTAGTTACGTAATCTCAATTAGACTTGCTTATATTGTTTCTAACATTATATTATGTACACAAATCTATAATCTATAAATGGACAAAAGTATACTGTATAGTTAAAACAGTAGTAGCAGACACTTTGGACCATTATTTATGTTTTATTTTGTATAAAGAAGAAAACTGTAGATACCCAACATGCTTTGGCTGATCAAGGACATTAGGGTTAAGGGAGAAAACTGTGTACAGTTGATTTTTTGGCTGAACCATCACTCTAATCACCACCACCGCAGCCAAGTCACACAGGCCATAGCCCTGTCAAGCTATGTAAGATCTGAAAACATTGTTTGAAAGCTCAAATCTCATGGACTGCCAAATATTTGAATGGTGTTTGGACAGAACAATGAATGAGCAAGTGTCCCAATACTTTTGCCTATGTGACGTTTCTCCCGCCACCTCAAACCTGTTGGATATTTTGTCCTTCGCTCATCTTTCCTTTGCTGCAATAACCAACAGGCATGCTAACCACTACCTGAGAAGGTCAAGAGAGGACACAGGGATGGTGGGGGAGCGAGAGAGAGGAGAGAGAGAGAGAGAGAGAGAGAGAGAGAGAGAGGGGAAGAGGACACACACATGAAAGGATACAGCTGTCCTCTGTGTATGGGACAGGCGTGGTGCTGCCTGCAGTGAGGTAGCTGTAGAAGGACACCTCCAGGGTGTAGCAGTAGGACGTGTCGTCCAGCAGACCGCCCAGGAAGCGCCGGCCCGTTCCCGCCTTCACCACATCGCGGTTAAATGAAGTGCTAGACTGGAGGGGAAACACAAATGCACACACACACACACACACATTTATTTTTAAACCCTCTCAGGATGTAAGGTCATACATGCACTTTTAAAAATACAGGTACTTCAAATGGTTCTATGAGCAGTGCTATAGAAGAACCACCACCAAAGGTCTAAAGAACCCTCACTTGAGGAAAAGCCTCTATACCAATTTAAAGGTTCTCACACAAGGTACTTTATACACCATGTGGCCAAATGTTTGTGGACGCCCCATCTAATGAAAACATTCAGCTACTTTAAGTTGCAGCCTATGCTGACACAGATGTACACATGTACGCACACAGCTTGTGCAGCCGGGTAAATAAAATCCTAGTCTGCCATAAGACGCTGTTGTTGTCCACTACATTATACCACCATTCCTGTTAATTGTCATCTTCTTACAGACTTCCTCTGCTTTGTGGGCTTCAAATATTGTCATTTTAAGAGTGCTAGACAGCTGCTGAGAGGAGCCCATGGCTGCTGACTGTTGGAACAAGGTTTTTATAAAGGTATTTATAAAGTATTGATATTTGCATCACATGGCCTTGCCCCTGTCCGTTTCTTTTCTTTCAGATTACAATTACATAAAACAAAAATAAACACAATAAAAACACTAATCCTACTTAAAAAGGTAAGACACTAAGACACTTTCCTAAAAACAAGTCAGAATAAAAGTCCTGTAAAGACGGTTAGACGGTTGCAGGCATGCCCTACAAGCTATTAATTCCAGAGGGAAATGACGACTCGGGCGAGTGGTACAGAGCAATCGGCATGCCACAGAGGACCAGTTAACCTCTATAATGAACACCTTCTGTTACCTTATTCAGGCCATACCACTCGCTAGTCTCGCTAGTGTCATCCAAGCCAAATATGGTTATTCTCACTATTAGGTAGGTGGTCATAATATATATATATATATAAAATTATAATTATATAAAATTATATTAATAATATTTCTATAGCATCTGCATCTTCCGGCCTGAGGCAAGGCCATCGTCAGCTGCAGGCCTCTGGGTCAGACAGTTCATAGAACACACAAAACACAGAAATAATAGGCAAAAAGTCTGCACGTTAGCGGGAGAGCATCTGCACACTACAGTCGCCGAGCGCTGCCTTGTGTGTGTATATGATTATGCAGTAGTATTGTAGAATATTGTGATATATCATGAACATGTATGTCAGGAATATAATGGACTTGGGCAACAAGAAAAAAACATTGCACACATATAAAAACCATCAAAGAAATAATTTATAAGGCAAACATTATAAATGAATGTTTGCTAGCTGTAGAGTTCATAAATAAGCCGCCAATATATTGTTCGTTTATCTCCTACAATGATAGAGATCAAGCACAATCAGCAAGACAATATGCTGCTGTGAAAGAGCAGTCGCTTTGCTGTGGCACTTCACAGACTTTTATGCCGTCTCCATAGAGACAACACTATCTGCAATAAGAGCATAACTATTGTGTACATTAGTGCGCATTAATAATTAATGCTATTTCCCTATGATGGCAGTTCAGTGGGCGTCATGCATCTCCTTCGCGCTAGCCACTTTGACTCCTGTTATGTGCTTAGTCTGCACAATGCAGAAGTTTCTGCGGGTTTCCTTGGCTCAGCTCTAATGGCTGGTAAACGTTTGCTGCACACGCTGGAGGTGACTGATCTGGTGTCAGTGTGACATGTAGCTAGCGGCTAAGTGCAGCCGAGACAAGGCCCTCTCCAGAGGCAGTGCTGCGTCAATATGCTGCCTGAACTTTGGGCTGAGCTGGGTGCTGAATAGGCAGAGAGGCAAGGCAGCACGCCAGCTAGAGAAGTGCCCTCTGTGCCCTTGTGTTGCGCATGCGCACACACCCTCACACATTTTTTTCATATATATATATATATATATATATATATATATATCTGTGTATATATATATATATATACACCACTCTAGAGTCTGCTAAATCCTGCTACGAGCAGTTCTCTACGTTTAGAGTATGGCTGTGGATTCCTGTCTAAAGTGTTGGTCCTATTATTGTGCGTTCGAAACCTGGCAATGCCACGGTCACCTGTGGTTGAGTAGCCTAAGAGAGTAGAAGTAGAAGAGGCTTCACTTTGCTTTGCCAAACAGAATTGGAGGTTAGTGCTCTCGTCCTAGCGTGTTGAGCTACTGTGGCAGCAGTGGAAGCTCTTGGAGGAAGTACATGCTAGCCTTTACCTTTATAGTGCTGGTAGCATATGATGGCAGGGGGTTAGCTTGTGGGAGGAAATTGAGAGAGATGGAATTTGGGAGAACATTTTGAAAAATTAACTGAGGTGTAATGATTGTTAAAATTCCCAAGTCAATTCTATATGATGATAAGAGTGGTTTCTCAACATGATACGATTTCCAGTAGAGCAAAAATAGAGAGTACCTTACACAGACGATATTAACATGTGGATGTTTGCTTTTTCGGTTTATCAGAGAAAGCACCATTCCAAAAGTACACTATTGCAGTACACTATTGCCACTATTGCCACTTGCAAAAGTATACTATTGACCCCTGCAACTTATCCAGAATGCAGCGGCACGGGTTGTCTGTTCCTAAATTCAGCCATGTCACTCCACTGCTGCGTTCTCTTCACTGGCTTCCTGTAGCTGCTGCCCGCATCAGATTCAAAACCCTTAAGCTGGCCTACAAGGCCAAGAACGAACCAGCCCCTCCATACTTGATGGCAATGGTCAAAAGCTGATCTGCACCAAGAGCCCTTCGAGCTTCAAGTACGGCTCGGCTTGACCCGCCATCCCTCAAAATCCACAGAAGACAAGTGTCCAGGCTTTTTTTCTGTCCTGCACCAAAGTGGTGGAACGAACTTCCCCTTGGTGTTCCACGCTCGCTGTCTTTAAACACAGACTGAAGATCCACCTCTTCCGAGAATACTTGGGTGAATAGCTGAGTGATCTCCATATTGACTTGTGTTTAGTAGTATCTAAGCTTAGAGGTATCTTTGAAGTTTTGCCTGTTCAAACTAGCTGAGGTTTTTCTTGGGTAAATAGCAAAGCACTTTTGTAAGTCGCTCTGGATAAGAGCATTTGCAAAATGCCTTAAATGTAAATATAATATATTAGCCTTAAGCTGCCCTTACAAAAAGTGTGCTTTTCATCCTTGTTCTTAATTTTGTGGTGAGAAGGTCTGTCCTCACTGTTGACTTGCTTGTTTAGTTTTTATTATTATTATTATCATTATGCACATTAACTGTGCATTGCCCATATTGAACTGAGAGGCTCGTATTAAATTATACAACACAATACATTATAACATTACACTCCTATTATAAAACAGGTTGATTAAAAAGAACATTATGACAAGAGAACTTTTTTTATGGGCAGCATAAAAAACAAAACAAAAAAACACCCATATTCACATATATACACAGTGGGAACAAACGCCGCTCACTTCCTGCAAGTTGCTCACGCCAACAGCTTTTACACCATATCACAGACAGCATGACATTTGTGTGCGTATAAGATGGACTGAAATGAGCGTGAGTGCTCTTTGTGTTGGTCTGGGAGAAGAGAAGGAGCGCTGAATGGCTGACTGAACAGTAAAGGTTATTCCTCTGGCTATACGCTACCGGCACAGCTGTGAAATGTCACACTGTGGGAGCTCTGAAGGTCACGGGTGCAGGTCAGAGAAACTCGACGCTGACAAAACAGTCACAACTACAAAAGCAGCATTAGGGCTGGTCAGAAGATAGCTGATTCTCCAAGACAGAAACTCAAGCTCCATAATGAACTCAAGCTCCCTCCCTGTAACTCAACCCTTTAAAGCTACACTATGTAGCATTTTACCTTTAAAATAACAGCTTCAAAATGACTGTGATGCTCCACTGACTAGTAAATAGGAGAATAGCATCGTATCAATGCTACTCCAGGCCAGGAACACTGCTAACTGCACCATGTGAATTTGGTGAAGCAGAAACTGCGTAGCGCTGCATAACTCGAGTCATAAATGTGTAAAATCTTGTACTATTACTTTATCGCTTTTGTCCACATACTTTAGGGACGGTTCTGTATTTCTCAGCTTGTCCAGAAATGCATATTTAAAGTGTGTCCTTAAAAAGTGGTTTAAAGTGCAGGAGCAAGAAATGCCAATTCTCCCATAATACAGCTTAAAACTTTAGCTGTATTTAGCTGTTGATATTAAGGCTTTTATTCAGTGGGTAACAACAGTAAAGCCATTTTTGTGCTACACAGTATGCTACAGTAAGCACACTATGCTTTCAGTTGCTGTGGTTCTATATAGAGCTTTGCTTTTACCCAAGAACCCTAAAAAACCTTTACAAAAGGGATATTATGTATTATTCAGTAGCTACTGTAAAACTAGTCACATGAAGTGACCAGGTGTAAACAGGGTCTCTAACACTCTGACATTGACCTATTCAACTCATTGCATGCGTTGGGCATGTTAAAATGGATCAGCATGTGGAAATGTACGGAACTTTCTGTATGCTGAAATATGTTCCATCACTGTCATGAAGTCTCACAGTGTTGTCCTTATTGTTGGATACACTGTGAAGTCAGAAGTCAATTCAGATCATTATGGCCTTATTTTTGACAACAGAGTAACAATAAAAGTCCTGCTGAAATGTCTGCCTGTTCAAAATGGAAAGAAATCTAATGTGGTAATCTGTAAAGAACCGGAATTTTACAGTCTAAGTAATTATGGTATAGAATATAGATATGTGTTAAATCAAAACAGCCTAATTTCTCCTTTTCAATCTAGCATGCCTGGTAAGAACCGTTCAAACATATAACAGTTAGCTCAAATAAAAGGACAATTCTACACCAGACTACCAGACCATTCCTCTGAGTACCATATTCTCCATGTTCCTGCTCACACACACACATGAAAGCCTCCTCATCAGTATTCTGTTCCTAATGTGTCTGAAAGATCTTCCGTGGAGAAATGGCTAAAGATGTCTCCGCACCCTTATAGACAACTCATCAGCACTATTGAGTCTGCTTATTGTCTCGTTGCGCACATTTGAAAAGGTTAGAGGAAAAATAGCACACGGTGAGCCAAAACGCTTCAGAAACGAAAAATTTGCTAATTTATGGAGCGTATTGAATTTTAGAAAAATGTCAATAATGTTAATGAGAAGACTGTGGAAAGAAAAACAGCTGAGTGGAAAGAATAAAAGCTATTTCTCAATGTGGACAGAGAAGATAACTAAATATCAGAGTGTCATGGGGAGCATTTAATAATAAATGATATGATTATGGCAAATTATATCTTTAGTTATCAGTCTTATTCACTGGAGAAGGATGAAACTGAGATTACAATCAGATCTGAATTTGATATGATAATAAACACTTACACTTTTTATATTAACTAATCATCTATCTATCAATCTACCTATCTATCTATCTATCCATCCATCCATCTATCTACATCAACCCATTCTTTCCATATATCTATCTATATGTCTATCCATTCATCTATCTATATCTACCCATCTATTTCCCTATCTATCCATCTGTCTATCTATCTATATCAACACATCTATCCATCTATCTATATATCTATCCATCTGTCTATCTATCCATCAATCTATCTATCCATCTGTCTGTCTATATATCTATTTATCCATCCATCCATCTATCTATCTATATGTCTATTCATCCATCTATCTATATCTACCCATCTATCTACCTTTCCATCTGTCTACCTAACCATCTATCCATCAATCTATCTATCCTTCTGTCTGTCCATATATCTATTCATCCATCCATCCATTCATACATTTATATGTATGTCTATTCATCCATCTATCTATATCAACCCATCTCTCCATCTATCTATATATCTATCCATCTGTCTATCTATCCCTCAATCTATCTATCCATCTGTCTGTCTATATATCTATTCATCCATCCATCCATCCATCTATCTATCTATATGTCTATTCATCCATCTATCTATATCTACCCATCTATCTACCTTTCCATCTGTGTATCTATCCATCTATCCATCAATTTATCTATCCATCTGTCTGTCCATATATCTATTCATCCATCCATCCATTCATCCATCTATCCATCTGTCTATCCATGTATCTATATCTATCTACCTATCTATCCATCTGCCTATCTGTTCATATCTGTTCATCTGTCTATCTGTCTGTCTACTGATCTATCCATCTGTCTATCTACCCATCTATCTGTCGGTATATCTATCTATCCATCTATCTATCTATCTATCTATCTATCTATCTATCTATCTATCTATCTATCTATTTATTTATCCATCTGTCTGTCTACCTACATACCTACCTACCTACCTACCTGTCTATCTATTTATCTATATATATCTACCTACCTGTCTGTGGGTCACACCTCTTAATCATAGAATTCTGGTGTTTTATTCAGTCCACTTTCCACAGGAGTATAAAATTGGTCATGTGGAGTTCACTGAATACCAGCATGGTGCTGTAAAAGTCAGTTGGTAAATTTTTTCACTCCTAGAAAATCCACCATCAACTGTAAGTGGTATTATTAAAAAGTGGAAGCGTTTAAAAACCACAGCAATGCAGCCATGAAGTGTCAGACCAAACACTCTGATGGAACAGCTGTTAGAGCAGCAAAAGGGGGGCAACTCCATATTCATGCCCATGGATTTAGAATGTGATGTCCTGTAATGTGTGTAAAAACTTCATATCTATCAATTAATCACACACGTTCAGATGGCACCTATATTCAGTCATATTCAGCCATATGCATCTAACTGCTACTATCTAAATAAATGTAAACAGCTGGAGTATATAGCTGAGAGTCTTTTCATTTATGGGTGCTGGTGTCACTTGGGTCTGAAAGCACACTTGTATAGTTTTAATGTGTTGGGAACAGTGTTCTGTTGTAAAAGGGGAAATGAGAATGTGCGAGAGAAAGAAAGAGAGAGAGACATGCAGACTCACCAGAGAGAAATCGGGAGCGTTCTGGCACAGCAGGCGGGGGAAGACGGCCTGCCTCTGCACGCGCTCCTCCTCCTCAAACACGTTACCATACATGAAGCCGTTCATCATGGTGGAGTGAGCGTGTACATCAATGTAGAACTCCAAACTCACCTTCTGAACACACACACACACACACACACACACACACACACAGAGGTTACAAATGAAATATTAAATCAATATAAGAATGAAGAAGTGAAAACCTTAACAGGCTATGAGTTGATTGAATGGGTGTGTGAGTGGATGAGTTGATGGGTGAATAAGTAACTCAGTGGGAAGTGAGAAAGTGGGTGGATGAGTTAGTGGATGAGTGAGTGGGTGGATGAATAAGGGGGTTTAGTGGATGAATGGATAAGTGGGTGGGTATTAAGTGAGTGGGTGAGTTGGTGTGTGGGTGGATGGATGAGTGGGCAGATGGATGAGTGGGTGAATGGGTGCGTGGGTTGGTAAGTGGGTGGGTTGGTGAGTGCATGGATGGTTACTGGTTCTCTGCAGTCCAAGTTTCTAGTACCTCTCAGCTTCATCGGCCTCGTAGGTCCAATGCAACGATAAACTAAGGAGGCAGAGCCCAAACATGTCTTGGCTGAAGGTAAAAACTGTCTGTTCAATTTTGCACCAAACTGATGCGCTTAAAGCAGTTGTCGGATCAGGAGGACTCCGTTTCAAACTTCGCTTCTTTCATGGTGGTTTGCTGAAAAACACAGTTTCAGCTTCACACTGTGCTTTTGTACTACACGAACGGAGGGAAGGTGCCACCGTGCTGATGCTAAGCAGTCAAAACAGCACGAGCAGGACGATCACTCACTGTGTTATAAAGGACCGACAGCCATTCTCCCGCTGGCCATTTCATAAGCTGCCTTTAATAACGGCAGCATGGTTGAGAGAGATTCATTTATGTTCCTTAGTCAGCGAGCAAACCTAATGCCCCTGTATCTGGACTCAGGGCCAACGGCTTTCGGCTTCTACCATAAAACGAATGATTAATTTGGTCTGCAGCGTGGGTACAATAATAACTGTCAGCGAGTCGCGAAGAGAGGGGGGGTGGGGGTAATGTAAAAATCCCAGAGCAGAAATACAATAGTCCCTAGTAAAGTGAGGAAGTAGTTGGCTGTCACTTGAGAGAGAATATTTACAGACTGTATGAGACACACGGAGAGGGAGTAGAGGATGGAAAAGTGTGTATGCTTCTGTGAATGGAGAAGTAAAGAGCTGTGTGTGTATCACAGAAAGGGCTTTCATCTAAAGAAAAGAGTACAGCTCTGCTAACGGCGTGCTGCTGGAATAAGGAAAGAGAGGAAAACCCTTCAGAGGCGCCTCCGCTGCCGCCGCCCACGCACCATTCCGGCTCTATAGTGGCCGCTGCGGTGCAGGAGAGCGCGCACGGCTCATGGGCTCCAACATGTCCGCCACATCATTAAGCCTGCGCCGGGAGAGAGGATGAGAGAGACGCAGTGTGAGGTTTGTGTAAGGCGGCCGGTCGCACTGTTGAGTGGGCTGAGGCGTCGCTGTTTGGAGGGCTAGCGTTTGATGAGCTTCAGTGGTCTGTCTGGGTGTGTGTGTGTTTGTGTGTGTGTGTGTGAGTCACCACTCCTCTGTGACGAGGCTTCACAAAGAGCGTCCTGCTATGCGTGTCTCATCAGAGACGGGCGGAAAATGACCATTTATTTTAGGCCCGCTCTCTTTTTCTCTGTTTTCCCACTTTTATAGCCTGTGTGGACCCGATAGCATGGACAAGAACCCTGACTCGTCACCTCTGACCTCTCTCTCTCTCTCTACATCTCTCTTAACCTCTCTCTACCTCCCTCTGTCTCTCTGTACAGTACTATGCCAACCCTCCCTCGTCTCATTACACATTCTAAAACTCACCTCCACTCCCGGGGGTCGTCACGCACAATGAGACACAGACAGAGAGAGAGAGAAACAGAGAAAGAGAAAGAGAGAGAGAGAGAGAGAGAGAGAGAGAGAGAGAACAAGTAGGTAAATGAGAAAGGAGAGAGGAGAAAGTGGGGAAGTGATGTGGAGAGAGAAAGAGGACGAGTAAGTGGAGGAGAGCGAGAGAGAGCAGGAAAAAGAGGAAAGGAGAGAGAGAGAGAGCAGAGTGAAAGAGAGGGGGGCGAGGAGGAGGATAAAAGAGAGAAAGAGAAGAACGAAGGTAAGAAAGAGAGAGAAGAGAGAGAAAGTGAGAGGTGTAATGTGGAAGAGTGAAAGAGAGGAGAGAGAGTGAAGAAGGAGGAGAGAACAGAAGAGAGAGAGTAGGGAGAGAGGAAGGAAAACAGAAAGCAAATGCAGAGAGAAAGAGAGCGAGACAGTAAAGAGCAAGAGAAGGAGGGAGAGAGAGACAAAGAGAGAGAGAGTATGTGAGAGAAAAAGAGAGAGAGGAAGCATAGAGAGAGTAGAGAGAAAGCGTAGAAGGAGGAGAGAGAGAGAGAGAGAGAGAGAGAGAGAAAGCAGAGAGAGCGAGATAGAGAGAGAGTAGAGCAGAGTGAGGGAGAGCGCTCGGGCGGAGCTCGGTGCTTGAAATTCCGCTCACAGCCAAAGCAATTTCCTGGCGAGCGCAGGGCTGTCAGGCCTGTGATGGCAGGCAGTGAAATATTGTGGCTGGGAGTGGAGCTGCAGCCCGCATGCCAGCCTGATGGATGGAGCCCGCAAGGAAGAGAGGGAAACAACACACAGGGAGAAAAAAGAGGAGAATAGAGAGAGAGAGAGAGAGAGAGAGAGAGAGAGGACAGAGAGAGTGAGAGAGAGACAGAAAGAGAGAGAGAGAGAGAGGCAAATCCAGCCACCATTAGGGTAGCTTCATCAGCCTCCTTGAAGGGGTTCCCAGGGTCCAATAGAGGCGAAAGGCATTCTAAGCGCCATTCTGCCAGTATTACAGAGCCAAGGTTGGGCCACAGGCTGATATTTCTCCTAAGTACACACACACAATGCTGCGTAATGCATGACGGTGATGTAAATAGGATAATGTATATATAGGGACATATACATGGTAATGTATATATGTACTGTAGGGATGTGTATAAAGCACAAATAGGAATATACTGTATGAGCACTGTATAAATTAGTGTACATATGTGTGTATAGGGATATATGGAAATGTGTGTATAGGGATATGTATAAGGTAATGTGTGTATAGGGATATATGGTTATGCATGTGAAGGGATAAGTATAAGGTAATGTGTGTATAGGGATATATGTAGTGTATGTGTAGGAATATGTATAAGGTAATGTGTGTATAGGGATATACATAATGTATGTCTAGGGATATATGGTAATTTATGTGTAGGGATATGTATAAGGTAATGTGTGTATAGGGATATAGGGTTATGCATGTGAAGGGATAAGTATAAGGTCATGTGTGCATAGGGATATATGTAGTGTATGTGTAGGGATATGTATAAGGTAATGTGTGTATAGGGATATACATAATGTATGTTTAGGAATATGGTAAGGTAAGTGTAGGGATATATGGTAATTTATGTTTAGGGATATGTATAAGGTAATGTGTATATAGGGATATATGGTAATGTATGTGAAGGGATATGTAAAAGGTAATGTGTGTATAGGGATATAGGGTAATGAATGTGTAGGGATATGTATAAGGTGGTAATGAATGTGTAGGGATATGTATAAGGTAATGTGTGTATAGGTATAAGGTGGTAATGAATGTGTAGGGATATGTATAAGGTAATGTGTGTATAGGGATATATGGTAATGTATGTAAAGGGATATGTATAAGGTTATGTGTGTATAGGGATATATATAAGGTAATGTGTGTATAGGGATTTAGGGTAATGTATGTATAGTGATATGTATAAGGTAATGTGTGTATAGAGATATATGGTAATGTATGTAAAGGGTTATGTATAAGGTAATGTGTGTATAGGGATATAGGGTAATGTATGCATAAGGATATGTATAAGGTAATGTGTGTATAGGGATATAAGGTAATGTATGTATAAGGATATGTATAAGGTAATGTGTGTATAGGGGTATATGGTAATGTATGTAAAGGGATATGTAAAGTGTAGTATATGTATAGGGATATGTGTAAGGTTATGTATATATAGTCATGTGGATCCACATGTTCTATGCCAACCACATAGGAGGACAGGCAGATTAAATATGTCAAAATAAAATGTGTTTTAATGTTTAGCATGAAATGAATACTGTTCTCTTAGAACAACCGCAAGTGATGAAATTCTTATGATGTTTCTAACAGTAATGCGCTACACTACTTCATTCCAGAAAAAAATCACAACTTTAACACAATGTGCTACTTTCTACCACACAACCCCCAGCACTGGTCTCAGTTCAGCACTTAAAGATTTCCATCAGTGCCTCTTTACTGTCGGAGTTGTCCATCTCTCTACAAACTTCCTCGAAAAAAAAAGCACAACTCCATAGAACAACCCCCCGCCCTCCTCTCAAAATGTCAAGGGCAACAACAGCGGAGAAATACAGTCAACAATCTCCCCAGCCCTCAAAGTCAACAAAAAGCCTGCCAATCACACAGCCCCTAATGTGCCGTCAATCAAAGCCGGACAATACTACGGCAGTCTAACGTTGATTGATTGTTCAATTAACGTGTGTCTCTGACCTCTAGATTTGTTCATTTGAATTTGTAATTAACCAATTAAAGGCAATTAGGGAATTAGGAATATGAAAACAGGAGATGATTCGAGCGTTGATGCGTTGAATACTCAAACACAGCTCCAGGACTTCTGGGTGAGGCTGAATGCAGGGAGAAAGATCAGAGCTAAAACTCTGAACTGGTGCGTCTGCACTTGTGGAATAGGAAATGGAAGGTCAAACGAACTTAGACAGACGAGTACTTATCTAAAGCATAGTAATTATGCTGGGCCTTAAAGGCCCATAAACGCTCTCCTTATCTGTAACTGGAAAAAAAATGGTGCTGATTTAAGCAGGATTAGGAGCTGATGCTTTTAACCACAAAGCACTTAGCATCAGCAATACCTATAACGAGAGGATGCAACAAATTCTGCTCCTGTTAAAAGTTAAAAGTCCAACCTCAATGGACTAAGTAGGGGAAAAAAGGTGAAGTGCTTTGATAATGTGGGACAAATAATGCTTAAGCACTAATGTAGAAGAGCTGCTCTATACAAAAGAGGTATACTTGAAAAGCAAGTCATTTATTAGAGTTCAAGTATTAAAAAATGTGTATATTTACAGAAAACATTAAAAATTTTACCCATAAAAACAACCTTTTAACATCAGTTCCCTGAAAAAAAAAGAATCACCTTGAGTTTAAAGTGGTAGTAACTTCAGGCTCCTGCAGATGGTGTTCAGGTAATCAATACCTGTGGGGCGTGTGATGGGATTCATAGATTTAGAAGAGGTGGTACAGTGCAGTGAGTGTCTCGTTGGATGTGTGGAAAATGGGTCGAGAAGCGGATATTAATGATTGGCGAGAAGGAGTGGTTTTATTTGGGCGTGCCAAATTCCTTCACAGTGTGAATCCCATACACCTGAATCTGCAGGTGTATGGAAGCATACGATCATACGGGTCTACCAGCTGTGGCAGAAATCCCAGTCTACAGAAATTCTCATCATTGTTGAGCAGAAGTGAGCAAAGGCCTCTTGCGTACCACCTCTTCTCAATCTATGAATCCTGTCTCACACCCCACAGGTATTTGTAGTCTGGTCATCTTCGTGCGACGCCATCTGCAGGAGCCTGAAGTTACTACCACGTCAAACACGCAAGGTGCCTATTTTCTTAAAATCTAGAGGATTTTAGAGAAGCCTGTCTACTCTAAACCTCCGAAAATGAAGTAAATGAAGATCAGGTGTTCATATGTTTAATAGGGAGTGCTAATTTTATCACACAGCAAAACATATGATTCGTGGACAGAAGAAGCTTTAATCTAGAGAGTCTTCCAAATAGTGTGTAGGCTCAAAATCAGCATCTACAAGTCCTGGAGGCTCACAGACTCCAGGATGCAACAAAGCTCTTTATATGTCCAACTTCCAGATGACACCCTTGCCCCTTCAACTATTCCTGGCATGATGTGGTTCCTCACAGCTCCAGTGGTTTAAAAGTACTTTGTTTTTGTGAGTGAGGTTACACTATGTGTCCAAATGTTTGTGGACACCCCTTCTAATGAATGCATTCAGATACTGTGCAAATGCACAAACAGCTTGTCTAGTCCCTGTAAAAATGACTGCCAATAGAATGTGACTCTCTAGAGCAGATAAACATGAACCTATTGGCTCCATGCCTAATGCCAGGTCCATTTTGCCCCCTTAGCATTGAGCTGTGGAGCAGTGGAATTGTGTTATCTAAAATGATGGTGCTCCATCCAACACTTTTGGGTTGAGTTGGAGAATTGGGAAGGATGTGGGATGATATCCAACATCATGACCTCACTAATGCTCTTATTGCTGAACGCAATTAAATCCTCCGAGCAGTGCTCCAAAATCGCATAGACAGCCTTCTCTGGACAGTTACTCCAACAAAAGCAGGATAGACTCTTTTTAATGATGAATAAGCAGGTGTCCAAATACTTTTGTCCTGATAGTGTACTTGTTACAAAAGCAGTTAAGTCATGGATGACCTCTTAGGAGTCCTTAACACTCCATTAAAAACATAGAGCATCTGGTTTGCCATTGCCCATCTACCCTCCTTACGTAAACACGGCATTAGACTCATTAGCTGTGCTTAATAACGCTAAAATATGAATGTTCATTTGTAGCAAAGGTGTGGATAATTCTCGAGTCCCTGTAAACGTTTGTGTGTGTGTGTGTGTGTGTGTGTGTGTGCGCGAAGGCTAAGCAGACAGCGTAAAAGTGACAGAATTGATGACACACAGGTGTTGAGCAGAAAGGAAGAAGAAGAATGTCAGCATTCACTCAGGCAGGTCATCCTCCTCCCTTGCGTTCCTCTGCAGCCTAATGGATTAAGCTATTTAGCCCTTTTTAACATAGAGGTGACTCGTAATCAAGCTGAACGGGCACTTTGACAGCCCCGAGCCACCATGTTGCGCGGTTTAGTGCATCATAAGCAGCTGCATCTGTCGCTTGCTACTGAGTCTCAGTAAGCTTGAGAGCTCAAAACAAACAAATCGGCCCGTTCCATCACTCCCATTTGGCTGGCCAGTGCAGATGAAAGTTGGGCCAGAAAATATACCAAAATAAACACACATGAACATGAACGGTTTTCTCAAAAACATGTTCTAATGAATGTTTATGCCAAGAAATACTCTCATTTTCCATTACATACCTACCGGAGTCAGATCATATTCCATCTTGGATTCACAGAGTGCATTATTAATATCATGCCTTGTTGGATCATTGACTTCTGGTGACAACTCCTGTATTTTTTAATATTGCATAAACCACAGACATACAAAATAGTGCAATATAAGTGCCTAGTACATGTCCCTAGTGGATCTTAGTGCACCCATTTCTGACACAGTTGCACAAATGTACACACAAAGCTTGTCTAGTTTGTATAGAGAAGTATTGCCAATAGAATAAGACTCTCTGGAGAAAATAAACATGAACTTACTGGCACCCTGTCTAACGCCAGACGTGAGCTAGACCTCACTGATGCTCTGAACACAATCATATCTTCACAGAAATGCTCCACGGTCAAACAGAAAGCCTTCCCTGGACAGTAGAGACAGATAAACCCCTTTTGATACCCTTGATATTAGAAGAAACGATGAATGTGCAGCTGTCCCACTACTTTTGTCCATAGAGCGTACCAGCTAGAGAGTCTTTTCCTATAATGAGAGAAGAAATATAAAGGAATCTGGAACCATTCCCACACACTACATTTTTTCGGATCCTTCAGACTTCTGGGTCCTCACTTGTGTAATCTCCTCTTCAGCTCACAGATTACAGGTTTTCAATGAGACTTCAGTCAGAAAACCTGGATGGTCCCTGGAAAAGCCCATTTCTGTGATCAGTGGACCATTTTCATGTAGAGATACCCAGCACTGTGCAAAAGTCAGAGATCACATTTATTCCATTCCCAGTCAAAACTGCCATTTTATTTCTTAGGAGATCAGACATAGCACAATCCACTTGCACCTGCAAGTTAATGGGAGAGTTTCCAGGACTGCAAAAATATTTGAAAGATAAAATAATTGATTTTGTTCAGATCTAAAATAATCCACAGGGGTTTCTGTCCATCCTTCCAATGTGAGAAGAAGACTTAGCGCTGTGTCTGGAAGGACAGTGGAGATGATCAAGAAGCTCTTACGGAGAAAAGAAAAACGTAAGAAAGGAAGAACATCTGCCCTAGAACACCAAACTCTGACATCTGAGATGTGAAGCAAGGTTTCATGAACCGATGAGCCAAAATCTGAGATTTTTGTAAGTAACAAAGCAATGAAATACCCTTCCAACCATGTCTACAGCCATCGGTCAAGCATGGTGGAATGTCAGTGCACATTCGAGGATGTAGAACATCTAGAGTTAATTGTTTTTGATGGACAACCCCAACCACACTGCTGAAGCAGATCAAGACCTCAACATCATTGAGAAATGCTCCAACTTCAGAGACTTCTGCAGAACTGATAGGACGTCTCCTGGAAAGAATGGAAGCTCTAATAAAGGTAAAGGGTGGACAAACTAAACACTGAACCATCTGACATCAGATGCAGTTACTGAGGCATCTGTGTCATTAATGCTGAAAAATATATAGCCATGCTAGAAGATCCAACAAGGACCCATGACTTCCATCTCCTCAACAAGATGGGACCAGGATACACTGGGACTAAAACTACTGCCAACTACCCAGTGTTCTCACTACCTCTACTGCCATCCCCAGAAACCACAGAGATAGATATATAGAGAGAGTGATGCCTTCCTTCCTTGTGGGAGCACTTTCCAGCGAAGGGCCAGATAGTGCTGACACAAACTGGAGGTGAGACGCTCCTGAGCTGGAGGAGGAGATGTGATGATGGGCACAAATTGCTCGTAAATCTCACAGATGGGTAAGTAATGGATGTCTGACACCAGAGGACATCGCAACACGTACACCGACATGCACACACACAATCATACACTCACACACACACACACACAGAGCCCCACGTTTCTCCCCGCTACCCTAAATGCAGTATACAAAAGACCACAGAAGGAGGGAGGGAAAGAAGAAAGGAGGAAAAATGAAAAGTCCACAAGAAGGCTGTTGGTTTGGAGGTGCAATATCCATCTGGCCATCCTGACAGGATCTAATACATTTGTTTCAGATGGAAAATTAATTTTCTAATATTAAAAAAGGTCAGAAATGAACCATGGTAATGCCGTCCCTTTTGTCATCTTTAACAAATTATCCAAAATGGTGTTGTCAGATTGGTGGGGAGATGTTTTCTATGATGAATGTTCCCAGTAATCAGCCAATCAAAAAGAATCCCAGGCTCTCCTTGATAAATGGGGTGGAAAAGCGGCACTTTGCCAAGGAGATAGGCCCATTTGTTTCTTTATTCCTTCTCTTTTTTTTCTCAAAAAAAAAAGGAAAGAAGAAAGTCCTGCGCTACACGGGGACAGATTATATTTACTTGCATGACTGACTTTTAGCCATTTTCTCCCTTGACCAGTGCTCACATTTGGGTGTAATATGGCGTACTGTTTTTGTTTGAAAACCATTCAGGTGACTTTGCTTTCCAAGAGATGGATTAAAGGTAAAACTGTGTATGTGTCAAATGAAAGTGAAAGTGTCCAAGCTTTTATTTGTTGTTTTTTTATTTCCAAAAGTAGTGAAATCAAACTGACTTTGCTTCTTCCTTTCATTACTTCCTCACCATCAAATTAAATATTTAGTATCACTTTACTTGGATGGTCCATTATAGATGCCTCGTAGATGCTCACCTAACATTCAACTGAATGTGTATTAAATGCATCTAAACTCTGAGGTAAATGTAAATGACTCTCTATGGAATCTAATCCTACGTCTAACCCTAAACCTAACCTTAACCTTGAATCAACCCTAAAAGCCAGCCCTAAACCCCACCCTTAAAGAGGTAAGGTTAAGACTAATGTTAGGTGAAGGGTTACATTCAACTAAGAGTTCATATGCATTTAATTAGACATTTAACTGCATATTAGCTTAGCATATATGAGGCATTTACAGTGAACCATTTAAGTAAATTAATACTAAATATTTCTGACAGCCAATCATGCATTCATTGGAAAACACAATTAAAAAGAAGAGGGCAGTACTACCGCACTACTTGCACTACTCATGTTTCCCGAAATTTTGTAGCACCATCTCATCACCAATTGCTCAACTCATCCCAAAAGTACTGGATAGAGCCCCAACCATCATTCCAGAGAACACAGTTCTTCCACAGCTCAATCCTGGGGGGCTTTATACCCTCTAGCCTATGCCTGGCATTAGGCACGGTGGCAATAGGCTCATGTTTATCTGCTCCAGAGAGTCCTATTCTATTGGCAGTACGACAGCACCTTTCTACAGGAACTAGACAACCTAAAGTCTACCATTTATTTCTAATTGCATTGCATTGTGGGATATTAGTGATCAAAATCACACTCAAAAACTGATTGTTTTTGTTTGGTTCTGGGTATGAAGGATGGAGGTTACTTGAGTATACTTGATATTTGAGGCTCCTAATTCCTAACGCTGGCACTAGAAGTGGTTACAAAATCATAGTTTGAACTGTCTGCCAAGATAGTAGACAAAGTGGATCAGAACAAATTGGAGAATTCATTAATTTGGTTAATAAATTAAAGTATTTCAAAGTATTAAAATAAGGCCTGTGCGTTGTCAATCCTTCCTCACGCCATCCTCTTGCATTTGCCTATGGAAAGAACAGTATGTTGAATAACGTGAGCTGAAAACTATGGACTTTTGGGCGTCACTTCACAAATGATTTGGTGGGATAAACCACAAACCCCACCAACTCGTCATGGCATGAAAAGTTTAGTAACCCCTATTCTAGAACACCTTAAGAGAAATCAGTATAGGCCAGTAGTTTGAAAGAATAGAACATTCTAGTGATTTGGCTTCTACCTTTCTAGATTAGCAGTGGTCGTTCTCCCATAATCTAGCCTTGTCTCCATACTTGGACAGGTGGACAGGCTTGTGTCAGTGTGTGTGTAGCAGTATAGGATGGCAGAATGCACAGCATGGGTAGAGGGTAGAATGCTGCAGTCACATGCCACAAGGCTGGCAGTGAGACTGTCAGGTTAAGCTGAATGCTGTGTCTGATGTGATTAACCACAGAGTAAGTGGCTCTGCCAGCAGGACATGGTTGTGTGTGTGTGGTTTTGTGTGAAGACCCCAAGGCTTACCGTGGTACAGAAGGCCCAGGCAGGCAGGCAGGGCTTTCCCCTGTGTGTATGAGTGTGTACAATGTGGTGGTGACAGGCCACCAGGCCAACAGGCCAAAAAGACTGCACCAATGAACTCAGGCCAAACACCACCACCACACTGCTGACAGATTCTGCATGTGGATGCTGATGAGATGCGTTTGCTCTGCTTTCTTAGTACTGAAGGGTCTTTTATTAAGTTTTATTTCAAATTTTATTTCTATTCTCCCTCTACTGCATGCAATGCTCCCGACACTGGGAGGGTGAAGGTCCTCTAACAAAGGCCTCTTTCGACATATGCACAACCAGCGAGTGCCTCTTTTTCTGGACACTCAAAGGAAAGTGCTGTGTACCCAGCTCTGATGCATCGACCAGTAGACGCCAGGGCCGGCCAGCACTGCACTGGAGTGATGTGGGGAGAAAGTGCCTCGACCCACCCTGGAGAGAGCAAGGCCAAATGTGTTTTTTTTGGATTCAAACTAGACATCCTCTGGTAATAGTAACAGCACCTTATCCCACTGGACCAAATAGGGCCCTGAAGGGACTTTTTTATGTTTTACTTTATTGTGTCCCCCCAACCATATACATGCGTTTAGAAATGTAAAACAGAAGAGCAGTCCAAGATTCAAACAAATATTGTGATACAAACAAATACTGTACAGCAGGACTGTACAGTATTAGGTGGTGGGTTTGCAGATCTTGATTAACAAATGAGGCCTGTGGTATGTCCCCAATTGTCCCCAATTAAGAATGGTATGCAGAATTAAATTATTAAGCTTTATACATTCTCTGTCTGCTCAAACCTTGTACTAACACTTATAAAACATGGACTTTACTAATCAACTCTCTATACACTTGAAAACGAAAGTAATCAATGCCTACAAGGCACAGAAGGCTTTGAGAAGAGCCCAGCATTTTCACCTACACTGGTTTCTACAGTGCAGAATGTTATGAAGAAATGACAGTTCAGGGGATCTGTGGAAGTCAAGATGAGATGGAAGTCCATCTTGTTTTTTGGAAGTCCAAGAAAACTCTCTGAGTAAACTGTTCATATGCTGGTCCAAATGACAGCTAATAACCTGCATGAATGTTAAGAGTCAAGACGGTGGTGCTCTGTTCAAGTGTGCAGCACTGCCTGCACAAACAGTCTTCACTGAATGGTCAGAAGAAGAATGCTTTACCTACCACCTCTTACAAACAAGTGCTGTGGACGGTCAAAAAAGTCAAAATAGAACTCTTTGGCCACGATCAGCAAAGGTACCTTCAGATACAAAAAGGAACTGCATTTGATTAAAAGAACACCTTGTGAACTGTGAAGCACAGGGGTGGGTCTATATATTCTTTGGGGTTGTGTCGCTGCCAGTGGCAGTGTAAATTTTGCACGGGTGAGGGGAAGAATGTATTCCACAAAATACAGTCCTGTATACAAATCCTGGATGCAATTGATAAACCTACTGTGTTAAAGGGCTAAGGATGAAAAGAAGAGGGCTTCTACAGCAGGGTAATGATACAAAACGTACCTCAAAATCCACCATGGGTTACCTTAAGAGACACAAACTGGTTCAAGGGGAAAGTTTTTTAGTATAGCCATCACAGACCCTTGACCTGAACATCATAGACAATTTGCAAAAAGACCTTAAACAAGCTGTGCATACAAGATGACTCAATTAAACGGTCACTCTATATTAAGGGCAGCTGCCTTAATAATATAAAAATTGAAGTAGAAAGTCAGGAGAGTTTTTGATATAAGACTGACATGAAGAAAAGCGCCATATTTGAACATCCCTTAAATTTACCTCCATTATTGTATTGGAGTGTGGGTGAGTTGAGGATGAAAATATGTGTGAAAGTGTAAATAGAGTTTGTGCATGTGAGCGAGAGAGTGAGTGATAGGTTTGTGTATGTGTGTGTCTCTGCGGAGTGTGAGGGACATGGGCAGATCACTGCGCTATGAAGGATCCCATCGATCAGCGTGTCAGTGCTGGGGGAAAAGGTTAAGCCGCCGAGCGTGCCCCCGCTCCCCTCGCCAATCCTCCTGCTCTTATCAGGATTTTGAAAGAGCAGCAAAGGGCAGGCCATTCCCAGGACAGCCCCTGACCTTCACTCATCACACACCTCACTCGCTCGCCCGCCATAATTAACACCCGACCCGGAAAAGACGTCCCTGCGCCCAAACAAAAGAATGTGCAAACGTGGGGAGAGAGGAAGAGAGTGCGCGAGAGGAGACGCACCTGAGCGCGATGGCTTTCGAACGGCGTCAGCATACACACACACACACACACACACACACACACATACAGAAAAAAAAAGTGCTGAGTCAAAGTCCCCCAGTGTTAGTGTTATGAAAGCGTAGCATAGGGGCTTCACAGGAACACAGGCCTAAATGCTAACCTAAGCCTTTCTAATATGCACAACATTCTCGCCTACTGCTTCTTTTAGACACTGCATATGTCTTAAAGGGGGCTGCTCACCCTGATTACAACAGACACACAGAAGCCCCATTGTGTAGGAATTGGAAATGATGGAAACCGATATGTGTTACAGAGTTGTCACTGCATGTACGAGTCATGCCAAAACTTTGCTATGCTGATTATACAGATCTTTTTTTAATGGAAGCTTGTGAGGATGTTTGCGTGAGCCATAACTCACAGGGTCCTGGTTCATCTGGACAATGAGCTGCTTGACAGCGTGGAGAGTGGGGTGAGCCCATGGGGAAGGGTCCTGCCAGTGGCGGTTCAGGTCGAAACCCATCAGAGAGCACCTACAGCAAAAAAATAGGTCATCAGGAGAAGTAAACAAACCAAACAACCCACAACAAACAACGGGTGCACAGCCTGAGATCACACATGCCAAATTCTGCCCTAGCTACAATGTCAATGTCATGCAATAATAACTTATTATAACTTAAAACAAACCTAAAAAAAAAAGTTTATTAGTTGTTTCACCAAACTCTTTATAGACCGCAAATCTACTGCTGTATGCAATAGTACAGAACGATCTTCTTTGTTAGCGAAATCTTTAAGGTGACACCAGCCAGGCTGCCAGACCCTGTGCTATCCAGCAGATCTCTGGCAGGACACTAGTGCTGCCCCGCTCCCCTGGCAGATGCAGGCAGATGGGGTGGATGGAAAGACAGACGGAGCCCTGATGCACCAGCGAGGGTGCGGGTACTATTGAGCTGAGGCAGAGTGTCCATGACTTTGAGCATCAGCCGGCGTCAATGTCCCTGCCTGTAGACCCTACTAATCCCCTAGTCAGCAAGGATTGATCCCGTGTCCCTGCCTGCATCTGATCGCTCCCTGTATCTCTCTCTTTTTCTCTCTCTCTCTCTCTCTCGCTCTCTCTATTCTCTCCAGATGCAGTCAGACTGCTGAGGCAGCAAAGGTGTGATGAAGTGTGAGTGTGTGTGTGTGTAAGAGAAAGGGAGACAGAAAAAAGAGACATGGAAAGAAAGAGAGAGAGAGAGAGAGAGAGAGAGAGAGTAAGAGAAAGAAAGAGATGCATTTGTAATTCACTCAGTGTCATTACTGCACTCATCAGTTCTGACTCATTCACGCTGCTGAGAGCCCCTTCAGGGTTCAGCTCCCCGAGACGTGCAGCTTTAGACCCGTCAGCACCCCAGAGGGGCCGAACAATCGTAGCCTCTCTCACTTCGCCTCTGCAGTGCAGGCAGGCCGACACTAGATGGCACTCTATGGGAGAATACAGCAGGCGACTTGCATTTAAAGGCCAGGGCTGCCATAGAGGAGTCATAGTCTATATTGCTTTTTGAACCTGAGGTCTCATATATATATATATATATATATATATATATATATATATAGAGAGAGAGAGAGAGAGAGAGAGATCAGATACAAACAGGAACACAGGATCAATCCTTGGTGACTAGGGAAAACTACACTAAATTGCCAAAAGTATTTGCTCGCCTGCCTTTGCACGCATATGAACTTGAGTAACATGCCATTCTTAATCCATAGGGTTTAATATAAAGTCGGGCCACACTTAGCAGCTATAACAGTTTCAGCTTTTCTGGGAAAGCTTTCCACAAGATTTATGAGTGTGTTTTAAGGGAACTGTTGACTGTTCTTCCAGAAGTGCATTTGTAAGGTCAGACACTGATGTTGGACGAGAAAGCCTGGCTTGCAGTCTCCACTCTGATTCATCCCAAAGGTGTTCTATCAGGTTGAGGTCAGGACTCTGTGCAGGCCAGGCAAGTTCTTCCACACAAAACTCACTCATCTATGTTCTTTATGGACCTTGCTTTGTGCACTGGTGCGCAGTCGTGTCGGAACAGGAAGGGGGCCATCCCCAAACTGTTCCCGCAAAGTTGGGAGAATGAAATTGACCAAAATCTCTTATCATGCTGGAGCATTAAGAGTTCCTTTCACTGGAACTAAGGGTCCAAACCCAACTCCTGAAAAACAACCTCACACCATAATCCCCCCTCCACCAAACTTTACACTTGCCACAATGCAGTCAGACAAGTACTGTTCTTCTGGCAACCGCCAAACTCAGACTGATCCATTGGATTGCTAGACGGAGAAATGTGATTCATCAATCCAGAGAAAACGTCTCCACTACTCTACGATACACTACGAGTCCAGTGGTGGCGTGCTTTACACCACTGAATCCGACGCTTTTCATTACACTTGGTTATGTAAGGCTTGGGATGCAGCTGCTCGGCCACAGAAACCCATTTCATGAATCTCTCCACGCATCGTTCTTAAGCTAATCTGAAGGCCGCATGAAGTTTGGAGGTCTGTAGCGATTGACTCTGCAGAAAGTTGTGACCTCTGCGCCCAATGTACCTCAGCAACCGCTGACCCCGCTCTGTTGTGAAAGAATGGGACGCTCTCAGGAGCTCAGTGAATTCCAGCGTGGTACCGTGATAGGATGCCACCTGTGCAACAAGTCCAGTCGTGAAACTTCCTCACTACTAAATGTTCCACATTCATCTGTCAGTGGTGTTCAGAGCTGTAGCCGGATCGCTAAGTTAATGCTAGGTTAGTTGAGATGAAGTGCAAGGTTAAGTGCATGGAGTTGGATTGACCTTAGCCTGATCAGTGGTGTTCAGAGCTGTCTGTTCAGACTAGCTAGCTAAGTCAGTTTTGGGACTGTTTATGGGATAAAGAGTCTGAGATACAAGGTTTTTTGACTGGTGTGTCAGCTGACAGGTGTGGTTGAGCCATGGCTGTATCTGTTTTTTGTATTTTCTGGACCCATCTGCACTGGAACAACCCACCATGGTTCTATAGTAAAAAGCCTGTAGCCTGCAGTCTTGTACTTGTCTTGGACTTATGAGATGTGGTCTTGACTTTAAAAAAAATCTTACTGCTAAGGCTGTTAGGAATATGCTAATCTAACAAGTAGAAATTCCATGTTTCCAGTTTTGCATTACTCCTAATCCCCGTTGAGTCAACTGATTGTGGATCTGTCTCCTAAAGTCTCTTATTATGATTAATCTCAGAGCTGGCGAACATAATCTGTTCTTATTCTAAATTATAGTCACATCATCGTGCATAGAGCCTACACACCTTCTGATGAACAAGACACAAAGAAAACTGACTGCAGACTGTAGAGATAACAGGGTGTGTCTTCACATGTGCCAGAACTAGATGGATTTCTAAGTATAAGAAAGCATTGATTTAAAGTGCTACTGCAGGAACAGTCTACAGAGTGAGCAAGTGGAGAAAAGTGCTTAGGCAAAGCCACTGGATTTTATTCCAGAAGCGTTCCAGCACAAGGAGGGGAGGAATGGACAATGAGGGGGGCTGACCGCTCAGACAGAGACCAATATATCCTGCAGGCCCAACCCTCATGTCCAGCAGCATCAGGCTTCGCTATCCGCCCAACACGTTCCCTCCAACAGCACTGCAGCACCATCACTTTTCACTTCCCACAAATCCATCACAGAGGCTAAGGCCAACCAGACAGACCCCCACCCCCAACCCCTCTGCTGTGTAATCACACCATTCCTTCATTACTTTGGGTCGAAATGTGCAGGTTTGTGTGGAACTTATGCAGAAAACTGATTTTCTTGGTTGGTGTAGTTGGAGGAGAAACGACTCACTCAGCAGATGAGACAAAATGGACTTTGGCATCACTGCATTATGAGTGCACTTTTCAACATGTAATGATGGCTAATGATAACCAATAAGCTTTCAAATAATAAAAATAAGCAAATAAGTAGCATACCATGCTACTATGCTTATATTCGTTTACAACAAGCATAGTTGAACGCAAGTGTAGTTTACTGCAGGCTTAGATTTTTAAACCTACAGCTAAATACAGGTATAGTTTATTGCAGTTATAGATTAGTAGAAGTATAGTTAAATGTAGGTATAGTTTAATGCAGGTATAGACTCTTAGACATACAGCAACATACAGGTATAGGTTATTGCTGTTATAGATAAGTAAAAGTATAGGTAAATGTAGGTATAGTTTACTGCAGGTATAGACTCTTAGACATACAGCAACATACAGGTATAGGTTATTGCTGTTATAGACCAGTAGAAGTATAGCAAAATGTAGGTATGGTTGACTGAAGTTATAGACTCTTGGACATATTAGCTAAATACAGGTATCGTTTATTGTAGCTATAGATCATGTAGATGTATAGTTGACAGTAGGTTTAGTTTATTAGAGTTATGGACTCGTTTTGTCTTTTATCTGTCTTTTATAGACTGTATATATAGACTATGGAAGTGTAGTAAAAAAATGAAAATGCAGAAAATGCAGGTATATACTCTTAGACACATAGCTAAATACTGGTAGAATTTACTGCAGAAACAGATTAATATACATATTGTAGAAGTATTGTTTAATGCATGCAGCATTTACTACAGTTACATATTTAAATATAAGAATAGTTAAATATAGGTATAGATTAGTAGAAGTATGGCAGAATGTAGACATAGCAGGTATAGACTATATATACCTGTAGCTAAATATAGGTATAGTAAATTGCAGGGATAGATGAATAGCAGTATGGGACACATTATACATTAGTAGAACTATAGAGAAATGTAGCCATAAGTAGAGGTACAGATTAGAAGAGGTGTAGTTAAATGAAGGTATACGGGTGTAGTTCCTCACCTGTAGTTGCCCAAGTAGACACCGTCAGGGTTGAGCATGGGCACAATCTTAAAGACCACATGATCACGCAGGACTTGGGCCACAGGGTGCTGACTCACCAGGAAGTCTATAACACCTACATACACAAACACATACAGAAGAAAAAACACTAGTACTTATGTGTGTTAAATATTTCTCACATATATAACTTGTTTTCCAGGTACTTACTAAATAAATAAGGAATAAGGAATTTTAAGTCTCTTCATTTTGTCATAAAATTGTTTGAAAACAAAAACATGCATGCACATGGACATCTTCTTGGGTTAAACTTTGAGGGCTCCTAACTGTATGATGTCTGCATTGGGTAATGGACATTAATAGAAGTGGAGTAAACTATGATAACATGCATTAAGTACATCTACACTATTTGTCCAAATGTTTGTGGACACCCCTTCTAATAAATGCATTAAGCTACTTAAAGTTGTACCCTGACACAGTTGTACAAATGCACACACACACACACACACACAGCATGTCTAGTCCCTGTAGAGAAGTACTGCCAATACAATAGGACTCTTTAGAGCAAATACATCATGCCTAATGCCAGATGTGGGCTAGAGGGGTATAAAGCCCCCCAGCATTGGGCAGTGGAGCAGTGGAACTGTGTTCTCTAGAATGATGGAGCTCCATTCAATACTTTTAGGTTGAGTTGGGGAGTTGAGTAGGATGAGGTGGGGTGGTGATCATCCAACCTTCTGACCTCTTGTGGCCCTAGGCTCTTGCTGCTGAATGCAATCAAATCCTCACGACAATGCTTCAAAATCTAGTAGAAAGCCTTCCCTGGACAGTAGAGACAGTTGATCCAACAAAAGCAGCATACACTCTATTTTAATATCTTTGATTTTGGATGAAAACATGAATGAGCAGGTGTCTCAATACTTTTCTCTATATAGAATGTTAATTATATTGCATTATGTTATATGTCACATTTCTAGGTCATACAGTAACAGTGCCACCCGCTGAACTTGGGCCATGTTAGTCCAGGTTCAGTGTTGGCAAAATGCCAACATGCCTAGTTACAGCTGAATTGAATAACCTTGTGACCACAGCTTCTCCTCTGCCAGCATCCACAGAAAGGAAACCCAAACTTCTCTCTCTCTTCTCTCCAATGTCCGCTCCCTTGAATACCAACCGGACTACCTTTGACTAGAGCTAACCACACATTAGAAGTGAGTGCTAGGCTAAAAGCTAACCCTAGCCGACACAGAGAGGACATCATGAATATCCAGTAAGACTTCAGAATAATTACAAAATATAAATACAACATTTTTTTTACAGGGATAAATACAAGCTATGCTATGCTACATGGCCCATGTGAGTCATGGCAGTGATGTAAACCAGCCAGAGGCCATCATAGTGCCAAGCTTGAGAAAAACCATGGTAGTGAAAATCTGAAAACATTTTGAAATTGCTCACAGGAGTCATGAGGCAAAGTATCCCAGGCCAACATGCTCATGTGGGACCCGCATGGGTGGAACATGGGCTAGGTGGGTTCCAGCTGTGCTTTTTTTATACATTTTTTGTTACCGGGACCCAGTTGGGCTTCTCAAATGGACCCCATTGTTCCAGCCCACATGGGTCTTATCTCACATGGGTCCTATCTAGGCCCCATGTGCAGTGCACAACCCAGATGGGGCCCATGCTTAACCCCTTCCTAGTCCCATCACAGACCCTAGTGGGCATCTATATGAGGGGCAAACATGGAACCCAAAACATATCTTTCTGGTTCCCAGTTGTGCTACCCATACAGGCCCCACATGGACATGTTAGCTGGGCATAGTATGCACAAAGTCACTCATATGTGACTTTGCAGGATGTCCATGCCAGATAAATTAAGTTTGGGAAGGGGGGAAAAGGACAAAAAGGCACTTAAAAGGACAGAAAGCAGCATCATAAAATCAGAGGGGCAATCTGAGACATCCATCTCCAGTCAATACAAACAGAACAGAGCCGGGAGAGAGAGTTAAATAGAGTTAAGCAGCTAAGAGAGACAGAGGTCATACAGAGTACTTTTGATGAAAGACAGGCTGGGAGAAAGAAACATACAATTTATGACAGACTGCCTTAAACAGACTGCTGGTTGACAAAGAGAAGGGGGGAGGGGAGGGGGGTGATGGGCAGGAGGGTCAATAACAGTGGTCACTTGCTGTCTTTCCATTTGCCCTGTACTGAGTGGTTATAATTGACAGGTAAACAAGAGGCAAGAGGCATACACACAGAGTGAAAGAGAGAGTGAGAGAGAGTCAGATAGAGAGAGAGAGAGAGAGAGAGAGAGAGAGAGAGAGAAAGAGAGATGACCCCATGCCTCTCCTCCTCCCAATGCCCATTCTGTCCTGCTCATTACCACTAATGGAGGCATAACAAGCTCTCTAATTGAGTCAATGTGGCACGGAGGAGAGAGGGAGAGAGAGAGAGAGAGAAAGAGAGAAAGAGAGGGGGAGAGAGAGAGAGAGAGGTATGAGGCCACACCAGTGTGCCGCCTAATTGCTCGGACTTCCTGGATTTATTCATGCACATCTGCGTGGCGGTGTGTGTATGTGTGTGTGTCTGAAAGTCACATTGAGGTGGCAAGGCAGGTGGCTCGAAAGCATTATCGTGGCCAAACTACTGTTAACCATGACAGCCCTCTTCGAAATTACCACACTCCTTAACTTCCTAATTATCCACACAGAAACCTCTAAAGGCACAGACACTTTAGCCTCTAAAGCCTGGCTCTCTTGTATTTACAAGAACACTGTTTAACACTGTGTAGAACAAAAAACCCTCAACATCTGACTGCTGAATATCTGTCTTGTGAAACTGCAGGTGTTTCCACCAGTCTTGCTACACATGCGTCCTAGCAGACACTTTATTAACTTCATAGGAGAAGAACTCTTTACTGTTTAATGTATTTTAAGTGAACGGCCAGATTTGACCATTTATATTGGTCAAGCAATCATCAAATGTTGATGTTGCTTGCGGATTTACCAGGCCCTACTATGACAGCAGCAGTGGCCTTTATTGCAAATATCACAGCGAGCATAATTATTCATCAGTTTCATTCTCAGACCTGGTTGGAGTGTAATTTTTTATCAGTATAAGCAATAATATCAATAACTAAAAAAAACAAAAAAAAAAAAAACATTTTTGGTAACTACTATTAAAAGTGCCATAAAACCCATATATTAGTTATATATTATTATTATTATTATTATTATTATTAATGAGTATTTTAACTACAAATTTTACGACCCTGTTATTTGACCTCAGAATGAAACACGCTGATTTCATTTTATGGTGAGCTTGTGAAACAGACAAACAAACAAACAAAAAAGACATAAGCTCTGTGTTTATTAGCTGCTTTATGAGAGAGCTCACAGCCAAGCTTAGCACTGTAACAAGAACAAAAACAATTGTAACATTTTTTTAAATGATTAAATATTTAATTTAAGTCTTATTGAATAGTGCTGTCTGCCAGGTGTCGTCTCAGGGGTCCTCTTGGTGTCCGGTCTGCACAATGTGTGGTTAGCTATCTAAAGAGAGTGTAGTTGGGTCTGGTAGGGTTAGCTTTTAGCCAACCAGCGAGCTAGAACCTGCTCACGTCAACGGGTTCCCCACAACGCACAGCTCTCTTGCTGACTATCTCTCTAAGCAGTTTGCTCTCAGCCCTTCTCTAGCTTTTAGGCTTTTTAGCCTCTCATCTATTATCTCCACAATAGACGCTGTGTTTTGCCTTAAAAGGATTTCACAACTGGGTTGGGTGTGTGTAAATTATAGGGGTGTAAATAAAAAAATATATCATTACAGTTTTGGGGTTCTGAACTGACCCATTTTACAGCCCTGTTTGTGACTCACGTGGGTACAACTCAGGAGGGAACAACAGTGTCGGAGGTTTGAGCAAGTCCTGGAAGTGAGGTGGGGCCTTCATAGATCACATCAATGAGCCTCAGATGCCCCTAACTGATGTCCCTTCTTGGACCATTTTGGATAGGTACTGACCACTGCATACCAGGAACACCCTACCAGAGCTACAGGACCTGGTGTTTTGGATCGTCAAACCATGACTGTTTGGTCCTTGTGGCTCAGATCCATATGCTTGTCCATTTTTCCTGCTTTTAACACTGTTTACCTGCTGCCCAATATACCCCCCCCCCTGACAGCTGCCCCTGTACAACACTGTAGATGAAGATAATCTTTTTTTTTTTTTTTTCACCTGTCAGTGGTGCTAATGTTATGGACCCTTGCAGTTTAAGGTGTAAATGTCAATGTTTTTCACCTGTGCCAGTCTATTAAAAGACGAGTGCACGTCTTGTTTCTGGAAGCTGCCTCTGATGAAGGTCATGCTGCTGAAATGTTATGCTGATTTTAGTTCCGTTATGCTGACGCTAATTCAATTGAGGGTTTTTCTAATGAGGCAGCTGCTTAGGGAAATCTGGACTTTTGGAATGGAACGGTGATGGATAGAGTAAACTGGTGATTGCGAGAGAGTGGCTCACGTGTGTGTGTGTATGTGTGCTGTTACGAGACTGGTACACCACACTGTCTAAGTCTCAGAGGATTTAGGAGTGACTGCTAAAAGTCAGACCCCCTCAGCCATTGGCCATCGATCCAGCCCAGCACTGACCCTCAGGAGACTGAGAGCTGCAGATTAAGCAGCCTGGCCTGATAGAAGAAAATGATACTGACCGCAGTCAGCCACTGCTCGTGTGTGTTGTGTATTGTGTGTACATGTGTGTGTGTTGGGGTTGGGGGGGAGAGAAAAGGTCTTACCCTGACAGATGAAAGAAGCAGGCGATTCTCCAGGGTGAACACGTGCTGTGAGGAAAACCACACGCTTCTCTCGCTCTGGGTTCAGATGGGCTGAAACACACACACACACACACACACACACACACACACACACACACACACACAAACACACATACGCAGAAAGTTTAGTCTCAGCAGGCCTTTGCGTCTGCATGTGTGAGTGTGTGTGGTTAGAAGCCGTATGCGAATCCCCTGAGGCAGGAGATAACTGCACGCTGCAGTCATGCAGCAGGAGAGCCAGTGTGACCGGATCAAACTGATAGGAAATGTCATTCCTAATGGAGCCTTAAACTGGAAGACAAAAGACAAAAGTGCTACGTCACTGCTAATCGGAACGGCTAATAAAGTCATGGACTTGTTTGGGCCCTTGGTTCCAGGAGAGTGGAGAACATGCAGCTTCCAAGTGCAGTATAATCACATTAGAGTTTCTCTGAAATCTTGATAAGTCAAATATGGCTTGTTAACCTCTAAAATATATGGCTTGATCTCTGGTACACACTCTCTCAACCATTTGCAATACTTACTTTCTCTTGTATGCTCTAATCCACATTGCATTATGTAGGAGATCGCTGTAGTCGTGTGGAACCGTAATCACATCTTAACTGCAAACTCTGAGGGCCTGTATGATGGACTGATGGATAGATAGAACTTTACTGATCCAGAATGATACTGCTGTGGCCTAACTGAATTGAATGTGCTCTTATAACTTTCTTATATATAAAAATATATAGATGAAACTATAAAGAAATATGTGTTAAAGGTGCCTAAGAATGCACCAATTAAACATTTTAACACTATAATTATTCCTAAGTCTTACTGTATAGTGCTGCTGTCCTCTCATTGTGTCCTCTCAGCATAATGAACTGTTAGCAAGCTGAAGAGATTGAGACTGGTGAGCTTTGAGCCTTTTAGCCATACTCGGTTAGCCAGGTTGCGATCTCTCTTTTACCAGTCCTACCAGTAAAAAAAAAATAACGCTGGAACTTTCTCTACTGAAGTATGTTTAGCTCATGTTTGGAAGCTCAGTTGAGGCAGTCCAGTTTATTTTCGAGCAGACGATGGAGAGAATAGATAGCAAAAGCTTGAGCCGGTTACTGTTAGCTTTTAGCCTAGTGTGGCACTCATGATATCCAAAATATTCTTAGAGAAGTGTATTGTGTATCACAATAAAATATTATCTTACTGTCCACCCCTACATCAAAGAATATCTCAAAGTATTTCATTGATGCATTCTTTGGCACCTTTAATGCATATTTCTTTATATAGGTACTTTATATATATGAATTCAGTTGTTAGGCCACAACAGTCTCCTTCTGGACCAGTAAAGTTCTATCTATCCATCAATCCATCATCCAGGCCCTCAGAGTTTGTAGTTAAGATGTAATTATGGTTCTACCCCGGCTTTCGCTTCATTGCGCGCCAAGTTTGAGCTCCCCTTCTGCGGACACTAGTGCAGGTATTCCCAGTATTCCCTGAAGTAGCAGAGTCTGGAGGTGATATGCTGCTCTCCAGTATCAACAACACCATATTCTCCCGAAGTCGTCATTGTGTCTTTTACAGATTTACCAGCTGGCTTTTGCTAATGGACTGGGTGTGTAAGAAATTTTGGGGGTGCATGAAACAGTTTTGAAATTTTCTTTTTCGAGCCCTGTCTTGGTTATGCTTTGGTTATGCTGGACCTTATTTTAAAGGAGGAACAACAGTGTGTTTGAGCTTCACAGTATGTCACTTACATGTACGGAACTCCTTATCATTCAACTATGGCAAGGTAAATACAATTTTCCCATTCCAGATCACCTTCACTGATTGAATACTACTAAAATTACTACTACGACTAATATTAATAATAATAATCATGCAGTTTTAGGATGTCTTTTTGAACAGTTTTGACTACGATGGACAGACATAGAACAGCACTTTATCTGTCTGAAATGACACACCATTCAAGAAAAGAGACAGCCAGGGACAGCAGAGTGTCTGCCCATCTTGTGTCCCCATCACACCAAGGACAAGCAGCTTCAGTGACAATGCAAATTAAATTCCAGGCAGCCCTCACATTTTGGAAGCAGTAATGACCGGCAGTTATTCGCCTGGTCTTATGTTCCTGCTTTCCACGTCTATATCGTCACCAGGCCTGTATACAATAAACTGATCATTGATAATGTTGATGTTATTATCGATATGTGATCAATTCCATTCAGTTACTCATTCTGAGAATAGTCGAGTATGTCTGCCCCTCTGTAATGCGTTCCTGGTTGGCGCTAGAGGGAGCTCCTGAGAGAGTTTTTGAGCACACCCGTACTGGGTGAATGGTTAATCATTTCTATATAGAAAAATATACAAACTGCTCAGTCACTGCCAATCAGCACTCAACCAATGGAATGACAGCATTAATGGTGACAATACTGCCTAAAATCTGGAAGAAAAAATGGGAAGAATGGGACAAATAGGAAGAGGCCAAGATGCCCCTATAAGGTCTATAAGGACTTTGCACAGCTGTGCCATCTACTGACTACACGGAGAGGGAAATGTCTAGCCATTCTCTCATAACAGCACAAACCAATGTGACATCAGTTTTAGCTAGCTAGCTATTTTCAGCATTAAACAAACTTAAACATTTAAGCATTGATGTTTCAGAACAATATGACACTGGGAAAGCCATGTGGACAAAAGTATTGGGACACTCGCTCATTCAGTTTTATTCCAAAATCAGGAGTATTAAAAAAAGAGATTTTCCTAGTTCCTGGTGTTGGAGTAACTGTACAATGAACGCTTTCAGATTTTTGAGCATTGCTTTAAGGATTTGATCAGTGAAGTCAAGATGTTGGATGATGTTTATCACCTCGCCTCACCTCATGCCCAACTCCCCAACTCATCCCAAAAGTATAATGGGTACACAGTCATAGATAGTATTATGGAGCACCATCATTCCATGGAACACAGTTCCACTGCTCCACAGCTCAATGCTGGGGGGCTTTATACTCTTCTAGCCCACGCCTTGCATAAGGCATGATTCCAAAAGGTTTATGTTTATCAGTTTCAGAGAGTCCTATTCTATTAATAATACTTCTTTACAGGGAGTAGACATGCTGTGTGTGTGTGTGTGTGTGTGTGTGTGTGTGTGCATTTGCACATCTGTATCAGCAATGCGTGCAACTTAAAGTAGCTGAATGAATTCAGTTGAAGGGTGTCAACAAACATTTGGACATACAGTGTATCTAAGTGTAATTGGTTAAATCAGATGCCTCAGTCAATCGGTCATATCTCATGCCTAGCTATATGTGAAGCATTTTAATGCGTAGGACGAAATCCTCTGTCTCTGAGAGAGGAGCCTGTTGTACAGTCAATATGGAAAGCCATTCAGGCCAATAGAGCGGCAGGGGGTGGATGAATAGGAACAGATGCTGGACAAAAAAGGCCTCTTTAAAATGCTGATATGCTTCCACCCATGGTGAGGCGAGCTCATTCTTCAGGCCAGTGCTTCATGGTGAGATCCTGTAGCTGCACACTAGGGAATTCATCTACCAGTTACAATCATCTGCCTTATCAGCTATAGGATGGGCCCGGACAGCACAAAACCTCAAGGCTTTAGAAAACCTCAAAAACCCTTCGCTTCCCATGCAAACGACAGAATCTCATAATGAACAACATGACCTGTAGCACAATGGATACCTTCATTCATGGCATCCCTGAATCCCAGTACACACACACACACGCCCACACATGGGAGCTGCAGACGGAGGCTTTATCACATCTGCAGACATGCTAAACTACATCCCCAAGTCTTTGTCTCCTATTCAGTATGGATGATTACATTCTGAGCAGGAATAATATTTCAGAAGGAAAAAAAGACATGTCTGCAGACACTCAAACCTACACACACATGCCACACACACCACCAACAAAAGCAGGGTGTGTTCTAATACATCTCGGGACAAACTGCGGAATGAATAAGAGACAACGAACCCCACCCCCTATACACACACACACACGCTGACTCACACATTACTTAAACACATGTGGGCACATGCACACATATGCACACTCACATGCTATGGGAATTGACACCCAGGATGAACAGGAACAGCAGCGGTCAGGTCAACTCACAAAGAATTCCTGTTCAGTCCATGAACTGACCGTGAATGAAACATTAAAATGCCCACATGCATTATTCAGCAGACCTCCTGAATAATGTACACATATATCAGGAGCTGTAAAAACAATCATGCCAAAATCCATTATGCCAGCGGCGCCTTGTGCTCCCGAGGGAAGGCGGCTGGGGGTCTGTAGGGAGACTGTGGGTGCGAGGATCTGATCGCAGATCAGCTTGGGGACAATTACTCTTGAGGAAAGCTGTCGTAGACTTGTGCTAAAGGGACTATTTTACCTACAGTGATGAGGACCAGCACATGACTTTAGAGGAACAGTACACTGGGGTCTAGTGAGACGGCATAACGGATGATGCTCTGTTGCTTAAGCAAAACTTTGGCAAAAAGTCAATGAAGGAAATGAGCCTTATTCACTCACCCTACATAGAAATCCAGATCAAGACCCAATTATAGGGAAAAGAACTCCACTTAGTAGCGAGCGATTTCAGGTTTCATGTTTGTGACGCATAAACAGTCTGAACGTTGGCCTTCCTCAAAGAATCTGTGTGCAAACTATTAAATAACACAAGGCTATGAAGTTAAGCTAAGTCCATAATTACATAATTGTTCCCTGTTCACTGTATAGTGCACTACTGCGCGGTTCTGCCATTTTGTAGTGGTGTCTAAAAACAAAGAGCTGAATTTTCAGTGCACTGCAACAATCCCACAATATATGTCATATATAGTGTGCAAATAATGTACACAAAAAAAACACCTGGAATACCCATAATCCATTGCGTGGTTTGGTTTGGAGATTTGCACGCAGCTCTGAGGAAGACAGACGTTCAGACTGCTTCTGTGAGGCACACACAGCAGTGAGCTCACACACATAATGAGGTGTCCGAAATCGTTCACTACATGGTCAAATTCTGTCCCCTATACTAGGGCTCTATATAGTGATCTGGACATGTAGGGGATAGTGAATAGGGCACAGTTCTGGTCACCAAAAAGGCTTTTGTTAGCCTTTATAGTGACTTAGTGGTGTCTTGGTAGATAAATCTGATCAGCTGTGATGTAATGATGAATAATCTGGAAAACTGAAAGAGTAGTAACAGGCCTCTCTATTGACCTTTTCTATAAATGTTGTCTGTTTTTGTAGATAATGGTGTGTCTTACAGCATCAAGCAGGCCTATATGACATCGCTGAACAACTCAAGGTCGATTTGAGACATGTGGGTGACGGTTTAGGCCAGCAGCTTGTGTGATGCTAACCGATGTACATAAGCTTCCATTACTTGTTAGCTATATTATCTGTATAATGTAGTGTGTAATAAGTGCTTAACATGTATTGGATGATTGACGGTATTTGGGGAAAATGATGTACATGTTTTGCATTTATTTTCTTCGAATAATTAGGCCAAAGCTTAAGCTAAAAGCTCATACTGCTCTCTTTCCTGCAATTCAATAGGATGAGGTCATTTTCACACACTTTCCTACTGCTTATGCTTATTAGGCACTGTGTATCGAGTGCTCTGAGATTTATTACTAATTGTACGGTGATTACCCACTGCTGGCACTGTCCTCATTAACTATTTATAAATGCAAACTTGCATTATCTTCTTGTTTCAGTATTTTCATAAACATTCTGTTTTTTTTAAACATTCTAGATTCCTACTGTATGTACCATATACCCCCCACCCACCACCACCACCATAGAGACATCCATTTTTTTCATTTGTATAATTTTATTCATCCAAAAGTTATTAAGTTATTATGTTTTTAATGACATTTCAAGCCTCCTTATTTCCCTCTTAGAATGAAACAGGCTGTCTGGTGTTCCTGCGCTTTTAAGACATGTGAAGTAAAGTGTGAATACATAAGGCTAAAGTTTTGTAGATGGGTGGATAGACTGTATGGACTGGGCAGTGAGCAGGGCCATTTGAAATGTGAACAATCTTTCTGTACTACCAAACAACTGTTTTCCAAGGAACATGCAGTTTTCAAATCTATGATATGAGCCCTTTAAAGACTTAAGATCGATGTGCAAACACATTTTGAGATGTGTTGAGGCCTATCTTGACCATGACACTGTAAAAGGGATTTTCGGGGGTGCTTTCATACCTACTTTGTTAGGTTTGGACCAAACCAAAATAGCAGGTGTGAAAGGTGCACAGAGCAAAGGATGAAAATGTGGTCTGACCAAAACAGGCGTTCCTGGTCTGGATCAAGTGAACCATGATTTGGTGAGTTTTGCATGGTTCAGATTTTCAGACTAACTACAGGAGGTTGAGGCAGACGATCATCACTATTAAACAGCAGAGGAAGAAGAAGAGCTGTAAAAGAACTGAAAATGAGCAGCAGGAGCACATGGGAACCATTATGTCTGTTGCCAGTGGTATAATTGTTGCACATCGAGCACATTCATTTGGCAAATTGGATCTAGACTCGAGTTTGCGCTTGACGTTGGTGATGCTGGTAGTAAGGCTGTAATATTAGCAGTAAACTCATGTTTTACAGGAAAAGCCATCTGCTCAATTGACAACATGCTGATGTCAGACACACACCCTCCTACAAACCAATCAATGTCAAGTATAGAAACAGGATGCTAAATTTGAACTGTGAACACCAAAACTATCCGGAGCAAACGTTTACACTGTAACATAAACACGAACCTTGGTTCGGATCTTGGTCCAGACTCAAGTTTAAAAACCTTAAGCCTTAACCCCTTAACACTCCAAGGCTTATTACACACAAAGGTGCATTACTTAGTAACTACAGGGACTTCTGTACACTTCCAGCCTGCCGGCGGCCCATGGGTGTTTTAATGGGTTAATGTCAATGAGATTTATCTGGTCAAATGAAAATAATAATACAAATCACAGACACATTCATTGACACGCTTTCATTCCTCTGCACACAGACACGCTTGAACGCAAACACAGATGGGACAGGTTTAGCTTGACTGGTTAGTCAATAATACATCATGTCTGCTGTATTGTTTGGCCACCCCAGTCTCTCTGTGTCCTAAACGACTCCAGTGATAATGCAGCTCATTGTTATGTACACGAGCCGAATATCTTATTGATCCGAACAGAGTGTGTGCTCAGCAGTGGCAAATGCTAATTACCAAGCTGTAACACACACACACACACATACACAAAATCCAGCTCAACTTTCTCTGGGCCCAGAAAAACACACCGGTGCCTCACCTACGTCAGAGCTTTAAATATAAACCATTATTCCATTTTTAAAGGAAAATGAAAACAGAGCCCCCTTCCCTCTCTCTCTCTCTCTTTCTCTGCCCTTCACCGAGATGAATGGCTTTGCCATTGAGGAGTCCCGGCGGAGAGGCCCGGGCCGGTTTGCTCGCGCTTTTTCGTCGCTCACTTGCCTGTGAAATTCCATCGCTTCTAAATTACACCTTGGCCCTGACCCACCGGGACGGGCCTGCGGATGTAAAACAATGAAACGATAGCCGTGAAGGTGCTGGAGGCAAGAGTTATGCTCCTCCACTCATACACAGCAGCCATAGAGTCAGTCCCTCATCGGTGTATGTATATATGTGTGTGTGTGTATGTGTGTGTGTGTGTATGTGTGCCATGAGCACAGACCAACCCCCTGCAGCAAAACTAACAGTGTGAGCCACGAGCTCTTTGGCACCATTCCATGGGTTGGCTTTTTGAACATAAAGCCCTGCTAGATATGTTGAATGCTAATTGGCCTGTGTGTGTTATTGCTGCGTTTTCCACAGGGCAGGTAGCTTAGCGACTCCACTCTAAAAAGTCCAGAGATGAAGTAGCAGCGTATGACCTGCAGGTGGAGCTGGAGATCAGCAGGGGGCTCCAGCGGCCCACCATTTACCTCCTTCGGCCTGGCGAAAGAGAAGGGAGGGGGAAGAAAAGCTCTTATAAAACAAGACAAATGTGCTTCGATGGCCAGCTGAGGCTTTTTTTTTTTTTTTTTTTTGCTGCTTCAGTGGTTTTGTTACACTCTGTTTTGCTTTAGCATCCGACAGACAATGTGATGCCTTAATGTATGGATTTTCTACCCCATACAGTGCCCTTCTCCCTCTCCCTCTCCCTCTCTCTCTCCCCATTCCTCCATTCCCTCCCTCACGGCTCCGAGATGAAAAAAGGTGTGGTCCGAGTTGTAAAGCACTGGCGAAGTGGTGTGTCCGTGCTATGTGGAAGACACACGCTCCCAATTAGGCCATAAAGCAGCGGTCACGGGCCGAGTCCTCTGAAGGGACCACCGGCCGATGCTCTATATATCGCCCCCCTCCTTTAATGGTGCTATATAGAAGTGATAGCCCTGGGAATCCCTCCTAGCAGATTACTCTGCAGAGAGGCTCCTACAGGCTCCAAATCATCAGAGAGGTCAACAACCCTGTTACTTGTGCTCAGATAAGGAGCTCCCGCCTCCATTAGGGGAGGAATGAAAGTCCGGGAGGGAGAGGTTAACGGGTGGAGAGGGAGAGAAAAAGAGGGAAAAAGAGAGAGAGGGAGAAGGGGAAAGATTTATGCCCACATCCTTGGCGGAGAGACTGCCAGCTCAGCACATTTCTCACCTGAGAGTGCCACACTCGCCACATTACCGCCCCTCCGCCCAGAAATAAAAAATTAAAAACACGTCATATTACGATCGGCTCTGATAAATATGTAAATTGCATCAAAAAAGAGGTGGAGGGGGAGAAAAGCCTTTGACAAACAGCGGAAATCTAATGGATTCTGAAGGTTACCCAGATTGTGCAGCTCAGCTTTCCTGTAGCGGGCCGCCTTGCCACTTTTAATTCAGGCCGATAAGACATGAAAAGGTCTCTGACGTAACACAATTACCGGGGATCTGCGAGGGAGCTGGATCCAGAACAGCCCGAATTCAGCAGAAACTGCACCTTTTCCTTCATTGAGCCCCGCTTTTAGAAGTTTGATTAGGTCGACTGAACTGTCAGACTGGTTTTAACTAGCCGTACTGTGCTTATTAATGATAAGGAACTTTGTCCCTGGACGCAGGTCAGGTGAGGTTTTTTATTTTTTTTGCATGGAATCCAATCTTACTGTTGTCAGCTGAGGTATTAATGATTTGTATCATCTGAGTCACTTAGTTGGTACTCAATCTTGTTCATGGACTTCATCTGCCTACACTACAGAGTGTGTTCTGTTATGCTGACAAAAAAAATAGCATGTCCAACTAGCTGACCAAGCTAGTCAATCAGCATGACCAACCTTGTTGACCAGCGAGATCATGCTAGCAGCCAGCATGCCCATCATGACCAAGTTGGTCGAACAGCATGACCATTATGACCATGCTGGTTAATCAGTACGACCAGCATGACATCATGTCTCTGCTTGTTGTTCTGTATGACCAGCTTCACCAGACTGGTCAACCATCTTTACCAAACTAGGAAAACGTGGTTGGTGTGGCACAACAGATAACACCACTACCTCCCAGTGAGCTACCACACCATGTTGGAGACTGGGGTTCGATTCCCGGTCTGGGTGACTATACGCTATGCGCTACACCAATAAGAGTCCTTGGGCAAGACTCCTAACACTACACTGGTCCACCTCTGTAGTATGAGTAACCTTGTAAGTCACTCTGGATGCCATAAATGTAAATGTAAACTAGTCACCCAGCATGACCAGCTTGGTAAACAGCATGGTCAGGTTGATCACGCTGATAAACCAGCTAGACCATCAAACCCAAATCAAATAAAAACGCTATGCTGGTCTAGAACTAAGCTGGTTAACCAGCTTACTTACCAGCAGTTATCATCTGGATGACCAGCTTTTCAACCACTTTGACCATTAAAAGCTGGTCTTGGACTGGATTAGACTTGGACTGCTATTCCGTCTTTCCTGCGTTGTGTGTGTGGGGGGGGCAAGCCCATTGTAGTTGCTAAGTTCAAGTCAAAGAGACAGCTAGCAAACCTGGATGAACCAGTCTCCTTAATGTACCTGAAAAAACTCCTAAGACCTCTACTTCACCCTAATGCACTCAACTTTGTGCTCAGATATGAAGCTTTGTCCTCTAAACAGGTGTTATTTGAGCCTCAGTTAGCTGGACGTTCCTGGCTACACATCATTGTCCATGGACCACTGGCTCTTTGGTCATTTAGATGGATCACTGTTGAGTCAAACTGCCTTTAACTTGAGCAGATAATCACTTGTTTCATTCCCGGTTTGAGACTAAACTGTGCTGCTGAATGTTTTGCCCAGACTAAAGGGGCATGTTACAGAATGTGATGTCAATACATACCCTCTATTGAATGTTAGTATGTTAATATTTTGTGTGCTAATCTGGCAAACCTGCCCTAATCCTTAGGATTACCGTATGTAGTCTATATCTTATAGTATTAGTGTGTGGTACGCAATTGGGACGCAGCCTGGGTCTTTTAAGGCCTGTCTCAGATCTCATTTTCCTCTTGCTTTCCTGTCCCTGCAGCTGTGTGATGTTTCAGAGGCTTTTGGCTAGGCTAGCCACTTCCTCTACGCTGTAGTAACTTAGCTTCAGTGGTAGCGTGACACGCTAGCCGGTGTGTGCGTCATAGTGGGCGACACGGAGCAGCTGTAAATTGTCACTAGTGTTAAATTTATACAGGACCTTGGGATGAGACGCAGCCTGCTGCACACACTACACACACTATTGAGCCTGGAAAGCCATCAAACTCACTCCCTCTCCCACTCCCACTCTCTCCCTCTCTCCCTCTCTCTCTCTCTCAGTTCCTCAAGGGCACAGAAAGAGGTTTAAAAGCAATAGAGCTTACGGTTCTGTTTTGCTGCCCGTGAAAAGGTCGAGCCAAGATGCCAAGGCACTAGCGGACGGGTTTGCAGGGCTCCTTTCACTCTCTATTTTCAGACTGACCCTGCAGTCTTGGAGAGGCCACGACAACAGCACCTCCAGGACTACGTCAAACAACTCCTTCTGCTTCTGAAGACCACACTCTTAACCCCAGCACTAGCCTTCAATCTACAGGCTCCCTCCACTCAAATAGCGCTCCTCTCACAGAAAGGCCCTTTGGAGCTAGGGGAGCTGGGGTTCAACCTAAATCAGAAGATATTTATTAATATCTTATAAAGATATTAATACCAGGAAAAAGGACCAATAAAGTTCTTGCTTATGCGCATATGCTAGTCTCTCAAAAAAACTGTGTAAAGTCACCATCCGCTCACTTCTACCACAGGCTGATTAGGTTGATCTGAATGTGAAACACCAGCAGGAAGAAAACAAATAAAAAACTGTTGAATTTATTAAAATGCAACTTTTAGCATAAGAACAGCAAAACATAATCATTATAATTAATATACAATAACAATAAGATGTGAATAAGAGATACAACTAAATAATAATAATAATTCCAATATATATATATATTACATATATAATAATTTCTAACTATTTTTGGTTAGTGTGCCTTAAAACTGATATGTAAATAATCACAGTTATGATTGGATGTCTTGTCTTACTGCTCTTTAAAAAAAGTGTTTCGAGTTGAACTTAATGCTCGAGTTGAGCATTAATTGGTGGAGCTAAACTGCTGTGGTATAGAAAGTGGATTTATGTAAAATAACCGGTTTTATGTGATCATAAAAACAAGAAATGTACAATGGACTTTTTAATGGGTTTTTGCAGCTTAGTCTCCTCAAAAAATAGTGTTTGGGAGGAGGACTGGGGGGAGAGGGGGTGAAGAGCACATTTTGAACCTTTAGCAGTCCACCCATCTCGTCACTCACCATGGCCCCATTACTTCACATCATATCAAACAAATGGGGAAGTTGTGTTTTTCATGGTATGATCCCTTTAAGACTGTGATTTTCAGCTGTTTATATGATTTTAAGACCTTTTTAGTGTTTAGTAGGGAATTATTAGTGATCGGACTACGTTCGGATTTCACTCGTCTCCGTGAAAAGCCAGGTGTAAGATGCATGGTGCTCCAAGATGCATGGTGATCAGACTAGGATTGAATCTCTCAAACCACAATCAGAGACGGACCATCTGCACATTCAATACAAGCGTAACCGGAATGCATTTCGGAATGCAATCACATTTTCTGGTTCCACCGTGTTGTAGAACCCCCACTGTTCCTCTAAACTGTTCTTAGTGTCCTAGAGAAGGACAATGTTGATGAGAAGCCGTTGTGGTATGTATGCGCATTTTACGTGTAAACAGAATCTGGTCAAAGTAGATCCAGATACAACACATGTTAAGGCCAGGTGTAAACAGGTCCTTAGGAACTTCTGAATCTGTAATGGTCACAGGCCCTATTTGGAACCTCAGCAGAACTGCCCCTCCTTCTCAATCATGTGCCTTTCCTTCCAGCTGACCCAACTGCTGGGCTGATAAAGGGCTCACAGCAGCCGGCGGTGACCTGTGGCTGACGCAATGCTGACCAAGGACAGAGGCATGAGCAAGGTGACACTCAGGGTGAAGTGAAAAGAAAAATATCCCACTGGGACAAGTAGCCACACTACTCTCTCACTCTCTCAGTGCTGATAAGAGGTGGCTGGAGTGGGCAATCAGTGGCCAAGATTTCGGGGCAGCGGGCCGCACGGCGTGAGAAGTGACCAGCAAAGAGGATTAGAATGGCACGTTGTGACACTTGTATCAGAACAGAAAGTGAGAGACAGAAGAGCCTTCAGAGAGCAACATGTAAATATAACCCCAGCCTCTCCTAAGCCCCTGGCCGACAGCTCGGGGATAAAAGCGCTGAGCACGGGGTGATTAGAGATCGATTTGCTACAATCAAAACCCTTCCCTCTCTCTCTCTCTTGCTCACTCTCTCTCTCTCTCTTTCTCCTTTCAACTGTCACTTTCTCTACCACTCTTAACCTCAATTGTCATGACCATCGTCCTTGAACTGGAGAAATCTCTCTATTTCACAAAGACAAGAGAGAAAAAGATGGGGAGAGAAGAGAGAAGACAGAGTAAGGCAGCAAGTGGGGGAAGCCAACTAGTATGAGAGAGTAGGAGAGAGACAGAGAAAGATGAAGAGAAAGACCCCTTTCAGCCCCTTTCAGACATGCGCGGTAATCCAGAACTTTTCCGGACATTACCTAGAGGAGCTGTAGTGTGAACGTGAACGTCCAGATCAGCTGTACCAGACATTACCCGGACCCCGGAAAGCACTGCTTTTTCTGCAGCGTACCTTTTTGCGTACCTCTGTGCCTCCTCCACGTGCTACACAGGCGCCTTGCCTAAACCATGTGAACAACTGGACTTCTTGTAGTGTGGAAGCAGAAAATCTGACAGCTGGACTCTACATGTGTGGATGGGTGAAACTCTGCATAATATCAAGGCCTGAAAACAGCCGTACAGAAAAGAAAAGAGAGAGCGACAGAAGGGGAAAGGGTGGACAGGAACTAAGAGAGAAAGGAAAAGAGAGAGGGTGTGCCCATACACTTACGTTTCTACCCCAGCATTGAGCTGTGGAGCAGTGGAGCTGTGCTCTCTGCAATGGCAGTGCTCCATCCAATATTTTTTAGGATGAGTCAGGGAGTTGTGTGGGTGGTTATAATCCAACATCCTCAGAATCAGAATCAGAATCAGATTTATTGGCCAAGTATGTTCTCACACAGAAGGAATTAGTTTCCGCTGTTAGTGTCTCTCTATTATTAACAATATACAGCTACTCTACATATAATTTACAGACAATACACACTATACAGAGAACAATAGTATACACAGCATACAGAGACTATACAAGGACATTTCTATACAGTGTGCCTTAAAGTGTTATTCACAGAACAGCAGGATGCAACAATATACAGGTTAAATATTGTGTAACCACAGCAGTGTACATGTGTGTGAAATGAATAATGGTGCAGTAATGCAGTTACTGTAGGATAAGAGTGGTAATAGTGGTAATCCTGACCTCATTCATGCTCTTGTTGGCAAATGCAGTCAAATCCTCACAGCAATGCTCCAAAATCTAGTAGGCCTTCCCTGGACAGCAGAATTAGTTTTTTTTTTAGGACCCTTGTTTTTGGAAGAAACAACCAATGAGCAGGTGTCCCAATACTTTTGTCGATACAATGTAGATTCAACACAATTTTCTCTCAACACTGTAAGTATTATGAGAGTTTTGGTAATAAAATCATTCAACCTTTATGCACAGTCCTATAAAGCCTTACATTACTCCAACATCTCTATGTCCTTCACTTCAGACACCATTCTGAAAGATTCCCAAATCACCAGCTTTGCTTGACGTTAGCCAAGGCACATTCAGCACATTAGGCCATAGAGTACTTACAATCAAATAAGACAACCAAAGGGCTCAAAAGAAGGCATTGAAAACAATGGACTACTACAGAAGTGACAGAACAGTGAAGCAACCGAGTTACATTTGGTTACAGAATCATTGTTGGGGATCACACAGCGTAAGATCCTTCACTGGAGGTCTCCTGAGCATTTGGACAGAGAACGCTTACAGAGGAGCCTCCAAAAAGGCTGCAGGCCCTCTGGGACAGGGAGAGGATCGCTCTACCTTGAATAAGGTCTTCTTTTCAGTGTCTAAAAGAATTTAGATTTTATACAGAGCTCTGGTACAGCACTCAATTGCCCACAGTTGAAGAAGGCAACTTCTGCAGCCTCCTAAAGGAGCTTACTGTTCACTGTTCTCAGACTTAAAGACATGTATGAGTCAGTCCACCAGCCATAGCATGTCATTCTGCATTTCTAAATCTAATAAATGCCCAATCTTTGTTACTAACACCCTGAAAATGAAGGCTCATCTGGACCACAGCTTCAATATACATGTTAAACAATGCTATAAAAACTAGGAAAGCTTTTTTGCTGTAGAACTTTCTCAGAGGGCACTAAATTCTTGACAGTCTGCAAATGCACACTTTTTACTTTTTACTCCATGTGGGAGCCAGTGGTGTCTGCTTTAGAAAAATGTACAAAAGCCATTTGAACTTGGTTTGACAATCCTGCAGAAGGGGCCAGTATAGCCAGTCGGTGCTACATCGTGGAGGCACCGGGATTGTTAATCACAGTGGGCTCTCCTCAAGCCACTGCCCTGCTAGCAACTGCTCCAATTGATCTGTGCTATTGTAGCTTTCTGTAAAGCTGTCAGAACATACAGGGCAGAAGCTTTTCACACCTTCATTACATCTTATGTAACCTGTGACGTCACTGGTATATGCTGTTGGCTTTACTGTTGTCTCCTCTTATAAGCTGGAGTCTTGAACTAAAACTGTTGGGGTGAAAGTTGGGGTGAAAAATGCTCAGATGCTGTTTTACACAGCTGTTTACATGTAATTAGGTTAAGACTGTCACACAGTATGTCACTTACTGTCACTCATTATTTAACTATGCCAACGTAAATAGGATTTTCCATTCAAGGGCACCTTTAGGTTTCAGCAAACTGTGAACATCAGAATACTACAATACTACTAATATCAGACACATAACTGGAGGGGGAGGGAGAGGGAGATAGAGAGAGAAATAAAGAGAAAGATACAAAGAGGCCAATTACTGCTTCGTTTTCTTAGGCACTACAAAAACATAACTGCAGAAACTCCTAATTATGCTAATATGGAAAAGAGGCACTTTGTAATGATGTGTAGCAGCAGTATGTAAAGAAGATATTACTGATGATGCTTCTTAAGGCCGTTTAAGATTATTTATTCAGACACTGAGGGGCAGTCTTGGAGGCCAATTCTGGCAAAGCATCTTCCCAAAGTCCTCTGGAATCATCTGACAAATCCAATACTATCTTTCCCTTTAGCTACTTCCCTTTTTGTCCTCTGCTTTTAACATATGAGCACTCTGAATTGACAGATCTTGTGAAATTGAGACTTAAGAAAAAAACAGAACAAAGAGCTGTCTCTTGACATTAAGCAGAAGAACAAGAGAGGGGGGAGAGAGAAACACACACATTGAGAGAGGGAGAGAGAGAGAGAGAGAGAGAGAGAGAGAGAGCCTGTCATGCTTGGAGCCCTTTTACCAGACTGCTTGCCTTGTACAAACACAGCAGAAGAGGCTGCTTTGGATTTGGCAGCATTGGTCACAGTTCCTTCCTCAAAACTCTGACTTCTGCCTCCTTCCCCTTTCAAAACAAAAACGAGCAGGAGAAAAGGGAGCAGAAGAAAGCTGAGGCCCATCTGGGCACGCCATGATACAGAATCAGAGACAGGCAATAACAGGCCTCCTTTTTTCAGTTTTTTTTTGAAGAAAACACCACTGAACTTTAGGGCTGTCTTGCTTGAAAGGACATGTTACAAATAAGAGCAGCAGAAAAGGAGAAATGATTTCCCTGGGATATACCCCCCTCCGAGATGCCCTATTCTACTGAATGTGGGGGCAAGAGAGGGCTGGCGGTGGGGAGGCGTGGAGAGGGGGGTTGTGGTTACATGGCTGCAGGATCTGTGGAAACAGGCTTGGTGCTGGGAAACAAATCTCTGGCCTTCAGGCACCAAGCATGCAGAAAGACAATGCCGGCCTGAGAGTGAAACCCTTTCAGAAACTCAGGTAGAGAGAGAGAGAGAGAGAGAGAGAGAGAGAGAGAGAGAGAGAGAGAGAGAGAGAAAGAGAAAGAGGGAGGGAGAGAGAGGAGTTAGAAAGAAATATAGATTGAGAAAGTAGAATGAGATGTAAACAGAAGCAGAAGAGGTTGATCGAGAGAGAGAGAAAGTAAGAGAGTGTGGGAGAAGAGAGGAGAGAGCAATAGAGAGAGAAAGAGGGGCGGAGAGAGAGAGAGAGAAATAGAAGAGAGAGAAAGAGAGAGATAGAGAGAGAGAAAGAGAGAGAGAAAGAGAGAAAAATAGAAGAGAGAGAAAGCGAGAGAGAAAGAGAGAGAAAGCAAGAGAGAGAAAAAGAGAGCAAAACAGAAGAGAGAGAGAGAGAGAGAGAGAGAGAGAGGCAAAGAGAAGACAAAGCAAAGGGAGATAGAAAGAGAAACATACTGTGAGAGAGAGAGAAAGCGAGAGAGAGATAGAGAGAGAGTGAGAGATACAGAGAGAGAGAGAGAGAGAGAGAGAGAGAGAGAGAGAGAGAGAGAGAGAGAGAACAATACACATAATCCTCACACATTTGCTCATCTAATATCTGCAGGGTTGAATTTTTTCAGTGTTTAAATGTCTCTTCGCCCGGAATGAAGCAGGCAGCAATTTTACAGCCGTCGTCTGCAGAGTCCCATGAAGCTCGGACTGTAAACGCAATTGAGAGAAAGACAGGCTTTTTAATATAGGTTATTAGTTTCCCTCCCTCCCCACAGAGTTATAAATAATTTCTGAAAGCAACAAAAGTCCAGACAGGGAACCTCTCACAGCACCCAACTTTATTACGCCGTTACAGCTCCAAGGTTTAATTTCTTCATCCCCCCCCCCCTTTTCTTCACCCTTCCACCCCCCACTCACTCCCTCTGTCTCTCTTTTTCTTACCACATGGAGTGAGATCTCTGACACTCAATTTACAGCCACACTCTCTCTGTCAATCTCCATCATACTCCCTAAAAATATATTCACACGCAAGCCTCGCTTTTAGCCCCGGGCTGCAATTGCGGATGGCAAACTATTTTCATGTGAGTTCTCGCTCTCTTTCTCTCTCTCTCGCGCCCTCTCTCTCTCCCTCTCGCTCTCCCTCCCTCTCAGTTGTTGGCGGTATATTGATTAAGCAGTGAGGATAGTGGCCGTTTTGATGCTCTCTCCACTCTAATCAGAGCAGAAGTAGTGTTCAAACACAGCGGAGCCACTTCAGACACGTCAATGGACAGAATCAGGATAAGCTAAGGCTTGTTTGGCTGTACCACACAGACTGGCCTCAATACTGGACTTAACCCCTTAAAGCCTTGGCCTGTTGTTCGGTTATTAAGCGTAAGACGTATGATCTATAAACTTTTATCCAGCTTTGGTTCTGTAATCTGTTGATTCTGGCGGAGCCCAAGAATACTTGATATGCTCACACTAACTGAATTCTCTATTAATGTCATTAAAACTAGTATGCTGTCCAGCATCCACTGCCTATTGTTGACAAGCTACGTATTTTGGTGGGATAACCTTTAATGTGATTAATATCAATAATACACTGCCCAGTTCCACGAGTTGCCCAGTGAATGTTGGTGTCTTTAGTCAAACTGAGCATTCAAGTTATTCAGTAGGCAGAGTTATGTCCTTATAAGGAACTTGTAAGGGGTGTAAGCTGAATTACAGTTTTTTTAAATCTTTATTTATTTACAAACAGACTTTATATATGTCAACCTCACAAACATACACCCATCAAACCAACTAGCTTTGTCAAATGAGGCTAGATGAGTGTCTCTGGCACAGTAAAGTACAGTCTGAGTAGATGGCGGTGTTAGGCCAGAAACATACTCAACGCAAGTACACTGTGGAGGTTAAAACACAGGGGGCGATAGAGGACAAATCAAAGTGAAAACTGGGAAAAAGCACGCTGACAGTAAAACACAACTTGGCTGTCGCTAAAGTGTCCAATGTGGCAAAGCTCAGAATGCCACAGAAATGCAGTGTGACACAATGTGCAAGACTCGGTCTGCATTCGCATCCTTGTGTGAAGTATGTTTTGGGCCCTTTAAAAGCGTTCTGTCTTTTTTTTCATCTTTATCAGAGGGGAAATAAAGCAGATCTCAATATTGTTTCACTGGTTTCTGACATATTTGTCCTTAACCCCCCATTAGGAGAAAAGAAAACTCTGGACACAAATGAGAATGAGATTGTTTCTCAGGAGCTGAATTTCAGAATCAGGAGAAGATTTCGCACAGGAGTCTCACAAATGGTCTTAAACAGGACTCAGCCCTGTCTAGGAGAAATAAAGAGACTAAAAGGAGATTATACCGTCAATATCTCCCTTCTCTGGTCATGAATAGAAATATCCGGTCATGTAAAAAAAATGAAACAACTCTGTTTTTTTAATATGAGAAGGTTAACAGCCTTATGTATGAAAGCCTCAGAGCAAGAGCAAACCAAGAGCAAACCAAAGTAAATGTCTAATGTTTAAATAAGACATGCTCCCCTAAAATCCTCTCTAACGAAGTTCTAAACATCTGCAGCTGATTCTTCTTTTGGACATTTGAAGTAGGATAGAATGTGGGGGGTGTCCTGACTTTTTTCTTTCTATTAATTGCATTTTATAAATTATTTTTGAAGATATTTTTCATTTTTTGGTGTTTAAGTTATGTTACCTCAATCTCTCAATATTGTTCATGAAGATGACCATACTGTACTAGTCATACTGTACCTGGTTGAGTGTGTGCTGATCGTCATCTTACAAACATTTGATCCAAACGCTAGGGTGGCCATATTTTTGTTTCCAAAGGACACTGGGACTGGTATCCACCGTAGCTAGGATGTTGTGGCTGGGGTTTCAAATACACTATTTTGTCCAGTCGTGAAATTTCCTCGCTACTAAATATTCCACAGTCAACTGTCAGTGGTATTATAACAAAGTGGAAGTGATTGTGAAAGACAGCAACTCAGCCACGAAGGGGTAGGCCACGTAAAATGTCAGAGCGGGGTCAGCGGATGCTGGATTCTGCACAGAGGTGGCAACTTTCTGCAGAGTCAGTCACTACAGACCTCCGTCCTTCAGATTAGCTCAAGAGCAGAGAGCGTAGAGAGATTCATGGAATGGGTTTCCGTGGCAGAGCAGCTGTATCCAAGCCCTAGATCACCAAGCATCGGATGCGGTGGTGTAAAGCACGCCGCCACTGGACTCTAGAGTGTTCTCTGGAGTGACTAAATGAGTACAAATGTTTTTATTAAATGTGCATTAACATACTGTAGCCGCATGGTTCATGTAGCCACATGTAGCCGCACCCTCACACACATACACACACACATTGCCATGGTCCTACAACCCTGGCCACGACATCCTAACCACAGTGGATACCTGTGTATCCCTGTGTGTCTTTTTTTTGAAAACAAACATATGGTCACCCTAGGAACATTTGGATCAAATGCTAGGGTGAACAACACACATTCAACCAGGTGTGTCAAAACTATTGACTGGCACTGTATGTTAAAATATAATAAAAACATTAACATACTGATTCCTGTCTGACAAACGATCACAGTACATCCCTCAATAGACAACGCGGTGCTGTTTTTATATGGTTACAGAAATCTACCAAACTACAGTCCCACTAAAGCTGTTTTCACAATGAAACCTAGATTGTAGGCCCAAATACAGGCTGTCAGAATTAAAGGGGTCAATAACTACCAAAAATAAGCTGTGTTCAATACTGCGTCTCCTAAGCTCATTTATCCACACTTCAATGGACTTACAGGTCTGAAATCAGCTAGACCCTCCTGGTTCCTGTTCTCTCACTCTCTACCTGCCCCTACTTCTCTCTGCATGTGCATGAGCAGCATGGACGCTTTAGAGGCTGGAATGTCACTCAGCAGTTTAGTAACAGCTCATCACACCGTTAATAACACACTAATGGACTTCTGCTATTTAAAAACACTGCCAAATCTCTGCTGTTAACACATGCTAACACACACATACACTGAAAACCTACCACCCAACAGGCTGCTAAAACACCACCAATGGACCATTCCTAAGGACTCCCTTGGGAAAACTCCGGTGGACCACTAGGATGTGGGCGTAGTTTAGAATGGGAAGTAGAAAACTGTTAATTAAATGTCAATCATTAACCAGTCTGTTTACATGTGGTTTCTATAAGTTATATTATAAAAGCTGACATCACTTAGTTTAGTTGATGAATCGAGTAATAATCAATAATCCAATCAATAGCAGAAACAGCCATTACTTCCAGCTGGATTTACAGGCTTGGCCATTCTAAAGTTAACCATCTTCAGCCAAGCTCTAAGGAACCCTGCTCCTGGTGATCTTCTCAACCGTCAGAGTTTAGTTTCAGGCCTTGAGCCACATACTCAAAGCAGTCAGGACCATGTGAATGTTAGAGGTAGGTGTGTTACATAAGGTAACTTAATATTGCAGGAGAGCAGATCTCCAGGAATAGGGTTGGACAGCTCTGTCCTAGATCTTCCTTTTGCTTTTGTTATGGTCGACCTCACATCTGCAAGGCTGGTCCAGTCAAGCAGCCTGAAGTAGATAACGTTCAGTACTGTGGTACTAGTATTCATGGCCCACTGGAATGTGTCTAGTACTAGTTCACTTGTTGGTCCATTCAATGGGAACACATGTGCATGTGCTGATCCCATTGCGTTGCCTCCCCAGGCTTTTAAAATATAAAGGTGCTTCAAGTGGTTCTTTGAGTGAACCCACAGAAGAACCACTTTGGTTCTTGACATGATATAAAGACACTTTACCTATTTAAAGGTTCTTCACACACACAGCTTGTGTTGTCCCTGTAGAGAAGTACCACGAATAGAATAGGACTCTCTGGAGCAGATAAGCATGATCCTATTGGCACCATGGCTAATGCCAGGAGTGGACTAGAGAGGTATAAAGCCCCCCCAGCATTGAGCTGTGGAGCAGTGGAACTGTGTTCTCTGGCATGATGGTGCTCCAAACAATATTTTTGGGTCATCCAACATCCTGCTCATGTTGCTGAATGCAATTAAATCCTCACAGCAGTGACTCCAACAAAAGCAGGACAAACTCTTTTTTTAATGTCCTTTTTCAGAGGAAATAATGAATAAGCAGCGTGTCGTCCCTCTATGTATGCACTTGCACAGGCTTGTCTTTAGGTTATGGCTCATTGCAGGTTGTACTCGATGCACCACTGCACTCTCCACTGTGTGTGCGCTCCGGTACCCGTACATGTTTCACCACATAATAAGAGCTCTGTTGCTAAATAAGATATTGGGGGAAGTATAATTAAAACCCTGGAATCATGGTGTTCAAACCCAGAGACAAATGGCAGTACACCCACCTGTTTCTCACACCAGGTATTTAGTCTTCATTTTAAAGGGCAGTAAGTGTTTACTTTAAAGGAAAATGTTTGGCTAGACGCATTAAGAATTGATCAAGCTCTGTTGTAAAGGGCATGGACGTGGTTTGTTCTTGGCATGTCCAACTGTGCACTTTTAATTTAGCTGATTTCAGTCTTAAAGAGACAGATGCTGGGTGCCCTTTAAGTCCAATGCGTTTGCCATTTCCTTTACAATGATACAGGCAAATTTAATAATGGCCTCCAGGGCTTACTGCAGCCCCAGTACTGTGGGATGCGGTTAGCTCGACTTTGATAGAGATTAATGAAATGTCAGGTAATTGAGGGGGATCCTGATTGGCTTGTTGAAAGGAGGTGCAATTTCACCGCTCGTGTCACTTAAAGCCTGGGAGGTGATTGATGGCGAGGTGACTGGCGGACTACGCCGGACTGGCTCGGAATTACACGCTACGTCTCTCTCTTTACACCACTGAGCTGGCTTCCTCTCTGCATATGAAACACAGGCATGAGAACAGTTAACAGTGAACTGAGGCAGCAAGCAATGCTCACATTGTCGCATCTCTACAGAGGGCTCCTGCTCTGAGGAACGCAAGGAAGAGAGAAAGCGCGGTACTTTGGTGTAGAAGAGCAGTTTTTTTTTACAGCAACTGTGAGGGTGGACAGACTTTTTGGATGAACCGAACGGCAAAACTCCCGTTCAGCTTAATGACTTTAGATTGGAGATTAGTGTCACTACATAACGTCAAGCAATCATTTATCAATTAATCAATTAGCATTTAAAATGTTCACAGTGTTGTCGTAACACTGGGTCTGAAGAGCCTACCTGGAATCATTGGGCGCAAGGTAGGAATGCCCCCTAGATTATAGTCCATCACAGGGTACCACACACACACTTATTCACATGTGTTATTGGAAGGTGAGAGCACCCAGGGAAAACAGTGGCTGGAGCGAAGACTGAACCCACAACCCTGGGCCCCTGAAACTGTGCGACACACACTTGTGGAGCCATCATCATGCCATCTTTATTAAAAATAAATAAATAAATTAATAAATCTTTTAAAGGGCCCTAAAAAACTTTTGGGCACCCTGCAGGGCAAATAATTAGTAACACCCCCTTTGGCAAATATCGCAGCTCGTATTTTGTTGCCACCTTAGAGTCTTTCAGTACTTGTTTGAGATGTTTTGGCCAAGTCTTCCCTGTCGAAGGCTTCTAGTTCTCAGAGTTATCTTCGTGGGGCATTGTGCATCCACTGCTTTTTGAGGCCTATCAACAAACTTTCCATGGGGGCCACGGCAAAACCTTCAATTTGCTGCATCCTCTGATCAATTCACTGTGGATAATAAGGAAGGAAGGTATTCTTCTGATATATTTATGCAGATGTTGCTGCACAGTAAAACAGTGTTCTACCCCACCAGAATTTGTTAAATCTTCCTGAAGGTCTCAGAAAGTTTTCATGGTCCTCCAGACCTCAACTTGACAGTCACCATTTCAGTTTCTGCCCATTTATCCTCGTAAAAGGCTTCTAGTTCTGTGAGATCCTGCTTGTACTGCTCTTTCGAGGTCTACCCACCCTTTATCAATTCAATTACTCATTTTGGTTCTAACTGAACTGATTATAGCAAGCTCCGACTCTGTAGTTCCCCACCAGTCATTATAGTGACCAAGAATAAAAGGTATATTTTCATTAGCATTTCCAAAGCATCTCATATCCTTGCACGCAGCCTTTGTCTTTATCCACAAATGAAATAGGCTAGCCACATGTGTCCCCCACACACACCAGCATGAATGTACCACCACAAAGAGCAAGAAATAGGGCTTCATCAGCACCAACACACAACTGTATAGAGAAAAAAAAGCTTATTTTAGGACAAAAAGTGTGTGTGTGTGTGTGTGTGTGTATGGGGGGGTTGGGGGTTGGATAGCACAGCAGGCAGTAAGTGTGATGAATGGCAAGTGAGGGAAAATGAAATTCTGGTGGATTTCAGGCGACAGATTAAAACAGAAAGAAAAGTTTTAGGCTGCTTTTTCCTTTGACAAATGAGGCTCAATGTAAACTCCCCTTGCAGAATGAAGTCGGCCAGGATTTTAATCCCCTCTTTGTGCCTTTACTTAAAAGACATCAAATATATCTTGAAGCCCACTGTTCTTGTAATACGCTGATAAAAATGAATATCGATATCACTGTGATACGGAATCTTGGTTTTGTGTGTGTATGAGACCCCCCCACACACACACACACCCCACCCCCCTACTAAACTGCTCAGGCTGCTCTAAGTCAAATGAGCTTATAAGAAGAAAGAGGAGATGGGATGGAGATGTGTGTGCTCCTCCTGCGCCATGTAATAATTGTTTTTGTGTATTTTTTTTTCTTAATTTTTGGTTCAGAGAGGTTTTCACTCCCACAGGGAAAAGGCTATTAGCTGATAGTTCTTTTTTTTTTTTTTAACAAATGATCGGATGCTGCTTCCAGTCATCCCTATGAATATGTATTAAGAACAGGGAAAAGAAAAATACCATATGGTGCAACGCATGAGCTGTCGCAAACGTGCTCACATGTTCACATGCTATTTAGTATATCTATGCTGCTTCTTACAGGACTCTGTAATAGTTTATCACTACATTTGAATGCTTCATTTCTTGTGCTGCAACCCCAACACAACATTCTTTAACCTGGTACAACAAAATACAAAGTGTAACAGGCATGCAACCCCTTTTTGGTCAAAACACCTGTCACTGTACATAGCTGAGTGAGTAAAAGATACACAGTGGCCCCCTTTGGGAAATATCACAGCTTGTAAATGCGTTTTGAAGCCAGCGAGAGTCTTTCAGCTCTTCTTTGGGGACTGTGAGTCCGTGGCAAGTTTGGCAATTTGCTGGTATTTCACTGAGCCTATCCCCCCCCACCAGCAAAGTGTTCCCATTGCCACTGGCTGCAACACAGGGCCAACACAAGACTGATCCAAGCCAGTGCTTAACAGTTGGAGAGGTGGTCTTCTCATTCAATTCTGCAGCGTTTTTTCTCCAAAAATATCTACTGTAGCCAAAAAGTCCAATTCTAACTCAGGACTCATCTTAAAAATGCATCAGAATTGTTTAGATGTTTCCTTGAAAACGTTTCACACTGAATTTTGCGGTGAGGGCGCATTTCTTCTGCTGAATTTTGCATGAGGGTCATATTTATGCAGGAGTTGCAGCACAGTAGAAAGACACTTCAGAATTTGATAAATTGTACTAAAGATCTTTTGTGGCTAAACATAGATTTTGATTTACTTTTCCAAAGTTTTTTGGGTCTTCCAAACATCATCCATCCATCCATCCATTAACTGCATTTTCTTAATTACATTACAAATCTGATAAAAAAACAACCGGAAAACATTTGATCTTTTAATAAACCTCTCCTGCTTTGAGGGTGCTAGTGGTAGGCAGCTGTTTAGAGGAGCTAACAGCTGCTGATTATTGGAACAAAGTTTGAAGAGTCAGAGTGTTTATAAAGGCTCGATATTTGAGTCACTTTACCCTTCCTAACAATGACTGTGAACAAGCCATAAGACTAACAAGCTAATTAAAGTCTGAGACATCGGTGAAAGTTGTCCAAGAGCTCCATTCTCATTCTCCTGGGGTGCCTAAACTTTTGTATGATGCTTCAAGGATACGATTTCCATTGTGTAGAGATGATCGAAAAGGCTGAAGATGACGACACCTATCAGCCATGACATTAGTCTCACTGACAAGGAAAGTGAAAAACTATCTTCATCTACAGTGGCATCTGACAAGGAGTGGGATACATACATATAGCTAGTGAACAGACAGTTCAAAACTGGGCAAACATAAGAATCTAAGCCACTCCGACAAGAGCCAAATCGTTAACGCTTAGATGACTGGGTCAGAACACCTTCAGAACATCAGGCAGGTCTTGTGGGTTTTCTGGTATGCAGTGGTCCAAAAGCAGTCAGAGAAAGGGTTCATGGGCAACTAAGGCTCATAGAAGCTATTCATGGAGGCCCTTACTCATAAGGATTTTTATTGGATCTGCTCCTAACGCCTTGGTGCCAGATACCTCAGGAGGTCTTTAGAGGTCTTGTGGAGTCCTTGCCTTGAATGCTGAGATCTGCCGTGCTGCACAAAGGGGTCCCTACTCAATATTAGGCTAATGTTAATGGCTCGTTTTAATGTAGCTTTAGCTACCTACCTAATATTTTCTCTGGAGACATAAAACAAAATAAGGTAACTGAAATTCTGAGCTACAGAGAATGAATGAATAACATACCGTATTTAATGGGTGAAATGAATGGTTCTGTTCTGGAAAAGTCAGGGATGATCAGGTTTTTGGTTTCATTTTGCCTCCCAGCAAAATACCGTTTCACGTTCCTTTCCATCCAATTTGATTTTATTCCAATCAAACTGGTTTGGAGCTCTAGTTTTTCATACTAGAAAACAGCGAGCTGGAGAAGGCCTACAACCACTCCACAGTTAACATTCCAGTGGGGGGAAAAGCGAGCACTAGGTCATGCTTCATCTCTGAGAGGGAAAAAGTGAATTCTCGCATGCACAAAGCACACCAGCCAGCGTTCTGTATAATCAGCGTGGGACATGACTTTAAGGTTGAGTCTATTCAAATGAGGCTCCCTCCGTCTCTCCTTTGCTACCTGAAATGGCAGTGGTGGTGGTGGGGGATTATGTCGTTGCCATGGCGATTAGCGGGTCGAGCTGAACATGGAGGAATGGGGCCCATGTTTGAAGCGCTGGGGCCTTTCATAGTGCTTTGATCAGGGAAATGTTTGTAGTAAGGGCAAACCTGAAGAACAAACAGGACTTCTGAGAGATTAGCTATCTGCCCAATATAGTCCTGTCTCTAAGGCATCTTTAAAAAGAAAAAAAATCCGGCATGACCGGCAGCTCCTCAAACTGATAATCAGTCCCTTTTTTTATGTAGATTACAGGGGGCGAGAGACAGAGGGGAGAGAGAGAGAGAGAGGGGGGAGACAGAGCGGGACCTAGGGTTGGAGAGAGAGAGAGAGACAGAAAGAGAGTCATGCAATTCCTGCAGATTTTTCAGGAGCACTTTCATCCTGTGATCCTCGCGTTCTACCACATCCCAAAGACTGCATTCAGATCCAGTGGCAGGGAAGGCCACTGAAGAACACTGCGCTCATCGCCACGTTTAGAAAACCAGTTTGAGACGAGTTATGCTTTGTGACATGATGCACCATCATGCTGGACGTAGACATTAGAAGATGGGTAAACTGCGACCCTTGACACAAGGCAGGTTGGGTCCATGGATTCATGATTTTGGTGCCAAATTCTGACCCTACCTGACCCTAAATGTGTGCCTTAACAGAAATTGAGATTCATCAGACCAGACCAACATCAAGTCAGAACGTTGGATGATGATGATCACCCCATTGCCCCATCCCCAACTCCCTAACTCATCCAAAAAGTATTGGATGGAACACCACCATTCCAGAGAACACAGTCCCACTGCTCCACAGAACGATGCTGGGGGGCTAGAGAAGTACTGATAAAAAAATAGGGCTCTCTGGAGCAGATAAACATGAACCCTCTAGCACCGGCAATAGACATAGTGTCAATAGGTTTATGTTTATTTACTCCAGAGAGTCCTATTCTATCGACAATACTCCTCTACAGGGACTAGACAAGCTGTGTGTGCATTTGCACATCCGTGTCAGCAATGGGTGCAACTTAAAGTAGCTGGATGCATTCGTTACACTAACAGTGTACAGTGGGGATAAAAAGTATTTAGTCAGTCATCAATTGTGCAAGTTCTCCCACTTAAAAAGATGAGAGGCCTGTAATTGACATCATAGGTAGACCTCAACTATGAGAGACAGAATGAGAAGAAAAAAAATCTGAAAATCACATTGTCTGATTTTTAAAGAATTTATTTGCAAATAATGGTGGAAAATAAGTATTTGGTCAATAACAAAAGTTCATCTCAATACTTTGTTATATATCCTTTGTTGGCAGGTAGGTCAAATGTTTTCTGTAAGTCTTCACAAGGCACACACCGTTGCTGGTATGTTGGTCTCTTCTGGAACATCCAAAGGCTCTCTAGCAAACTTCAGATGCACCCGGATATGTACTGGCTTAAGCAGGGGAACACATCTGGCACTGCAAGATCTGAGTCCCTGGCGGCGTAGTGTGTTACTGACGGTAGCCTTTGTAACGTTGGTCCCAGCTTTCTGCAGGTCATTCACTAGGTCCCCCCGTGTGGTTCTGGGATTTTTGCTCACTGTTCTTGTGATAATTTTGACTCCACGGGCTGAGATCTTGCGTGAAGCCCCTGATCAAGGGAGATTAGCAGTGGTCTTGTAGGTCTCCCATTTTCTGATTATTGCTCCCACAGTAGATTTCTTCACACCAAGCTGCTTGCCTATTGCAGATTCAGTCTTCCCAGCCTGGTGCAGGTCTACAATTTTGTTTCTGGTGTCCTTCAACAGCTCTTTGGTCTTCACCATAGTGGAGTTTGGAGTGTGACTGTTTGAGGTTGTGGGCAGGTGTCTTTTATACTGTTAACAAGTTCAAACAGGTGCCATTAATACAGGTAATGAGTGGAGGACAGAGAAGCCTCTTAAAGAAGAAGTTACAGGTCTGTGACAGCCAGAAATCTTGCTTGTTTGTAGTTGACCAAATACTTATTTTCCACCATTATTTGCAAATAAATTCTTTAAAAATCAGACAATGTGATTTTCAGATTTTTTTTTCTCATTTTGTCTCTCATAGTTGAGGTCTACCTATGATGTCAATTACAGGCCTCTCTCATTTTTTAAGTGGGAGAACCTGCACAATTGGTGACTGACTAAATACTTTTTTTCTCCACTGTATGTATGGATAGATCTCCAGTGAGTGGGTGACCACTGCTGCTGAGGCTGTGCATGTTTTGTAGGGCTCTAAATGGTAGGCAACACACCACATAAGAGAATGTTCTCCCAGCTTATTGGTCAGACCTGTCTGGGGCAAGAGCAAGTAAATACAGGAAGAATAAGTGCAGAACATATATCTGCACAATCTAATAAGGAGATGCAATGATAGAGATGGCATGTCTCCATAGCTGTAATAATTCATATTATCTGGTCAGTATACCAGGTATACCAGGTTAAACTACTGTTTAGCTCAAACTTGCGGTCAGATCATGTTCTCACCACAAACGAACCGAGTTAATTTGGGACCAGACTGAGACTACCTCCTCTCAAGTATTTCATTGCAGTTGTTTTGGTCAGCATCTGAGTGCAATTACTGTATTCACACCTGTAAAAACAAAATACGCTCGATTTAGCCAGACTAAAAAGTGCAGGTGTGAAAACACCCTAAGACATTCAACATAACCAAGGAGGGTCCATTTTCTCCCTGCATAGATTCTAGACAGTTCATGTGCTATAATTTAAATGCTAAAAAAAATAGTCACCTGTGCCATTGTATCCCCAGTCACACTCCCCACAGGTATTTCTAAACCTGATTATCCTTGTGCAACGCCATCTGCAGGATGGAAGTTACTTCCACCTTAAAAGCAACATGACTAATATTTAGCTTATGTACAGCTATTGAGTTTATGTACAGCTAAGAGTAAATACTGTGAATTATATTTCTGAAACTTACATTAGCATCGCTTCACTAATCATTTTTATTTGAATATATATTTGATGTATTTACATTTACATTTACGGCATTTAGCAGACGCTCTTATCCAGAGCAACTTACAAAAGTGCTTTGCTATTTACCCAAGAAAAACCTCAGCTAGTTAGAATAGACTAATAGTTCAAAGATACCTTTGAGCTTAGACACAACTAAGCACAAGTCAATAAGGTGACCATAGTACTCTGCTATTTGTCCAAGTACTCTCTGAAGAGGAGGGTCTTCAGTCTGCGTTTGAAGACAGCGAGCGACTCGGCCGTTCGGACACCCAGGGGAAGCTTGTTCCACCACTTTGGTGCAGGACAGAAAAAAGCCTGGACGCTTGTTTTCCGCGGATTTTGAGGGATGGCGGGTCGAGCCGAGCCGTACTTGAAGCTCGAGGGGCTCTAGGTGCGGATCGGCTTTTGACCATTGCCATCAAGTACGGAGGGGCTGGTCCATTCTTGGCTTTGTAGGCCAGTGTCAGGGTTTTGAATCTTATTTAGGTTGGAAAGCTTGTCTGGCTCAAGCAACATAGAGCTGCATTAAATTAACGTCCAACGTTCTTGTCTACAGAAGGTAATTTAGTTTCCCTGTGACTAAGGTCAGCTTCTATATGACAACACACAAGTACAAGACTTGATATTGCCTTTGTATATGTGTGTGTGTGTGTGTGTGTATTTCTGCAAATAATTAGGAGTCTGTGTGTATACATGTGTGTTTGTCCCTGTACCCACAGCCTAGCCCCCTGTAAACCCATTAGAGTTGAGTGGGGGCGACTGAAGCACTTTAGCGTTGTGTTTGTGGCTCAGAGCCCCCAGCCTCCTCCATCACACACTGCCGTAGAGAGTAAGGCCTGTGCAGGACCTGGGCAGGACAGGAGAGCACAGCGGGGGCCAAGCATGCCCGGGGCGGGGGCACACAACACTGACTCAAACAAATGTACCTCTCTCTTTCTCCCTGGTGTCAACCAGCCATGTCCCACGTCCTCCCCATCACATCACTCACTCTAACACACAAAACTGATCAGAGTCCTGAACAGAGGTCACACACTCTCTCCTCTCCTCTGAGTGTGGGAGTGTGAATTCTGAGCAGCAGAGAAAGCAGCTGCCCCAACAACAGTCTTCATTCGGAGTCTGCACTAGACTTTCTGAAACTAACATGGACTGGAGGGTTGGGACCTAATCAGACCATGTTCTTCCATATCATTCGATACTGAACTATCATAAATGATTATATGTTATTCCTAATGATCAGCTTTTAGTAAGGACACTATTCAGAACCCTCAATAAGCTGCAGTTATTCATAATCAAGTCATTTTTATTAGGGATGCACTGATGCACTGGAATTGTGAGTCATTATCCATGTACATATCTGCTGATGATGGTTTCTGATGAAATGGTACTACCTGAAGGTGGTTTCTTCACCTCCCCCACCCCCCACTTTCTTTTCTGCCGGTGCAGGGATCAGAGACTTGACCTTTGTTATTATAATCTATTGCAATTATACACTATATGGACAAAATTATTGGGATGTTGCATGATCATCACCCACCTCATCCCCAACTCCACAACTCTTTCAAAAAGTATTAGATGAAGCCCTAAACATCATTTCAGAGAACACAGTTCCACTGCTCCTCAGCTAAATGCCCCTTTAGGGCACGCCTGACAGTAGGCATGGAGGCAAAAGGTGCATGTGTATCTACACCATAGAGGCCTATTATATTGGAAGTACTTCTCTACACAGACTAGACAAGCTATGTGTCTGTATTTGCACATATAGGCCAGCAACGGGTGCAACTTAAAGTAGCTGAATGCATTCATTAGAAGGGGTGTCTACAAACATTTGGACAAAAAGCGTAGCTTATTTCATAAAGAAAAACATATGTATTAGGTATGTAGTTACATTCAAGGGAGTGACAGGACAGCAGTAACACTAGAGTTGTAAAGGTTTTCCCAAACCCGGACCTCAAACAGCCTCTTTTGCTCTTCATATGATATCAACTCTGGAAATAGGGAGTGACAGGACAGCAGTAACACTAGAGTTGTAAAGGTTGTAAATCAACTCTGGAAATAGCTAGCTGACCACTCTGCTAACTGTCCTTTTCATTTTTGCTGTTATAAATAAATGGCAAGACATCTTCAGAAAAGCACATTCACATCAATATAGACAAATGATTGGACTGAACAAATTATCATTATAATAAGTCCAGTAGTCTGGTTTACAGCATCCTGTTTTTGCAAAGCGCTCCAGAAAAGCTTGAAGGACCATCACACAGACATAAAGCCAAAGCAAAGAGCGTGGGATTACAGCGCTGAAGTATTTAGTAGCCCCTTCACTTCTGATCTCCCCACAGCAAACTTAATTGAGGTCCCCCTCTACAATAAGCAGTGGGTGACTCTCTCCTCCACTCCTCGAGTCAATAAAGAGGGCTATATTAGTCTCCCCCTCCCTAGGCCGCCGCGTTGGACAGATCTGTAGGGAGTGAGAGAGATTGGGGTTTTGGTTGCATAGCAGGAGCATCAGATAGGCTAATGTATTATTAATGCCTCCAATGTCTCAGCGTTTAATATAATCAGCTCCAGCGCAGACACGCTCTACTTACAACTCCAAGCCTCTGCCTTCTCCTCTCTCCCCGAAACCCTCCCCTCTCACCGCTCTCCTTTTATTTGCCCGGCCATCAGCCCAACAATACTTGGAGGAAAATAAACCTTCAAAAGTCTGCAAAGGCAAAAAGGTGAAGGGGGTAAAGAGAGCGTCGGGTGCTGTCAGACAAAGGGATTCATAAGGGATTTACAGCAATTCAGACACTCGCGCTACACTTCATATTCATAACCATTCATAATCTATGGGTGCTGAGGGCTATGGAACATTTGCAATTATGTCAGGCAGTATTTCCAAGCTGAAAAGGAGCAATCACATTTTCAGAACAGCAAAATCATTCTGGGATTATCTGAGAGCAAATAACATTATTACTTCTTTTCTGGACCATTTTGCCTCTTTTCCAGTCTGGTGCCATGTTTATACACACTGTCGACTGCAATTCAAGAGTCTGTGCAGTCATTAGACTTTTTCTCCAGAAAGATTCTAACTGCAGATGTAAATTTGTAGGCAGTTGCCCGAGAATGACGAATCTCTACACTTAACAACAACAACAACTGGGTCAGAGCATCTCCAAAATATCAGACATGTCTTATGGAGTCTTTCCGGTATGCAGTGGATAGTACTTAGGAAAGTATGGTTCACCTGTGACAGTTTACATGGTTCACATGTGCACCTAAGGCTCATTGATGACACCCATGGAGGCCCACCTCACAACTTACAGGACCTGAAGAATCTTCTGCTAACGTCTTGGTGCCAGATACCACAAGACAGCTTCAGAGGTCTTGCAGAGTTCATGCCTCGAATGGTTAAAGCTGTTGTGGCAGCACAAAGGGGGTCCTGCTTAATATTAGGCAGACAATATTAATGTTATGGCTGATCAACAAAAGTGTGAGCACCCCAAGATATTTGCTCTCTCAGATCAGTTAGGAAAGGACAGATGATGCAAATTTTAAAGCTTTATAAATACTCTAAACCCTCAAAACTTGTCACAAACAATAATTACATGGTAAAGGAATGGTGAAGGTTGAGTTTAGGTCTCGAAGTCCAAGATAATGTTTTAAAAGAACTGCTCAAAGTATTGAAAGAAAGGCAAATCAGTACCCTTGTTTTGGCGAAACAACTTCAGTAGGATTTCCCAGTCATGGTACTCTACAGTACATCTCAGCAGTAAGTGTGTTTTTTGCATATAAAATTCTAAGATATGTAGTTACCTTTATAGTAAAATGGCGGCTCTATCACTTATATAGCCGTCACGTTACCATTTTACTGTCACTTATATAGGAATACAGTATCAGGAACACAGGAGTATTCAGATAAACTAGGAACTGCTAGGTAACTTTAAATACCCTGTGAAAAATAGGAGTTCGAGGAGTCACTTAGCCAGCAAACATGCAGTTGGGGGGCCTGTATGAGTAGCCCAAGTAGGAACTAGAAGGTTATGTCCTAGGGTTCCACATTGGCCCCACGTGTGGATGCCCACCAGGGTCATAGATGGGACTCATGTAAGATTGAGGTGGCTGTGGCGATGTGTCTATTTGGGTAGCCAAACTGGGTCCCAGTAAAAACGGTAGTACAAACCCATGCCCACCTAAAACCCACCTGGAACCGATCTGGAACCCACCTGGAATCCCCCCAGCCCACATTATATTATGTTATTTTTGAACAAATAACTGCCCAGACACTGTCCAGATAAAAAGCCCATCACCACACTCCAAATAAAGAACACGAGTAAAATGGTAGACAGAAAGAGGATGAGAGGAAGGGCAAAATGCTCTACGAGAGGAAAAGTCCCTCATGTACTGGACTAGGGAATTCCAAAGCTCATGAGCTAATGCACTGAAAGACCTGCCACCCACTGAAGAGAGTCTAGTATGCTGCCTGAGGACTTGACTTCAGTCTGGGCGAGTCTGCGCTGGACCTGGAGACTGGATGGGGGTGGGCTCTGCATTAAGAGCGGCAGGAAAACACTAATGAAATATGAATTATTAGAGTCGTGTGTCAGAGAGTGGAGACCAGGTCTGTTCCCACAGGAGCACCTGTCAACAGAGGAGAGAACGGAGGGAGAGACAGACGGGAAGAGCAGCCCCTGACCTTTACTGTCAGACAAGAGACTGAGTGAGAGACCTGAGAGAGAGCGAGAGAGAGAGTGACAGTGAGAGTGAGAGTGAGAGAGAGAATGAGGGCAAAAGAGAACAAGAAAAAGAGAAAGACTGTGACAAAAAGATAGGAAAGAGAGAGAGATAGAGAGAGAGAGAGAGTCTTTATGTCTTATCCAATGGGACACACTGTTTCCTGTTCTTGGTTGTAGACAGCAGGAGCTCTGATCCACACTGTTCCACACTACTGTGCAGCCTCCCATGAGACTTCAGAATATAGGGCTTGAGGGAAGGGTGGGCTTTCGGTAACCAAAAACTGACCCGCACGCACGCATGCTAACAGCGCTAACACATGGGCCGCGTGTATCTGGAGGCAATAATTGTGCGTTCTTCACACATCGTATTAATGAGGCCTCAGCAGCAGCCCTGATCTGGCAGAGGAGTGGAGAGCTCTTAAAGAGCAGCACGATCACAGCAGAACGCTACTCTCACTCCAACCCAGCCTCGGGCTACTCCACTGATAATGTGTCAAATCCAATTGGCAGCTCTATAAGCCCTGTTGTTCTGCTACTGCGTTCGGTATCTGTATCGCCCTAACCAAACCCAGAGAGAGAGAGAGACAGAGAGAGATAAAGAAGAGAAGAAAGATAGACTGAACAGTAAGAGAAGAGTATCAGAGAGAGAGACGAGAAAACGAGACAGAATGGGAAAGAGGCGAGAGAGAGAGAGAGAGAGAGAGAGAGAGAGAGAGAGAAAAAGGAAGAGATACTTCTCTTTCTCACCTGTCAGAGTCACAGTTAAACCACATGCAAGACAATACACGGTAATGTCTGTTCCAAGCTGCTACTCAAACATGGAGTGTCTTTCTCAAGCTTTGAATGGCCGTGCTTATTTTAGAATAGTCAAAAAATGCCCAAGAGCTCTGCTGTTAGCTTTTTGCTAACCTAGCAGAAATGAGCATTAGCATACAGGTGGGCTTTTTCCTCTTTTTTGACCAAATGTTGACATGTGGCCTGAACTGAAGGCCTAGATTACAGTTCACCACTTCTACATCTCACAAATAGTAACTTATTTATAGAACAGTAGAGAGAAGTGATGTGTCGTATGTGTATGTATGTGTGTGTGAGTGTGCGTTCACTGCCTGATCTATTACTAGACTGATGTATAAACGGGCCGAAACGCTTTGGCAACACAGTAACCTACTACGGTCGTGCCAGAGCAGCTTCAGAGAGTTGACTTGAGAGAACTCCTCATTGTATGCAGGTGCAGGGCTGGCGGGCAAGCTGCTGGAGTGTGTGGAGTGTGTTCACACTGCCTTCACTTCCCATCAAACCTCCCACTGCTTACACACACCACGGCTCTTTCTCTCATGGCTTTTGGTGCTTGAAGACAGCTTTGCTCTTGCCGTGAACCCACTAGCATCTCCACTTGAACAGAACGTGCTCTCGCTGTCACGCCGTTCACACTCCACCCAGCGAAGCCCAGAGAGCAGACAGCAGGCTTCAACAGGAAACATGGCGCAGCGTGTGCTAGTCAACAGAGAAGGGCAGCCCCGATCAACAGGAGAGCACGGGCGGGAGGCAGAAAGCTTTAGACGACTGGAGAACACGGCATGCTCCATGACAGGCTTCAGCACAGGGCCTCGCACGGCCTACCCTTCTGGGAGACGTACCTGGAGTGTGTTTTGGCGTGAGAGAGCGGAGCGAGCACCCGGGTGATGAGACGGGAGGTGACAGGCAGCGTTTCCGAAGCATCCCGAGAGGATGGAGCCGAGCTGACAGACGTCCAGGAGACCAGCAGGAAGTCACACTCCTGCCACTGCTTCTCGCTCACTCACTGTCCTGACTCTCTGGTTCAATCCCAAACGGCTCCACTATTGGACACATAGTACACAATACTGGGCACATTTCATGACGGGTCTCAAATGCCACAAGTGCTTCACTCACATAGACCATCTGATGTTAACTGTATGCTAAGATGGCAACTATTTGAATATCGCCAGTCACACTTTGATTGGCTACTAGCTCTGCTCTAGCTCTAGCTCTGTGTGTGTGCACACCTTTATTCGCCAGCTTTGATCAGACAGATGAGCAAACCTTTGTTTATTAAGCCAAATGCTAGCTAGCCGCTGGTCACCAGGCCTGCTCTGTATACAGAAAGATATTGGGATCATAGTTCACAGTATCTTTTCTTTAACCCTTTCATAAGTGTCGTCTCATTGGTGAGATCTGAACACGGCCTTTGGTAGACCTACTGCATTTTACTATAAACTAAGCCATTATCCAGAATCTAGTTTCTGGATTCTAAATCCAGCAGTGATTCTGAGGTGTTTAAAAACTCAGCACTGCTGCTGTGTCTGATCCACTAACACAACACCTGAGGATGACCCACCAGCCAAATACTACCTGCTCTGTGGTGGTCCTGAGGGATCTAAGGCTAACACAGTACGCAGAGATACATGTGGACTACAGTCTGTATTATAGAACTCCACAGTGCTCCTTTATGGAAGTGGAGCTGATCAAATGGAGTAAGTGTTTAAACAAGGAGGTGGTTTTAGAACCACTGAAGAACCATGAAGAACCCTGAAGAACCAAACTGAAAATAGGGAACTATGTATCCTGGAAATCATTCACTGATTATTATGGCATGCAATTCCAATTGTTTGAATTAAGCCTATTTAAGGTGTAGCCTTTCTCTCTCTCTCTCTCTCTCTCTCTCTCTCTCTCTCTTCATGCCATCTTCCATTTCTGTACTTGTCTGCTTTCCCTGATCTCCTACCTGTGTTGCCCCGCCTTTTCCCATCTCTCTGTCCGTCTTTTTCTTCCCTTTCATTTCCTCACCCCTCGGGGAGGCCAGTGACGGGCACTCCAATGGCCTCTGTCTTCTACCATACCCCAGCCCTACTACAGCTCCACACACACACACAGAAAATAATATGCATTCAAATGTAGAGTACTTGAGCACTAATATCCACGCTAGCATTCATGGCAGAACTTTGCTGAACTTCTTAGTGCGATCTTGCCTCCAACACATTCAACACATTCAACCATCACACACACAAAAAGAGCTTACAGGCAAAAAGACGTGATCACACAAAGCCGAGATTAAACCCCATCATCCTCCATTCCTGTCTAGAAGTTGGGTTTGAACCCTGGTTGTGAGGGGTATTTCTTGGCATGTCTAGTGTACAGTCAGGCCAATCTCATGGCTAAGACGGAGCTCAAAAGGAGCCGGCACTGGGGCAAATAAGGCCGCTCCGGCCTAATATAAAGCTTTTGTATTTCTCCGCTCGGCCTAAAAAACGCTCCTTTCTCCAGCCGCTGCTGACAGCTCCAGGTCTCAGTAAATTAAAGTTCACATCCTCAGACGGAGTCATGGCTGACACTTAGCGGCTTTTGTCCACCAGAAGCTTCAGAGCAACGCCAACCAACTCATAGCATACTAATCACGCGGGCTCTGAAATTTTAATACTCATTTGACACGCACAAAAGGGCATAAGTGTGTGTGTGTGAGTGTGTGTGTGTGAGATGGCGATCGTGGCAGTGGATTGAGAATGGAATAATTTATCATGTCTAATTAATTATTCTCAGTAACGGAGGGGAAGATGTCATCTCCATGTGAAGCTCCTAACTCTGCAGCGCGGTTAAAACGCAGAGACGGGCGGAGATAAACTCCTGCAGTCTTCTTTAAGCGTGGACGCCGCTGCGGCTTATTTGAAGTCCTCTCTCAGCTCCGCGCCTTTCGCCACGCCTGTTTAACCCCCCCTCCAATCTCCCCCAGCCCCCGAGAGTCACCGTTTAAATAAAACAGCCTGCTAAATGACCGCTGCCCACTTTTAAGGCAAGTTTCAAAAATGCTTTTCTCTTCCACTACCCATCACTTAGTTCAAATACAGAGAATTCTTTTTTTTTTTTTTTGGGGGGGGGGGGGGGGGGCGTCCCCCCGAGGAGCCGCTTGATGAGAAAGACCTACAAACTTTTTAATAAATCCCACACCAAACCTGCATTTTCATTCACCCAATCAGCTTTTAATTATAGAGGAACCTCTGTCTCTCTCATTCTGCAGAACAATCAGATGCCTATGGAAAGTATGCATTATTTACATACCGTGATCCTTCATCACTTCGGAAGAGCAGTCAGTCATAATTTCAGTATAATCAGTATCTATGAATATTTCATCCGATCTGAAACTTCAAACTTAATAAAGTATTTAAAAGTCTTTGCTTCTTTTCTACCTCTAGAGAGAACTATGCTAATTCGGACTCTGCTGTGGGAGACCCATGCTGGTAAAGCTAATTTCATCAGGGGGCTCCATGTAGAAGCACCTTTCGGTTGCATGTAGCACCTCTACTTTGAGAGGGGAAGGTTGGGGTGGGGGGTGTTGAGGGGGTAGAATGTTGTATTATTTAGTTGTTAAATCATAGATGAGCTGTCAGTTATTCTGTCTCCTTTCTTTGAGTTTCTGTTATATTTTCTTTTATATAATCAGGGTCACAATCCGTTGGCCATTGCGGCCCCATCTTATATATGTGTATATACATATATACATACACATACATATATATACACACACACACACATATTTTTGTTCTCATTACAGCAGTTTTAATGCCATATAGATTAAATAATGGTGAAGCTTCTTCCATACATCTTCAATGCTTCCCTCCCACCAACCACATTCCCACGATTGGTGCCCTGAGTGGTGAACCACATAAACAGACTTAGCTGTGCAGACACAGACATACAGAGACAAATAAAGCTTTTATAAAACATAAAGTATACGGTGATGTTCTTTCAAAAAGGGTGCGGAAGGAGGGCCGATGTACAGTGATCTGTAAGGAAGATGAGGTGCTGTTTGGTGGAGGTTTGGGTTCTATCTTTCTATTTAAGCAGAATAATTGACCAATAACACTGTACACTGTATTGGGGCTTTAGTTTCATACACATATAAATAAAATAGTGTTTGCCTGGGTAATGATGAGGTGGACAGTATGTGTGTGCGCATGTGTGTGTGTGAGTGTACAGGGGGGTGGCGTGGGAGGGTGTTCTATCAGGAATACTAAGAAGGTGTGTTGATTAGCATAGCTGCGAAGCGAGGTCCTGTGACAGTGACATTAGCCGTCAATGTCAGCCTGCTCGGCGGCGCTTCGGTGCAAAGTGCCCCATTTGTGCCATAATTAGCTTAAACGCTCTGAGTATGAAAAATTCATGATAGCTTTGGATTTTTTAATTGAGGGAGCATTCTGCATTAATCGAAGTCATTTAGAAAGCCTTCTGCTCCAGACAGACAGAGCGAGTGAGCGAGTGTGAGCGAGAGAGAGAGAGAGAGAGATCAGCCTGCTAACCCATTTCCTTTGCAGTGAGCAGTTAATTCTAATAGGCCCAAATATGCCAGAATATAACACAACTCAATCAAGCCCAGTCAATGCAGTGATATCAGCCCATAACAAGGGCAGAAAGCAAAATATGAGGCTGTCACGGGTAATAAACGTACAATACGGCTAACAAACACTCTCACTCACAAACACACACACACACACACATATACCCAGAACTCGCTTCCGCAAAGCTGCTTCCAAAGCTACTTCTGCGTGGAATCTGTTTGGGTAAATGGGGGATATTAATCAAACTAAAGAGTAGAGATATAAGGGCCGCATGGATACGCATCCCTGACTGATGGTGATCTAATGACTTAAAAGAAAGGCCAGAAAATCTTTTGAGCATCCTTGGTGCCTTTTAAAGTGCAGCTCTGACAAATGAAACATCACAAACAGACTTCATCAGAGAAAGAGAGAGAGAGAGAGAGAGAGAAAAAAAAAGATCACTCTCATATAGAGTCTATAGCTTCCACCCCCCCCCCCCCCATCCCCCTCCCGCATCTCCATTTCCTCTTCTTCTTGTCTTCAAAAGTAAGTATTTAACCTCTTTCACATTGAGGGCCAGACCGAATCAATGTGCTCGCATCAATATAGCATAGCCATAAAAAAACAATTTACCCCAAGCAGATTTCTGCCATTGATTAGTCTCAGGACGATGGAGCAGCACTGCTGCCGAGGGTGCATACAGGTTAATGGCATTTACCGGCCTCTCCATGCTGAGAGCAAACGACTTTCTTTAAAAGATAATTACTACAACAACAGAGGAACCGGATCGAGAAACAGTAAAGCACCACCAACTATTGGGCGTAGTCCGTAAAGCAGTGAAGATAAAATATCGATTTATTCGAACCTGTCATCGAGAAGGAATCGCTTGCGTGCGGCGTCGGTGGCCGAGAAGAAATTTCAGCAAAGCTTTCAACTGGAAAACCATATTTTGTCGCCTCAGGGTTTTCATGTATAAATTTCATGTATATATATCAGAATGCATAAGTGTGCGCATGTAAGCTGCCACTTACAATCTGCCCTTATACTTCATTGTATTAACTGCTCTGCTGAGTTTGCCATACACACACACACACACACGTGCACACTGCCAACTGCGCCACCACTCTGGAAGAACCCCACAGTTTATGATGTGCTGGGGTCTTGACACATGGAATTCTAAACAGCATCCCGTGATCTTCCTCATTTCCTCATTCTGCCGAATGCCCCCAAACTGTGCAGTCTCTATCACTCCTTCCCTCTCTCCCCCAACCCACCAACTTCATCTGTCAGCAGGACCAGAGATTCAGTAGCAGTTCATGGCCTGCAGTTTCAGGGCATGTGATGGTTTTAGGTTCGCGTCCCCTAGACATAAGGGTTAAGGTTACTTGGCTTCCTGTTGGCAATTGATGTCTAATTCGCTGAGCCAAAGTAAGGTAAGTACTTACCTTGGCTTACATATAATGTGGGAGAAATATTACCCTGCACTAACTACTACACTCTTAAAAAATAAAAGGTTCCGTTGTGGTTCCTGGCTTGTACATGCAGTTCTAGGAAAATAAACTTTGTGGTATAGAACTTTTACATTCTGTGGTTGTTTAAATTAATAATAAAAAAACCCCTGATTCTTCTGATTTCACTTAAAAATACAGGTTCTTAAGAAGACAAGTTCTTTAGGTAAGCATATATGCACAGATCAGCCATAACATTAGCACCACTGACAGTTACAGTGAAAAACACATGCATTATCTTCATCTACAGTGGCATCTGTCGAGGGATGGAATGTATCATACCGCAAAAGAATAGTCACACAAGAGATGTGTTAAAAGAAGGAAAATTGGACAAGCAGAAGATCAGGCAGGTCTTGTGGGGGTTTTCTGGTGTGCAGTGGTCAGTACCTACTAAAAGTGGTCCAAGAAAGGTCTTAAATGTTTGTAATAGAGCTGTGTGAAGAAGCTTTTATTATATTTTAAAATGTGTTTATCGAATTTGTCCCTTTTTCTCCCAATGTGGTACTGTCTACTAACCCAGGTTTCATAACCCACCCTAGCACTAGAGGCCAGCCACCACCTATTTTTTCCAACTTCCACCGATGCGGCACTGTTCTATTACAGACATTATGTTTTATGGAACCAGAGGAGGTTCCATAAAACCAGAGGAGTAGCATTCATTACGTCCCATAATACCAAGGCCACCCCACACTAACCTACTATCCCCACCTTGGTTACCCCTAATGTTTTGAATTGTGTACCACTTCTACATTTTAAAAGGAACCTTGAATGGGGCCCAGGCAGAAGGTTTGATTATTTAGCTCCAGGTGGAGCGCCCATCCCAGATGACGCCCAATTAGACCTTCTCCCAGCGGCGAGATGATGTGCAAGTTGTGCTGCTCCTGGCTTGAAGGATGATGAAGCCCCCATACCGTTGCTGACTGCAGTGAGTGCATGATGGATGCTGAGCTGGAAGAAGGGGGAGATTAAAGACACCCGTGTTCAGCATGTGTCTGGCTACAGCAAGAAGCTGAAAAATAGAGCTCAGAGTCGCAGGGGGCCTTCAAAGGTGCCATGCGATTTTTTACTTTTTTTTTTTACCAGGACCACTGGGATGCGTCCCTGACTGCAATCTCTTACTCCTCCGATACATTCGTCTCGTCTTCCTCCTTTCCTCTCTTCTGTAAAGGTAATGGTGCTTTTCAGTCATGAGGATGGGGCCCGGGGGAAGTCGCTGCTGAAAACATCTAGCAGTAATAACAGTAATAGTCTGCGTAAAACCTGCCATTTCTCCGCATTTCAATAGTAACCGACTGCATTGTAGCGGATCTCTCGCCTAATGCGCACTAGAACCACCACCCCAGGGAGGATGATGACTATACGTGCCTTCTCTGATGCACATAAAGTCAGGAGACAATGAAGACCCCCAGATTGACTGGCGCAATGAGGGGAGAGAAGTTCTTCTGCCATTCTTTCCACCCAATTTAGAGGCGTTCCTCAGCACAAAAGATCTCAGGGAGCAACGGGGTTCTATAGAAAAAGAACAATGCTATTAAAGTCAAGTAGAAATGCAAGAAATAAAGCCTGCATCTTCTGTGACCTTCATGGCATATCACAAGAAAAGAGAGCGAAAAAATCATCATTGCAGAAGCAGTTAAAGTGTTTCAGGCTAAGCTAAACGGAATGGATGTGGTGGCGGTGCTGCAGAGGAACAGTGTGTTCTGATCAGCTCTCTCTCTCTCTCTCTCTCTCTCTCTGAGAGCACGTATGGCCCTGTGCATGCCGGCCCACAGCACCAGCTTCATCCATCATTACTATACTGAATCATCTCCCTGTCAATATCCCTCACTGCAATACATTACCGCCATGTGGACACTGTTAGCGCTAATGACATTCAGCAGTCCCCTTGGGCAGAGGGAGAACGATATAGCGAGAGAATGTGCGCGTGAGAGAGAGAGAGAGAGAGAGAGAGAGAGAGAGAGAGAGCGCGAGTGCACAAGAGGGAGAAAATGCATAGAGTCTGCAAAAGGTATAGTCCATGTGGCAATAAAGGCTATACTCACTCTTAAAAATGAAGCTGCCAAGAAAAGTTCTTGGAAGCAATGCCATAGAAGAACCACTTTTGGTTCCTTAAAGAACATTTCAATGAATGGTTCTTGAAGGTGGAATTCCACCCACGTTTCAATGTTTCTGCATAATTAAGTCACTCAGAGTGGACTGAGGTTCTAGAGACAGAATGGTCCACAATGCTGGTGACAGAAGCCAGAGTTTAAGCCACAAAGAGTTTAATGCCTATATCACAATCACACTGCTTGTTCAGCCCCCATTACGAAGCACTGCTAATAGAACAGGCCTCTCTAGAGCAGATAAAAATGAACCTGTTGGCACCATGCCTAATGCCTGGAATGGGCTAGAAGGGTAAAAAGCCCCGCAGTATTGTGCTGGGAACCTCTGGAATGATGGAGCTCCATAGAATACTTTTGGGATGAGTTAGGGATGAGGTGGAGTGATGATACAACTTCCTGTAACTAACGATCCTGCTGTTGAATGCAATGAAATACAGCAGTGCTCCATAATCCAGCAGGAAGCCTTCCCTGGACAGCAGGGAGCAGGATAATCTCTTTTTTAAAATATCCTTGTTTCTTCTGAAATCAAGAAATGAGCAGGTGTCCCAATACTTTTGTCCACATAGTGTGCACCTGAATAATTTATAAATGCATCACGAATGATCTTAAGGTTCTAGCAAAGTACAATCTAATAATCTTTTCAATCTTATATAACTGCTGATTTACAATGGATGTTTGACAGCATGGTACGGTATAAGGGTACTCTGAGTGTGTGTGTGTGAAAGTAGCTGGGTGGTCTGATATTAACTCCCTGCCTCCCCAATAAATCAGACAGCCCAGTGTGCTTATCTCTCTTTGACACTCAGATCAATCTAGCTTTTAATCCCGAGCCCTCTCGCACTGTGCCTCGCCTCGCCTCGACACCACACATCAAACACACACCACAGCCTGTGTGTGTATCCAATCCAAACTCAAAGCTGTAGGATGGGGGTAGAACTGATCCTGGACATAATACACACCAAATAAGTAAATACAGTGAGTCCAAGAAGTATTTGATCCCTTGCTGATTTTCTTCGTTGGCCCACTAATAAAGACATGATCATTCTATACTTTTAATGGTAGATGTATTCTTACATGGAGAGACAGAATATTAAAAAGAAAATCCAGAAAATAAATCTAAGGAATATATATTAATTGATTTGTATTTCATGGAGTGAAATAAGTATTTGATCCCTTAGTATTCATTAGCAGTTCTGGCTTTTACAGACCAGTTAGACACTCCCAATCAACTTGTTACCTGACCTGAAGCCACCTGTTCTCACTAATCACTTGTGTGAAAAACACCTGTCCACAGAATCAGACAGATCACACAGATTTCAAGTCTCCAACATGGGTAAAACCAAAGAGCTGTCACAGGACCTCAGAGTCAGAATTGTTGACCTTCACAAAGCTGGAATGGGCTACAAAAAGATTAGTAAGGTGTTGGATGTGAAAGTAACAACTATTGGTGCAATTATCAGAAAGTTTAAAGAGTATAACATGACAATCAACAGACCTCGGCCCGGTGCTCCAAAGAAGATTTCGCCTCGTGGGGTGGCAATGATGCTGAGAACAGTCAGAAATCGTCCTGCAACCACTCGGCAGGAGTTAGCAAATGACCTGAAGGCAGCTGGGACCACAGTTTGCAAGGAAACAATTGGCAACACTTTGCGCAACAATGGATTCACATCCTGCAGTGCCCGAAAGGTACCCCTGCTGAAGAGAGCACATGTGGAGGCGCGCCTCAAGTATGCCAATGATCATTTGAAAGATGAACCAAGTTATTGGGAGAAGGTTTTGTGGTCAGACGAGACCAAAATTGAACTTTTTGGCCTCAACTCCACCCGCCATGTGTGGAGGAAGAAAAATGCTGCCTATGACCCCAAGAACACTGTGCCCACCGTCAAGCATGGAGGTGGAAGCATAATGTTTTGGGGGTGTTTCTCTGCCAAGGGTACAGGGCTACTTCACCGCATCACTGGGAAGATGGATGGAGCCATGTACCGCACAATCCTGAGGGACAACCTCCTCCCCTCTGCCAGGGATCTGAAAATGGGCCGTGGTTGGGTCTTCCAACATGATAACGACCCTAAACATACAGCAAAGGCAACAAAGGATTGGCTCAAGAAAAATCACATTAAGGTCATGGAGTGGCCCAGCCAGTCGCCAGACCTCAATCCGATCGAAAATCTATGGAGGGAGCTGAAGGTCAGAGTTGCCAAGCGACAGCCCACCAACCTTCATGATTTAGAGAGGATCTGCAAAGAAGAGTGGGCCAAAATTCCCCCTGGTGTGTGTGCTAAACTTGTGGTTAACTACAACAAACGTCTCACCGCTGTGCTTGCAAACAAAGGCTTTGCCACTAAGTATTGAGTGTGTTTGGCAAGAGGGATCAAATACTTATTTTCCTCATTGTAATACAAATTAATTAAAATATATTCTTTAAAATTATATTCTGGATTTTTGTCTTGATATTCTGTCTCTCCATGTTAGAATATATCTACCATTAAAAGTGCAGAAGGATAGTGTCTTTATTAGTGGGCAAACAAAGAAAATCAGCAAGGGATCAAATACTTCTTGGACTCACTGTATAGAGAGAGCTGTCTGAAGCCTCTGGAGTCTCATATGCCAGGAAATGTTCTCAATAAAGAAGAATAAAGAACAGGCAGGTTTGTGAACGACATGCTGGACTGAAGGGTGACAGATCACAAGGTTCCAGAACATACAGAAATGTGTGGTCCAGGCTGTTTTCCAGGCCTGCATGTGAATTTGCACAGACCTGCTTCTATGGATGAAGGTACTAAATGTGAAACATCCTCGCAAACGTCCACGCGTATGAAGCTCCGGTAAAGTGGACGCACTGGGTGCTTGTGAGACTCCTAGGTTAGGTCTTAGGCTAAAGTCTTACCTGACAACTTTCATAACAGACTGTCCCCTCCACAAAATGGTAAGTGCAGACATGTGGACGTTTGGGTGGATGCTTTACTTATAGCCCCACAACTCTCTTTTGTGCTGTGTTCAAAAGATCTGCTAGAAATTGCTCAAAATAACGTTAAACAGTCGCATAGCTGCTACATTATGATCAGTGTCCCCAGCAGTGGCCTACTTCAGGCTGCATTTCCTTATAATACCATCATAATACAATCATAAACCAGGGTGACCATATCATATTTGGGTTTCCCCCCCCCAAAAAAAAAACAACAACAAAAGGAGATGTTTGATGTGGTTAGGATGTTGTGGCTGGACGCTTCAAGTAACTGTGGCAGTGTGTGTAACATTGCCCAACATAGGAACTTTACAGAAGACTGAAAATGTCATCATGAACAGTAAGGGTAGCTGCTGCGTCTAAGTTAAGAAGAAAAATGAAAAAAAAAACTAAAAAATGTATTTGTTATAATTATTTTTATTATTATTATTACAAGCTTCTAAAGTAAAATATGATATTTGAGACATTTATATCCAGATGAAACTTTGTTTCAGAAAGCCAAATGAACACTTTAGCCCCTCTCAGCCATGCTCAACTACTCTCAACATGACAGACCCAGCGTTGCAGCAAAATAATGGCCAACAAAACACAGACCAGCTTTCCAAGACAAATTCCAGCTGCTCTTAAATCAGGTCAGCCAAACTCCTGATTACTGACTTACCAACATGTACACACCAAACAGGCCAACAGCTAATTGCTATGCACCTCCTGTTTCCTCCTGAGACAGTCACTCTCAGTCTCCGTTACATAAGCTCCACAAAGGCATATAGCATATAAGATCACTGCATAGTTCCAGAATTACAGACTGTAGTCCATCTTAGGTAAGAGTGTCTAATGGAGTGGACGTAGTGTTTAACATCTCCAGCAGCACTGCTGTGTGTGATCCACTCCAGCCAGAGCAACAAACACCAACACGCCACCACCACGTCAGTGTCACTGTAACGTTGTGAATGAGCCACCAACCACATAACACCTGGTCCTGATCACTGAAGAACAGGGTGAAAGGAGACTAACAAAGAATGCAGAGAAACTACAATCTACAAAGTGCTGCTGTATGGAATTGGAACAGATATGATGGACGGTGAATGTGGACATAAGGTGGTGCTATTAATGTTATGTTTGACCAAAAAGAGGCCAAAATCATTGTTTTTTGAGGTCGACTTGACTATTTTAACTAAAGAAATCTTAAAGCAGCATGAAATCTGGTCTGTGTGTGTCTGTTGCTTGTGTAGATGCTTGCCATGCCTCTTAATAACCCTAGATATTAAACCCCTCTAAAAGTGATGGCAGTAAAAAGCCTCTAAACTCACAACTTACTCTTCTATAACACAGACATCGCATTTTGATCATGGACAGCGATTTCAATAAAAGACTGTTGGAGGAAAGCGTTGGACATATCCATTCAGTTTTAACCAATGATCATTCTCTACGTTACACCTGGTGGTTGTGGATCTGTTAGCTGTAATAAGAAACACAAACACAGAGAAGAAAGACAAAAGGACTGGATGACCCCTGAGAGGGTTCTTTTATTTGTAGAATAAAAGTCTGAATTTATTCTGTTGATCTGTACATAGGACAAGAGTACTTGGACTGCAGCACATACACAACAAACTAATGCTGACCGGCCGCGCCAGCCGCGCACTGGAGAGGAGTGGGACTGATCGGTGAGGAAAATGTTTTTCTTTTCTGGTTGTCTAAACCTGGCAGGAAGCACAACACGAGGGGCAGTAAAGGCCTGGTTTGTCACACCCAGCTTAGGCCTACAGTTACACACCCAATGTTGAGATAGAGGTTCTCTGAATGAAAGAAAGTGCTTTATTCCAAACTGGAAAGTCATGCTCAGTTCAGGTCAGAGAAACCAGGCCGAACTGCTGGCCCCAGCCTTTGGATTGGGGCGCCATTAACATCAACAACAACCACCACCACTACCACCACCACCACCACCACCAGCACAACCACCCAAACCCAAAAGCTCGGGACGCTCCCCACGTGTTCTCCTCTACCTGAAAAGATGAAGAATCCTGCAAAAAGCAGAATTGTGTGAAGTAACCACACCCACAAAACCCGCCACCTGAAGAGAAAGCAAGTTCACAGTTATTTTAGAAGACATTCGTTATGGATGTCTTTCTGAAAAATATCGGTAAGTACATATACATAGATTTCTAGATAGATATTTAGTCAGCAGCAAGAATAAAAGACGATGATAAAAAGACATGGGATGTGAAATGACAGGACGGAGAGTTCAATGCAATGGCCGATTCCAAACGATTTGTTCTGAGGTCAATTCATTGCGTTCAGGATACGTTTCAGTCATTTCACCTGATACGAAAAAAGATGTTACCCTGAACTGACATCTTAAAAATATTTGGTAACGAAAAAAAAATAATAATAATACAAATACTAATAATCAAAGATTAGCTTTCAATTCTCATGTAAACCAAGATGGCAAAATCTAATTTGAACCCATTACTGGTGTCTTTTTTTTTCTTGGCATGTTAGGAGATCCACATTTGGCTATTGCTAATATGGAAATGCAAATGCGGCCAATTAAACGAATATATACAGAAAACTTGCGCAATTAGAGAATTGATAAGCAAACCTTTATCATTTTGTCTGATACACTGCAAATGAACCGTCTTTGGGAGGGAACCACTTTGGTAAGTTATACAAACCCTCTACAACACACCGCAGAATACTGCAATACCTAAAATATAGTTCTCAATATAATCATTCTGAGGAGGTAACTACAGTGGAATTGGTATCGGTTCGCTGCTGAGGACCACGTTACTCTAAGAGACAACTGCCCAGTACGATTCAGGTAGGTAGAGTGTGCGGATTGGCTAACGAACAACAGCAATTTATTCGGCAGCTGAGGAACGACAACCCGGAATAAACTGCATATACAATTGAACAGCGATTCATCAACGCGGTTTAGAACAACGTCCTGAACTAGTGACAAGCACTGATCAGACAAAGTTCTACAGCGTGTGTGTGTGAGACGTGATAAGCGAGATAGATCTGCGTCCTGATTTTCATCCGATATCAAATAGAAAACATCTGGCTTTTGATCATGTGAGACACTAAAATGACATCCACCACAGTAAAAAGTAGCACCGTTTGAGGTAAATGACACACGTGTGCTGGTAGCACCATCGACCAGAGAACAGAGAACACCAAAAGCAACACAGAGTGAGAGAAATCTAAGCGATTCACTGCACGAACGGCTTTGACAGAAGCCCACAATTATAGGATGGGTAGAAGATATGCTCCTATACAAATCAGGCAGACTGAAAGGAGGCTCTAACATAAACGGTATGCCGTCCATTTAAAAGAGCACATAAACATGTTACTGTTAAAATAAGGATTCTACAATACAGACTGGTTTATTTACAAATCTGTGCACGTGTCGAAGTGAGGCTCTATGAACGGCGCGCACAACTAGAGACATGAAAAAGCGATGAGGTAGGAGTGTGATTAGTACACGTATCATTACTGACTAAGAATCACCTGAACCGACGGATTAGCTAGACGTTTATCAAAAATACTTTTCATTACGGTAAAGCTGAGTTTCAAATGAATTGCTCTGAGCGGGGCCCTGAATAACTTCAACAAGGGTTGAGAGAAACTTTTGACTGCAGAGAAGTGAGGCAATGATACCTGACAAGTGAAACCCGCTAGGTGTGTTATACAGAGTGTAGTAGTAGTAGTAGTAGACGGAAGTGTTATTGTGGAGTACTGGGCAGCTTTGCGTAACATGTGGATGGGTCCTCAGCATTTAACAGACAATATCTGTGTTTGGGTTTACAAAGCAGGCCAAAAGCAGTACTATGGTTTTATACATGTAGATTAGCATGTCTTTTTTTTTTGTCTTTTTTTCCTTTAAGTATTCTCCCCATTCCCCTTTTTGGCATCAAAAATAAACAAAGGATGACAAAAGAAATTTAGATTTTTTTTTAAACTCCATTTAAAAGAACAGTACGCACAAACACACCACCGAAAGCCAAAAGCTTAATGCTCTTGTGATGTGAAGCAGAGCTCAACTGGACCATGGCAATCTCTATGGAAGTTTGAGTACAGTAACATTTTATACTTTGAAAGACAATTTCAACAAAAATAGATATTTAGCCTCTGTATTTTTTCTGTATGTTTTTCTGAGCTTAGATAACTCTGGACAGGAACCTTGGCAAGGGCCATTTTTGTGCAAGTTCATATCAAGCTGACTGATCACCAGCTTTCCACTACACATTCCACTTTGGCTTATATTCATCCCACCACCCTGACACGTTACGATACCAGACACCTACACACATTCACATATAAGCGTGTAAACCCTATTTAAAAAAAAATAATAATAATAATAATACAATCAAATGAAATAAAAAATAAAACCAAGAGACACCTCAACATGGCGGAATGCATCTGCATCCGGCATGACGGGGACTCCGAAGAGACACTTTGCACTTCTTGCACACTTGTCTTCTTGGCATCCAGATCGTTTTTGGATCCTTAGGGAGCTAAGCAGCTCAAAGCTAAGCACCACTGTGATGCAGCCACTCAAAAAAAAAAAAAAAAAAAAAAAAAAAAGCATGGGCACGAACAGAAGGACAGATGAATTTCACTAGTGCAGACCAGAGGACAGTTTTTTATAGAGAGGTGCGCTGGTTCGCGTTTGGAGCTTTTAAGCTAACTGACGACTACGATTCATATATAGTAAATGTAAATAGTTCACAGTCAGTATTTTCCCTGGTAGGATTCACAACTGAAGGGACAATGTTTTTTTTCTTTTTTTTTTTTTTTTTTTTTTTTTTTTTTTACTTTTTAGCCATATTGCATGTGAAGGCTGTCCAGCCCAGAATTCAACTCACTGAGTGTCTGGCAAAAAAAAAGAAAAAAAAAAGAAAGGAAGTTTTCCTTCTTTTCAAGGCAACATTTCCACTGACAAATCTCATTCTCATACGAAAGGATGATCACAAGAACTGCCAGCTTCTTCTTCTTCTGTCAATCATTCAATATATCAACTTAGCTAAAAAGCTGGTGTTTTCCAGTGTACCCACATACCCATCGCCATTACAGAACAGCACATATTTGATTAGCAGGGCCAATATATAGCACACAGCACACCATATATCTACATAAAAAAACAGAGGAAAATGAACTTCCACAGAGCGAGAGAAGTCTGAGCCTTTTCACTGTCCATTCTGCTGTTATTACCTTTGACGTACTGGAGGTAAGTTACTGTTAGAAAGCAGATAAGATAAAAGCATCTTTCACTGATATTATAAAGCAAAAACAGGAGTTTTCCCGCCAAACTACGGAGTGGTAGAAAAAGTGCTAAAATGTCTGGTTTGCTATTTTAAGAAGATGATTAACAAAAAGAAGCTGAACATCAGAAGTGATAGACATTTCAGAAATCATTTTCTACCCAAAAGCGACCCATAACTTAAACATCATATCATTATTATTTGATACTGAAGTGGACTTAGCCTATCCATGTAATTATTTCTACCCATTAAGACCCATATTTGCCTATCATTATCATATAGCTTTTCTTAAGATTAAAGTGCTGTCTTATATGTTGACTACGCCCGCTTCAATTATACGCAGGCTTCCAGAAGACGAGGGAAAAGAAATAAAAAAATAAATAAATTAAAAAAAGTGAAATTATACTCCTTAACAAATGACTCACAGTGATGTGATAGAGCTTTTGTTGCACTGTGATCTCTGTGACAGCCATAAATTAGCAATCGTAATTTAGGATTTGGTTTGCTTTCTATGACAGCGCTCCATTAGCGATAATGCGTTTGTGACGAGCCCTGCTTTTCTTTTAGACGTGATCTATATTTAAGAGCAGACGCACACAACTAAAAGTGGAAAAATGATTCAACTACGCATGAGCGGGCAAAAGGTAGAAGACAAAAGTCTGACATAAACTGATGGACTTGTTTCAAATGAGGGACTTAGCAGAATAAGGTGCAGCATGGATACAAATGACGAAACGTCATATTCAGATATATCATTAAAAAGCCCCCCCCCTCCCCCACAAACAAAACCACAGAACTAAGAAAAATACATGGGTTTGATGAGGGGAAGAGACACGAAATGATAAAGCAAAGAGAAAGGTAGAAAGTGAGGAGAAAGAGGCAGATTTGAGAGGCAGACTTGCGGTTGATTCACAGTTAGCGTTATGTAATCACAGTCAAAAAACTCAAACCTGCAGCAAGGAGGCCTATTCTTTTTCTCTCCCTTTTTTTTTTTTTTTTTTTTTTTTTTTTTTTAAAACAGACAGCCACACAAACCTTTTGTGAAAAAGCAAAACAAAAGATGTGAGAGAGCAAGGAGAGATGTGAACAGTTATTAAAAAAAAAAAAAAAAAAAAAAAAAGGAAAAAAGGGAAAAAAAAGAGAAGCATGGATGGCATGGCTCACTGGAAGTTGTCACTATACCTTATTTCATCCCCACTAATTTCGCCCCCTGTAGGAGACTTGGAGCGGGGGCCCTGCCGTTTGTCTGGTCTGAAGGAAGAGACCAACACGTTTAACACCAAGCGCTGCCGACAGCTTTACCCACATCCACACACTGCGCCTGCCACTTCTCCACACTCACACTCCAAAGTGCAGTTTAAGTAATATCAGCTCGTATTACAATCACAGCTTGCTATAAAAACAGAGAACACAGTTCTCAATGATTGCCAAATCTAAAAGAAAAAAGGAAAGATAATGCACCCAAGCCAGCTCTAACCCCACCATTCGGGATACAGTTTTTGCTTAGAGAGTTTCTCATAAGCCCTTTATTACATTACAGGCCATGAAACAAAAGAAAATCCCATACCTGAAAGATCACAGTTAAATCAGATGTGCTTCCTTTTCTTTGTGAAAAGGGTTAGCACAGATAAGTCACCTCAAAAGATTGAGAAGTTTAGATTGACTGCAGCGTATGCAAACTAGATTTTCCTAAACCAACTTCAAACGAGTAACTGTGCCTCTAACCGTCTGAAGAGAACACTGAACTTGTCTCATCATTAGCACCATCAGATCTACCTGGGACAATCGGAAACAAATATAAATAGTTTGGCGTCGTCTAGAAGGTAAAGGTTTTGAACAACTGGGCCTTGACTGATTGATTAACCGACTGATTAAAATTTTCATTAAGACACAGCAGGGTCGCACCCCGTCAGAAGGAGCATTTCTATGCCTCTCCACGTTAAGTACCAACAGCAGACAGAATAAACTTGCCCCGTAAAGCTCGGGTCTCAAACCAGCATATATACACGTTTCAGAACGTCCTCCTTAAAACAGAAACTGTCGCTCTCCACTTAAGGACATTAGGATATGTTCTGACACAGAACACCAGTTGATGTGCCATACACATTCTATTCTGATGTGATTTATAGGATCTCTCCTGTCAAACACACATTTGATATCCAACCACAACGACCCCCCCATCCCCTTCTAAAGATTAGAAAACCCCTAAAGCTCACATTCACTCATTGTTCACATACCAACAAACTCGTGGCTTGTGGCAGACTCGTGCGGTTTGTGGATGAAGCTGTCGGTTAGGCTGTGAGGTGTTGTGGGGTAGTAAAGGGTAAAAAGGCCTCGCTTTGGGCTTCAGTGAGAATCTCAAATGGCAGCGCAGGTGATCACGTGAACCCTCTTCTCCCCCCCCCAGCTGTCCATGAAGAGCAGAATGAGCTATGGTGACAACTCCGGAGGCCCTACACGCCGTCGTATGAGAAGTTCTCCATTTTCACCGTCTGCCGGATCAGAAGCTTGGACTCTCTCCGCTCCTCGTTCTTGATGGATTTGTTGATATCCATGATCTTTTCACAGATGTATTTGTTCACTTTGGAGAGCCGCTGTGTGATCTCAGCGCTGTCGGCTGTCTCCTGGGACACGCGGTCATACAGACACTCTAAAAGGAAAGAAATTTGGATTAGGACTAGGATTTTATAATGGCACACTTCCAGAGGAATTTTTTAAGACCTTAGTAATGGAAAAATAATACCACTTCCTCTGCATTATTTTCTGTGCTATTCAAACAGATTGGTTGGAAATTTGAGATTACATGATCCTTGCACTATCCTTTCAATTTGTTTGACTATCAGTTCTGCTGCTCTCTAGCCTTTCATCAGTGGGCACCTTCCAATCACAGAGCCACTGTCTGCTAGGTATTTTTAGTAGCTAGAGTTTTTTGAGTTGCTCTTTAGTGATTATTTATTTATTAATCATTATTAATAGATAAATATTAATTATATTAGAAACATTAATCTATTTTGGAGAGTTTCAGATCCTTTATTTAGAATATGGTTCAATTCTGACCACAGTTCATTCAAACCTCAAAAGTTAATATAAAAAAATAGCTTTCATTTCATGCCACCAGTCATATCTCACCACAACTAGACAGAATATACTTAAAATATATTAGGGAACTACCCAGGAAAATGTACCTCGTACGATTTTGAGCTTGCTGGGAGAGAGGGGAGGTTTAGGCAGGGCATCCTTCTTCTTTTTGGTGGCTACTCCAGTCACACTGCGATTTTTTAACGTCTCCGTGCCCCAGATCATTACAGCAAGGTTTTTGGTGAATTTGGAGTCACCCTGTGTACGCTGCAGCTGATGCCACTTCTCTTCTTCCACCCAAATACCACCACCCAGGTGCACCTAAAGGAGAGGGACACAAGCAGAATTTAGTAAAACAGACACTTAAATACAGTTAGGCTTCCAATTTATTTGGCCACAGTGTCAAATTTAACATTAAGGGGAATCACTTTGCATTGCCATGTATTTTGGGACAGCTATTCAAAAAACAAACTTGGGGCTGGCTGAGCTTTCCTGGAACAAACCCTGACACTCAATTGGGTTTTGTGACTGATGCTGGCCTCTGCAACACTTCCATTGCAGATGTATGTAATAGGAATATCAGGCCTTGAAAGTTTCTTTGTGGGCTCAATGCATTTAAACCTCTCCACACAACAGTTGAGCTCCTTTAAATGTTTAGATATTGGCAATCTGATAAGCCATCTGTATTGTGGACTCTCAGTTTAAGCATACAATGTGGCTTCACTGGATTTTAAATTGTTCAGTTCCAACAGCTTTGTAAGCATGCCATGACTGGTACCAAACGGGACGTGTGGGCTACAACAGAAGAGGACCACGTGAGGTTCCACTTCTCTCAGCCAAGAACAGAAAGCAGAGGCTGCATTTGGCACAGGCTCACCAAAACTGGACATTCATAAGGTCAGAATTTGGTGGCAACTGCATGAATCCACGGACCCAAAGCTGCCTTGTGTCAACAGTCCAGGCTGGTGGTGATGGCGTAAGGATGTGTGGAGAGTTTTCTTGGCACATTTCCGGCCAACCTATTTGAGCACTGTTATTGACCATGTCCATCCCTTTATGGCCACGGTTTACCCATCTTCTAAAGGCTACTCCCAGCATGATAACGCACCAGGTAAAAACAGAAAAGGCATCTCAAACAGGTTTCATGAACATGACGAGTTCAGTGGCCTTCCCAGCCAACGGATCTGAATCCAACAGAACATCTTTGGTAAAAGAGTACAGAATGACAACTGTAAAAACTACAGGATTAACACATCAGCATGGACCAGAATCTTAAAAGGTATGCGTTCAAAAGATTTGTGGAATCCATGTCACAAAGAATCGAGGCTGTTTTGGGAGCAAAAGGAGGTTCTACTCAGTTCCTGAATAAAGTGCTCAGTGAGTGTACATCTAGGCATTGAGCATTTCCATACAACATCTAGCACAGACATACAAAGGGCTGGTCTAGCAGGACCCCATCTTCCATTCTCCACCCATCCTCTGAGACCCAGCACAGAGATGAAGCCATCTGAGTGACACTTCATAAATACATTCAGGAGCTGGGGTCCCTGGGTTCAGCAGGCGGAGTAATGTGCTTTGACAGACGCCAGACCAGAGTGTTGACTTTTAAGTCACATTGCGGAGGACAACGCCAAACAAGCCATCAGGTGGATTGATGGGCGGTTGGTGAGTTATAGGTGAGGTAATGTGCCGCCTGCTTTTGTCACCCTGAGAAGTCTTTAGGCTGGCTTCCAGAGGCTTTTCCCCCCAATGCAACTAATGTGCTTTAGGCTGCCGGCCAGCAGACAAGCTTTTCACTGCTCTTAACTTAGAGGAGATTTGCGTTTCTCCAGCTACCTGTCACTCAGTGCAACTCCTGTGGTACAAATAATTAATACAGGGAATGTGCGGGTGTGTAAGGCCTAATTTGCTTTTGTTCTTCACGCTTGATCTGAGAACCCTTTCAGCGTGTAACGCAAATTCCCTCCTGTCATGAGAGGCAAGCGGAAATAAGGGCGAACACGGGCCCACTGTCTGCTAACAGGGCTCAGCAATATCACAGCAAGTGCTCCGGTTAAAATGCCTACTGGGAAGGGAGATTCATCGCCAATTAGAGAAAACTAAAAGGCCTGAACAGAGGACTACACAGCTTAAAGCAAGGATACTGATGCTAAATGATGTGTGGTCAGTTCCAAAAGGATGCAGAAGGAAGGGTACCATTCTCTCTCTGTCTCTCTCACATACACAAAGACTGCATGATATGGCAAAATGTACTATGTGTCCAAATGTTTGTGGACACCCCTTCTAATGAATGCACTCTGCAACTTAAAGTTGTACTTATTGCTGATACAGATGTGCAAGATGCACATAAACACAGCTTGTCTAGTCTGTGTAGAGAAGTATTGCCGATAACTCTCTGGAGGAGATACACATCAATCTATGGGCACTATACCATATGCCAGGTGTGGAATAGAGGTATACAGCATTAGAGTATTGAGCTGTGGAGCAGTGGAACAGTGTATAGCGGTGCTCCATCCAATACTTTTGGGATAAGTTCAGGAGTTTGGGATGAGGAGGTGGTGACCCTCCAACACTCAACAACCTCACTATTGCTCTTGTCACTCAATGCACTCAAATCTTTACAGAAATACTCCCAAATCTAGAAGAAGGTCCTCCCCGAACAGTAGAGATAGTGGCTCCAACAAATGCAGAATAATCTTTTTTTAATACCCTTGATTTTGGAAAAAGCCACAGATAAGCAGGTGTCCTTATAGTGTATATTTGTCCTTATAGTGTACTTTCGGGCAGTGGTGGCTCAGCGGTTAGAGCGCCGGGCTGTTGATAACAAGATTGTGGGTTCAATACCCGGGCTCGGCAAGCTGCCACTGTTGGGCCCTTGAGCAAGGCCCTTTACCCTCTCTGCTCCCCGGGCGCTGGAGTTGGCTGCCCACCGCTCTGGGTGTGTGTGTACTCACTGCCCCTAGTTCACTAGTGTGTGTGTTCACTACCACAGATGGGTTAAATGCGGAGGACACATTTCCCTGTACACTGTACAGTGACAAATACGTGCACCTTTACCTTTTCATATGGTACATTCATAAAGAATGTAAAAGTGGCCCATATCCAAACTTCATGTCTTCAGATGACGATCTCAGTCTTAACAGTCAGACCGAAATGCATGTCCATCAATCTTAATCATAACTTTTTGTAACCTCTTACAGCAACGCAATCAAAATGCGTGTTACTATGGTTACACTTCGCGTCTTTCGTTTAGTAGGACAAGCAAGAGAGCGCGTGGGCTGTGTAAACAAAGAAGCACAACTCCCTTTTACAAGAGAAAAAACAAAACAAAAAAACCAAGGAACGACTCTTCAGAATCAGGGTTACTTCAAGGATATTTTTGAAAAAGACAGAAAAAGAGTCAAAGAAGCTTCTTCATACAGATTGAGTCTCTTTATCCAGTATGTATCTGCTTTCTCTCAGAGTTTGTGAGCCTTTGCTAGAATTCTTCTTCATGACAAGTAAGCGACAGAAATGGAGGTTCTGTTCTCTGTTTGATGGTCTTCCACAGCTAAACAAAGTATCTCGCAGTGTTTACGCTTTCCTGTAAGCTGGACTGACTGTGGCTGTTTGAGTTTTTACTGTTTGTCCTCCAGCAACTTTTCAAGTAAACGCTCTGTTGGATTTTGCTGGTCTAAAAAATTGCGAGGAAGGTCACTGGATAGCTGTGTGTGTTGGATGAATGTGCCATGTGGAGTGCTGTTGTTTTGCGCAGGTGTCAGTTGAGCAGTGCAATGTTTTCAAATTCATGTCAGATACAGGCCACATTAAGAGGACAATGCAAGCGGCCAATCCAAAATATCGCATATGGGCAGTGAATCAGATTTGGGCCACTTTCTCCCGCAGTGTGAACGTTGCCAAAATCAGAATGTCACGCGACAAACAGACTGACTTAACTGCATTAGCATTTTGATTCAAATTCTTTGGGTTTTGGATCACATGTACACATTAGAAAACTTGTCTGAAATGTTTGACAGACGCCCACTTACTTTTCCATCGTTGAAGGTATAGACTGTCCGTGGGGAGGGGGAGTGGGTGGAGCTAGTGTTGGCTTCCTCTCTGCATACTTCCTGTGGCTCGGCAATTGGCTCCACCACCTCGGCTTTGATTGTCTGAGTGCCATTGTCATGCATTGGCTCTGTGGGGAGGAAAGCGTTTGACCACAGGTTAATTAAGATGCCAGTCTGCTGGCCTACAGTACAGTGTGAGGTAAACAGCAAAAGGGGAAAAAAATAAATAAAATTAAATAAAAAATAATAAAAAAAAAACATTCCATGTGAAGCCCCCTCCCCCCCATGTACGCTCGCACTCTGTCTCAGGAGCTTTGATTCATCCTGGCCCGTACTGAGCCCTGGCTGACTCACTTTGGGCGGCTGCCTAAAACACGGCTTCCCCTGTGCCTCGAGACAGCCGGGTTATTTTAGCCCAGTAAGCTGGCTTGGTGGCTGGCCACGCTAAGCTCTAATGTAGCTGATGAGTTTTAATATCGGTCAGCGTACTGCATTCCTGACCCCAAAGCACCCTGGCCAGTCTAATCTTTAGCTCTCACCATTAGTTCTCTTCCATCTCTCAGTCTGCTCCCTCGCTCCACACACACACAGTCAAACACACACACGCATTCAGACAGAGCAGCTGGCCAGGACACTGGCCTCAGACCTCTGGACACTCTGTCCTCTTTAAGCAGCCGGCACTGTGGTTTAAATCTCAGGAATAATCACCCACACTAGACTACAAGTGCACTACATCGTATGCAGTTCAAAACTTGAACAAGACCGAAATAGCTAATAAAAGCCTGTGAAACATCATCAAAGCTCCAGGAAACAAGTAGCATGAAGGAGTTATCATGAGAAGTGAGCAATATTTTATGGTTTTCATGATACATTTTGTCATTGTGATGGACAATAAGCTGTTGTGGATCATCTGTCCTTAAAGAACATATTTCATTGTAAGACTTGGTAAAAATGTGCATAAAAACTGTGATACAATTATTGTCATGAACATTTGTACCATATCCCACCCCTAGTAATCATATACATTCTTAAAGATAAGTCAATAACGAAATTATCATGACAGGCCTACTCGGTACAGTCCTTCAATTGTGTATATGTATACTTTGACTAACTGGAAAACAAACCCTAAATGTGTTTAAATGCTTCAATATTCACACAGGAAAATCAATACCTAGTGTTTAGATGCTTTGATGTTTATACTGAACAACAAACTACATGTCAGAAACCTTTGCTGCCATATAGTCTTCAGTGCAGTGCAGTCTCCATTCCCAGCAAATGCCATATGATGAAAAAGGCGCTGATAACTTATCTTGGCACTAGCAAAAAGGTATGAGTTGTCACAGCGCTCGCAGTGATAGACTTTTCAATTAAACCTGAACGAAACTCATACACACTACTGACGCACCTTAAAATGAGCCTTTCCTTTACCTTCAGCTTTATGATAAGAAGATTAAAAACAAACCAGATTGCCAATTTCATGTCTAACCAGTATTCCACAACACGGTGTCCTCAGTACAGAGGTCAGCGTAAATGGGTGGGCCTTCTGGAATCAACACAATAGCTGGATGAGTAGTTTTTAGTAGAGTGTGTAGTACTTGTGTGGTGTGTGTGTGTGTTTGTGTGTCTCACCACTGCCCAGCCTCATGAGCAGCACATCCTGCAGGCGGCGGTTGAAGTCACGCAGCTCCTTGACCTCGGTGAGCAGGCTGCTGTACTCCTTCAGTTTTTTGGCCTGCTGCAGTAGCTGTCTGCGTGTGCGCTCCAGCTCCTGCTGCAGCCGCCTCACCTCCTCCTCCTGCTGCCTGTAGCTGTGAACAAGCTCCTCATACAGCACACGGGGCACCACTGCCTCCTCTTCCTCCTCGCCCTCCTCCTCCTCTCCTAGCCGCTCTAGCTCTTCCCCCTCCGCACACGAGCTCACCGCGTTTCTCTCCAGCCGTGCCACCACTGCAGCCAAGCTCTTGGAGGAGTTGGAGGAGGCCCGCTGCTGCTGCTCCTGAGACTGCACCTGCAGTGCACACACACACAGTTGCTCAGCGTCACAGTACACACACTTGAACTTCTGTTCAAAAGTTTGAAAACAACACTTCAGAAGTTGGAAATCAGCTGTGTTGACACGTGTAAGGAACAACACTAACACACAGAGACGGCAGTTTATTAGAAGCGACTACTTTGTACCTTGTACTACCCCTGGTCATTTTACTGCACAATATCCCAGACAGCTCCTTAAGAGCTCCTAAACACACAAACAAACACATACAGCAGTGCGGTGCTCATAAACTGCTGAAGGATTAGGCTTTAACGGAACAACTACAAGATGTCGGTTCAAGGCAGGTTTGGCGGACAACAGATGTACAGAGAAAAATCTAGAAACATTGCCATCCCTGATGCACTCAAATGTGTGATGATACTGAGGCACCTGACACTATTTTAGAGCATTTCTAATGGTCCAATGTCATATAAAGGTTGGCACAATGTGAAGAACAACCTCCAAGGTCAAAGATAATGATTATTATTAGCATTATTATTATAAGTATAAATTATTTCTTACTAACAAAAATGAAAAGTTTCAAAACAAAAAACACACTTAGGTTAACATTAGCATTAAGCACCAGAATATGCTACTATGGCTAATTGATTTCTAAATGGCTATAGTCTAGTACTCACTACTATGGAGGGTTGAGCTTTAAATAGAATATAGTAAAAAAAATAAAAATAAAAATAAAATAAAATAAATACCAAACCACATCTGCATTATAATTACTATTGAAGATAAATAAAAACACAGATTTAAACTATTTTCTATTACAACTACGGCTTTAGCGTTCATTCTCTTACATCAAATAAAAAAATACCCACCATGTCTTACAAAATCTAAACAAATCAGAATATTGGGGACATGGAAAATGATCTCTTCTTGAAAAGTGTAACAATTTATAGATATCTTTCTAGATTATTATGTAGTGCTAAATAATTTTCATGTCAGTGTCTAAACACAGACCTAACAAGCAAATATCACATTAAGCAGGCAGGTATAACAAACCCCTAAAAATCTCATAACTGCTTATTGTAGACGCTGACCACAATGAATCGGTGTAGCACGGAAGCAGGGAGCCCTCGCAACTTCTTTGGCAAGAGGTAAGAGCATTCATTATCTTGGGAGGTGCCCTATTCCATTAAATGATACCAAAGGGTAAGTATAATGCAGGACAGGCATACCACAACCAGCTCTGTTTACTAATCTAGATTACAGACAGCAGGGCTGTCAAAATACAACAGAAAAAAATAACCAAGCATAAAATAGATTCACGTTTCAACCAAACTTGGTTAAGGACCCCCTACTTTTAATGACACTGGTTTATTTTTGTCTGTTGAGATTCTACAACAGTCTTCCTCTATCTTTGCACCTTAAGTCCAAGTAGAGCACAACACAGACACTTTTACATTCCAGGATGACAACTTTAGGTTGCATGGTTCCAAATCTGTGTGTGGCCGGTTCAACAGACATGTCTGAACACATTGGCTGGCCAACAACATCACCAGAACTCAATCCCAATTCTTAACCTGGAACGGCAGCTGAAATGCTGAAATAAAAACGAACATGAACTCTAGCTGAAATGTGCACCCAGTTTGTAGAAGAGTGGACTTAAATGGACAAGAATAGGAGACCAGCAGGTCTGTTAAGCTAAGATAACTTTAAAAGCTAAGACTGCAGTGATTCCCAGTGATGTGATGCTATCATAAGGCAGCTGCCAAGAATACTGAATGTACCTTGAACAACTGAGAAAACCTGGCTTATACCAGGGTGAGCTTTTGTGGATGCATGACATAATGACCTCAAATCAAGGTCATGATTAATTTAACATTTTACCTCAATTACAATTAATGAAGCATTATATAAACTGCCTGTTCCGTGTTTGAGTTCTACTCCATGTTCCTTCCATGTTGCAGATGGGATGGTCGGCACATATCCATTTTTAATAGGGCAGTAAATGAACACAGTGGAAAGTACTAACAGAATAAAAAAAAGGAATAAGCGGCATGGTCAATTATGTTGATTAGAGGTTCTGAATGCCGGGTTTGGTTAATTGCCCAGTCCTAGTATGACATTTACTTGGATTAGAGTCCACTGCAGCTATGTATTCTGCTTTTTGAAGAAAAAAAAAAGAATATTTGTAAAATATAAATAGAAAATTACATTTTTATTTTTGACCTCCTTGTTAACAACCCTAATAGCAAACACAAAGCACTGTTTCCTCAACATCACTCCTGGAGGCCTATTTGCATTGCTTAATTAGAGTCCAAGACCCCTAATTCAGCTCAAGAGAACTTGAAAATTAAGTAATTAAATGTGTGCAATGAAAATGCGAAACGTGCACTGTAGCTGGGTCTCCACAGTAAAGCTGAAAACCTCTGACATAGACACTGTATTTAGAATAACAGCTTCTATTGTTGTGGTACAAAACACTCTCCTCCCAATTTAAGAAATCCCTAATTTGGCTAAAGATGACAACAGAAAACTCAGTCAGTCAGTGAACCAACAACTCAGCTAATCAATGCTCAATAAATCAATACGGGCGAACACAGATTTATGATGAGGAGCCTGATCAACATGAGATTTTATGCAATCCGGTAAATAATTAAAAACTACTTTTAATAGTAGAATCACCAACATGTCAACACATGTAGATTGTTTACTGTGATATCCAGACACTCTCTAATACCTGTGCTATATGGCCAGTACTAAAGCATTCCTGCTCTTGAACAGCTGTAAGATAAATGATAATTACTAATGTTTTGAGTAACACTGGGGTGTGACTAAATAGGTATATTGTGCAAAGGATGACTGATATTTAACAGAGCATTAACAATTGTGCATATACAGGACATACAATGGAAATACTAGCCTACAGTATGTCATGTAAAATAACACTCATTCTTATTTGTCGTAAGAGTGCTCTCCTGGTCCAAATCTAAAATACTCCATTTCCCACTTTTCCCCCTAGAATTTAAAACATTAATATCAGTGCAAAATCCATGTTAAGCCAATCCTGATTTGTGCATGAATTCCAAATTAATCCAGCCCGCTGGCAGGAAAAACAGTCTGCACTCCACTATAACAGCATGCTCAGCTGCATTCTTCTTGATCTAAGGTCAGTCAGATGAGATGTACTGGAGGTGCACTGTACCTTTTTATGTCTGAGGGGCATTCTTTCTTCGCCGAAGTGATTTTCTACTGCATGGCCGGCATTCCTGGTAGACATTTTAGGAATTTTCATCTTCTTTTGCATAATACTGTTCTCAAATTCCTCAATGCTGTCTGGAAAAGAAGCAAGAAAACATTAGAAGTGAACTTGCATCCTGAATTTGTATACAAGCAAGATATTAGAGACATTAGAGAAGCACAAGCTACTTAGTGAGACACTAGGAATGGCACATGCTTCTACCCTGTTATTAAACATTTAATAAACAGTTGTGCTTTGTTTATCGGTGCTAGGGATGCAACAAACAACTATTTTGATAGCCTAACAATCTGTCGATTATTAAAACGAATAGTCGATTGTTTGGGTTCTGACTCACTTAATTACCAAATAACTCCTACGTAGCTACCAGCAGCAATAAAACAACAAAACTAAATTCATTATATTAGTTTGTATTAGTGACTTATTTTGACTCTGTCTGTCTGCGATGTAGAGGATGCCTTTTTTTTTATTATTAGACATTAAATGTTAACAGTGGAAGCCATTGTTTTTACACTCAATTACTCCTTTTTACACTCAGCATGTGTCCATATGACACACTTCACACTAACATGACTCACAGATGTGTGGCAGCATTGCCTCATGGCTCTGGTGACAAAACGTTTACAAACTGTTACAGTTTAATCCACACACTCTGTTCATGTGACGGTCTGTACGTTTTCACTGCAGCTCTGCATCAAGATTTAGAGAATTATTACTGTAAGAAGTGACAGCAGCAGTAAAACTATACTCCACACTGGTATGGTTAAACTTCGGCAATTAATCCACAGTTCCCGTGCACTCCAAACCTTTCCTAGTTAGCGTGAGAAACACGCAAGATGACGTCACCAACTAACTGCTTATTAAATTAGTTGCTGATTTTAGTCGTATTCCTAATCGCCACTGTTGCACAAAGTTGCACCTTGTCAAATATAAATAGCCAAAAATTCAAATACAGGTTATTGCATGACAGTGACAATATATTATAATTACTAGTTTAATATAAAATACAAATCAAAACATATTTCTAGAAAGTATGAGTACTTTATTACCATGACAATGATTCATCGTGATTACAATATTGAGCTTTTTAATGTGGTCTGATCAACAGCACCCCAACCAAGGGTGGGTAGTAAACAGTTACATCTACGGAGCCACATAAATTCATTCTGACAGGTTTCAACTTTTCTGGGTACATTTTATATTTAGTACACTATATGTCCAAATGTTTGCGAAAACCCTTTTAATAGATGCATTCAAGTACTTTAAGTTGCACCTATTGCTGATACACATGTCTCCAGTCCCTGGAGAAGATCAACATGAACTGAAAGGCAAGCATGGGCTAGAGGGGTATAAAGCCCCCCCAGCATTGAGCTGTGGAGCAGTGGATCTGTGTTCTCTGGAATGACATTTAGGGCTCTATCTAGTACTTTTGGGATGGGTTGGGGAGTTAGGGAAGAGGTGGGTGGTGATCATCCAACATCCTGATCTCACTAAAGCTCTTGTCACTTAATGCAAATAAATCCTCACAGCAATGCTCCAAAATCTAGTAGAAAGCCTTTCCTGGACAGTAGAGACAGTCACTCCAACACAAGCAGGGTAAACTTTTAGGAGACACGAGGAATGGGCAGGTGTCCCAATACTTTGATTGCCACTATATAGAGTGGAGGAGAAAGCACACTCCTCTAAACTCAGGGACATATCAGACATGTAGTTGCCGAACTGCTAGTTTTAGGCTTCTACCTAAGCTATCGTCCTTGAGTTGGAGGAGCTAGGATACTGTACCCACCTCTGCTTTCGACAGACCAACAACAAAACTCGCCCCTCCTGACAGACTACTGTTCCTAATAAGATCAGACTTTCGTTCCGCTTTGACAACAGGGCCAAGCAGCATATGAGGATTAGTAATCTAGCTAAATAGCCCGCTAACTCAAGCGGCCAGACTGCCAGTGAAGGGGCGGTTTACGGCTTGTCTGCCCAGCTCTACACATCATAGGATAGCTATCTAGCTAGCTAACATATTTCCTTCCTCCGTGTCTGCTGGAAAAATATAGCTAGCCACCACAAACCCCCTTTTCTTTAAAAAAAAAAAAAAAAAAAAAGTTACACGTGTCTAGCTAGGTTAAACCCAGCCTGAGCTGAACACGACGAGCGCAAGTGGCTTTAAACTCAGCTCGTTTAAAGTTGAACAGTCTGACTCAACTCCTGCTTTCAATGTTAGCTACATGAAACCTCTCTGCGTGTCTCCTCACGTTAGCATGTCGGCTAGCTGCACACCTAGCACCTTTAGCGTGCTAACTTGCGAAACACCTAGCTAGCTGTTTCGGCTACAGCGAGCGCTCCCCTTTCTTCTGCTTTACTGGACGGAAAGTTACATTTGACTGTTTCTCAAGCGGACTGTCGAGAAAGGCCGGCGACAAATCGGCGTCTAAAGCCGCCTGACAGTTGCCTGCAGCTTTCATGCTCGCTAATGTTCGAGCTAGCAAAGGTAAACCGCCCTCGACACAAACAAGAGAGGCAGAAGCAGAAGCGGAGAGCCCGCACGGTTACCTTGTTTCAACAGAGAAACGGTGTCACCACAAAACGAAAGTGCCATGAGATTTCCGTGAGCGTTTTCAACTAAGTCCTTGACTGATTAGTGGACGTAAGACGGAGCGGAGGTGGCAAATGAAATAAATAATGAAGAAAAGCCCCATGCGATTAGACAACTTACCTGCGAGAGCGAGAATCTGCGCCTTGCCCGGCTGGCCTGTACCATTCTCTTCACTTCTGACAACCAGATACACCTTCTGATTATCAAAATCTGTTTTGTGCCGAGGTCTGAAATCTTTCACATTTGAAACGGGTAAAGCATAGCACATGTCGTCCTCAAAGAACCTCACAAAAGCATACATTATTTCTCTTTGGTCCAGCACTTTGGATATGGTAGACAGTTTCCCTCTAAAAGAATTAAAAATATAAACACAAAGGGAAATGCCTCGGAGATCGACTATTTCTGTCTGGTCCACAGCGCCCCCCCCGACCCCTTCACCTAGACTGTACTAATCAAGACCGAAATGATGAAGGCCGTCTCTGGAGCTGAGGGAGAGTCAGTCACTGTTTATTATTATTATTATTATTATTATTATTATTATATTTATTTTGGAGGAAAAGACAACAAGAAAGACTGAACGTGTTCAAACTATTTTTTTCTCTAATTAAAGCTGATAAAAAGTTCATTCAATACTACTTAAGTAATATTTTGATAAGTATTTCATATTCAACTAATACTTTTACTCAATTACTTTTAATTTAGCAATATATTTGTCGTGTAGTTACAAATTTCTCCGTTACTACAGGCAGAATGAAGAAGACAGGCAAGAGGCAAACATAAAAAAGTGTCTTAAGAAAGAAATGCTTCCCAGAACTTTACTCAATACTTAGGAAATTGTTATTCTTAAAATCTTATATATATATATATAAATTTGTATTTTTTCTTAACTCAATAAACAATAATATTAACAGCTGGTATTCTTAAAAAAAATAAATAAAAAAAATAATATATATATATATATATATATAAAATATATATTTTCTTAATCTTACAGTAGCCTCACAATAGTCTCAGGTAAAGCTCAAAGATGATTTGTTTAAATAGTTGAATTACTTAAAATTAGTGTCTAATTAAAAATAAACAAATAGATAAAAGTAGAGACTGAGTCTCCTTTACCAACCGTTATTGAGAAAAAAGGCTTAAAACCTACTTATGCAGTTTTCACAAAGAATCTGACAATCACCAATGTTTTCTTATTTGGGATGTTTTGAAATTTACGAGAGCAACAGAATCAGTAGTAATAAGTTTTTTCAAAGAACAAATCTATGAACAAATGTAGAAAGTTAGTACTGCTAGTGTCTACATACAGAAAATAAGCAGACCACACATCTAAAATTGTCTCTTATTTCTTCTAAAATTGAGTAAAATGCCAAGTTTGATTTTCCACCATTTTTCTATCCACTGTACAAATGTAATTAAATAGTGGAAAATGAAAATATCAATTTCAGTCACTTATGATAAGCTGTAAAATACAGCATAAGGCTAGCATAAGGCTACGTTACAAATTGCTACATGAGAAAACTACACAGTGTGTGTTTAAAAAAATGGGAAAAATAATATTTGAGAACAAAGTTTGGAGAACTGCATTTAAGAACATTATTAATAGCTTAGTCTTTATCTTAGGATTCTTAGTTTTTTCTTAGTAAAACACACAAAGAAGCAAGAGAACATGTAAAGAAGTATTGTCCAAAATGAGTTTTTCCATAGACATTGGAAAGAAGATGCAATAGTACAAAATCCAGAAAGATTGGGGTAAGTAATTCAAAACTTTAGGAATTCCCAATTCCAGGACTGCTAAAGCACTGAGGAGCTATGGATCTTTGAGCCACTAAGGAGAGTGTAACACAGGGGACAGTATGTAATGCATCGTATCTGTATCTCCTGCAAGTTTCCACTGTAATTTCCATGAAATAAAAGTGGGACTACTTTTCCAAAAACAACTTCTGTAGAGATGAAAAAAAGATTGAAAGATTGATTTAAAATAAAAAGGTGTGTCCAGTCACAAACCAGTACAGATACTGTTACCTTTGTTTATACACACAGTAATTCATAACTGTTATTGACTACAGTGTAGATTGTTGTTCTCACAAATTTAATAGAGTGGACATGTACTAATGTATGGTCCCTGTTAGCTCTGCACTATGGTTGGCTCCACCCATGTGTTCTGTGTAAGATGCTGAAAGTGGAATCCACACAGTCATTTCACTTATTATGTGTATTTGTCTGTTAAAAACGAGCTACAGTAATGATGAACTGATTGCTGTAATGCTTTCATTTAGTGAACAGCCATGTCTCATCTACACCAAGTAAACATAAATAGCATACATTTTTCCAGAAGCTGTTTGTTTATTTTAACCGTATCATATAAGTGTAATGCATAAAGTTGAACCTGCAGCAGCACATTAAACAGGCACAGTGCAAGTTTCCAGCGAGTAGATACAAAGAGCAGACCCAGCTAAAACAACAATGCAGTTGGGCATGTTTGGGGAGGGGGGTGGGGGGTGTTTGAGGGTAACCTGTGATGCATAAAGATCTCTGTTAATGCTTTTTCAATAATCCATCATCTCACTTTCATTCAGAGGAGAAAAAAGCTCTTCACACTAACCAATCATTATCATAATCGATTCATTCAGCTATTGCTTTTGTTCTGCACCAGCTGAATACACGCAGGCAAAAGGCATTCTTCAGGATGACTGCCGGCACTGATGGCACGAGTGTGGAGGAGTGTGTCTTTGTCAGTGCGTCTCTCTTCGCTCGTTTTCTCCTTTCCTTGTTTCTAATGAACTGACACAGGCTATCTGACAAGAAAGGGATCTCTTTGTTGTTGTAAAACAGACAGGTTGTTATACAAGGGGATGGATTTCTCGACTTGCGCTTTAATACGGAGAGAAGCACATTCGATAAATGGCACTAACAATTCCGTTCTGCTTCGTCTGCCGTAATTGAAAAGCAAGTGAGGCAGAACTTTGGATGCTACTTCCTTTCCGCGGCCCTTTTTTATGCCATTGTTTGACTCTGATTGACTATTGAGTCCTGACCCGTGTGTTCACGTGAGCATGTAGATGGGGTTCTCAAAGAACATGTGAAAAAAGGAAACGGCGAGAGCATTGCTTTATTGGTAATATAGCATGTCTTTTAGTTAGTGGATTCAGCTACTTTAGGGTGCACCCACTGCTGACACACACACATGCAGTATTAAAGCCTAAGGTCACCACACCCAGCACCAAAAATCAGCCAGAGAGCTATAAAGGTCCCCAGCATTGGGCTGTGGAGCAGTGGGACAGCATTCTCTGTAGTGATGGAGATGAGTTGGAGCAGTGATCCAGAACTAATTATCCAACATCAGTACCTGACCTCGCTAATGCTCTTGTGGTTGAATGCAATCAAATGCTCACAGCAATGTTCCAACTTTTAATGTAAAGCCGTCCATGCTGAGGCTTGAGAGCACACTCCCTATTAATATCCTTTTTGCTGAAGGTGTCACATTGTTGTATATGCAATACATATACTGGAGACTCTTCTATTAGGGGAACTACTCTGCTACTTAGGCCTTTTGCCTACCCCAGACTTCCAAACCTCTCTGCTCCAAAAAATGAAATCTTTTTCTCTATAAATGTGCAGAAACAGTATGTATGACATATCTATCAAACCTCTGCATATTTCTAAACATTATATTACCATCCTCTACATTACTATCATTTCCGCAACAGCCTATGATTTTTATAAGAATTTTTTATGTCCTAATCATGGAAATAAAGACAAGAGATAAGAGTCATGTCAGCCATTAGAAAAAAATGACATTTTGATGTCCAGACAATTGAGTAGTCTACTAATGTATTCCTACTGACCATGGAGTAGATTTATTCAGCGTCATTACCGTTTACACCCTTACAGCAATATTTTACCAAAGGAAATGTTCCAATTATTTATGTGTCAGGAAATTCATGAGCTAGGGTCTCTTTTTTTCATGAACATATGATAATTGTCTTTACCGAAACTCATCATTACCAACACAAAACTGGCTGTGATTGTAATGACAGTTGGTGATGGTAATGACAGGTTTTCAGTGTCTTATAAAGACACAGAATATACTATTAATATTCATATCCATTCAATGTTTGCATATTTTCTGAACAGTATATTACCGTACCCAACAATTCCATCATTACCGCAACAGCCTATGATTTCTATAATTATTTTTTTTTTTTTAAGGTGACACTTGTTTATGTCGTAACCATGGAAACAAAGACTGATAGGAGAGCACATGTCAGCCATGAAAGAAAAGTGACATTTTGTGGTTTAAAAATGTATTCCTCCTGATCATGGAGTAGATTTATTTAGCGTCCATTAATATTACCATGTTGAGGCAATATTTGACGAAAATAAAAGAAATGTTTAGATTGTTAATGTGTCAGGAAATATAAAATAAAATAAAACAAACAAAATAAAATAAATAAAACAAAATTACAACAAAGTTAAGATAATAAAGAGTCCCCATTTAAAAATCACACCTACATCTATGGGTAAAACATATCCTGACTACACTTTAGTCTCTTTACTAGGAACCCAGCTGTGATACTAGTGTGCTGCTAGCAGCAATAATGAAAAGAACCATTGGAAAGCCTTCAGTAGGTTGCAAAAGTTTGTGTCAATTCCCAAAACCCCAAACTCCAGGTCAATTTTCTGACCAAAGTGAAGCATCTTGCTCAGTTCTTCTGAGCTGTGGTTGTGGCGCAAGCCATGCTGAGGGGATGCCCTGGGCCATGTTGCTGGGCAGAGCAGTGTGACTGATGCACTGAGTGACTGGAGTTTGCACAGACATGGCTCAGAACACAGTGGGAGGATTACTCTTAATCTAATCTGCTCCTCAATGGCTGGCTTGTCCTGTAGCCCGAGTCTGCTCCAATAAGACTACCCAGATCCCACTGCTGATGCGTTCAAGTGGGCCCAGCTCAAGGCAAAATGAACCCAGTGTCCATTCTGAGCCAAAAGCCCTGGAGAGCAAGACTGTAAACAAGTTTGAAGACAAGAGCAGCTTTTTCTTTGTAAGGATGGAGCGAGGAGTTGTTAGGCCAGGCTAAATTATGGTAATGTCTCTGTCTTCATCTCTCACTAGAGTATGAAATCATTAGTGAAAGAAAACAAAATGGTCTGTCCAAGTGAGAGATCACAGAAACAATTGCGACTGCAAATGACCAAATGAATAAACTCAATAAATAATCTGAAAACAATCAGTACATAACTGATCTCTAATAACTTCCCTAACAAATGGAGTTCAACAAAACAAGCAGTAAATTAAGATATTTAAAGGCTACTGTTAGATGAAGGGTGGAGTTTTTTTTAAGTATGAATACTGTGCTAAAAGACTCAATTAGTAAACATGCACAAAGCCAAAATATACAGTGGTGTTCAAAAGACCCCTATTATGGTGAATAGCAAAGTCTCCAACAAATCTAAAGTAAAAAATGGAAATGAGCACCATGCTAAAGATTTAGGCTCTTATATCTTTTACCAAGGTCTCAGGCCTTAATTAGCTTCTGGGGGTATGGCTTGTTCACTGTCATCATTAGGAAAGGCCCAGTGATGCAAACTAAAGCTTTACTTAGTTATAATATTTATTTACAAATCATGTATCTCCACAAAGCATCTATAAAAAGATAGATGAAGTGATTGCCATTGCCTGTGGTCTGTGGTGCTATCCAGTGCAAATCCAGTGGCATACTGGTGCAATATTGTAAATAGAGAATATGTATAATATGTGTATATGTATATATTCAGTATTTCTAGTTTGTACTACTGTGAGGGACGATGCACCTAAGTGTTTCACTCACCTTACATCTGTGTAATGTGATGTGACAATAAAAGTGATTTGATTTGGTGTAAATAAGTAATGGCAGTTAACTTTAACAGTGATGTTGAGGTTTGGCTGACCAAGAAAACTTTCAGAGAGAACTGCTCATAGGACTCCAAAAAAGGCTAATCAATCCCCTGTTTGACTGCAAGAGACCTTCAGGACGATTCAACACACTCTGGAGTGGTGGGGCACTGTTCTACTGTGCAGCAATACCTGCACAGATATCATCAGGAGAAAACCTTGTGATCTCACCACTAAATTTGGCATCAGACATTTAAAAACATTTTAAATGATAAGAAACATCTTAACACACCTGTTGCTTAATTTTGGCATCATGTCTGGTGGACTGATGAATAAAAAAAACAACTTTTGGCCACAATAAACAAAGGTATGCTTGGGTGTATGGTTGCAGAATTTCATAAAAGATACACCACTTTAACTGTTAGTCCTCTCAGGTAAGGATTCAACCACTCTCTTGTGATCATTCCTGTTTACTTTAGCTCACTCTTCTATGAACTGGGTGCATTACGTCTGACACTCCCACATTCTAGAATGACAACTGTGGCATGCATAGGTCCGATTCAGTGTGTGACTGCTTCAAGAGACAAGAAGGAACATTGGGACACTTTGACTGAGCAGCACAATCCCCAGACCTCAAAACCAAACATCAATCTGGAACAGCAGGTTAAATGCCACAATAGGCATAACTCTAGATAAATTGTGTACTCAGTTTGTGAAAGAGTGGGCTACAACAGACAGGAATGGGCTAAATTAGACAGCTAATCCTTACCTGACAGGATGTACACTGTCATTAAGGCAAGGGGACACATAACCAAATATTAAAGAAGAAATGATGCATGTGTGTTACACTGTTATAGAAAAACAATATTTGGTTCCCTAGAGGGCCTTTCAATAGATAGATAGATATTTAAGGCATAATTGTTTATATTTTATATATAATGGAAAATGAGTGAAGAACCTTTTTAGACTTTAAAGCAGATGCCAATAACCATTTAGGTGAACCATTTTTTGCCTTGTTCAGAAAGTTTTAACGAGTTTGCCAAAATTAAAGGCATCAGTTCAAGAATGCAAAAATTTCCAACTACAGTTCAGATGTCCCGACACATACGGAGGCAATAAACCGTTAACATGAGCCTCTTTTCATGCAGCACTTCTAGCTGCTTACATGAAGGCACACAATGGCGCAAAGTGCAAAGCGCCTGGCACTGTAGACACAGTAGCCGACACAGAGTCAGACATCATGTCCCTCCAATTAGAGCCTCCCAGCTCCCCTCATTCATCTTTATTGGTGATACATTAGCCATCATTAAATAAAAGACATGGGATAATCTCTGTAATGATGTGGCTGATGGAGCTGGACTCCAGAGAGGGAGGTAGCTGCTCTGTGACTGGAATGGGAAAGCGCATTGGGTGTTAGGGCGAGCTGGTGGCGCTGGGTCGGTTTCGGGTTTTTGCCAGATGAGGATGACGAGGATGATGATGGAGAGAGATGGATACGAGGAGCTGTGACACACACATTAGCCAGGAACACATCAGCCATTAGGACGCGGCCAATCAAAACACAGCACCTGTGCCAATCGGGGAGATGGACAGACGCTTGCACAGGTGTGTGTGTACAAGCGGCCGCATGTGCGTGTGCGCACACGAGTGCGATGGCTGGCTAAATATGGAGCCAAATGTCTGGCGTGCCTGTCGCCTGCTGCCTCTGCCAGACTCTGTGAAGTACGGAGGGGACAGCAGGATCATTTAGGGAACATTAGAAATATGTTTTAAAATAAAGAGTCCAGTATGTTCGGGGAGCAGAGCCAGTCAGGGTCAATCAAGGATGGAGCTATTTGGCGCCTTCATCCTATATTGATAAACAACTTAGCGGGCAGGGACACTCTCTTGTTTAATTGAACCGGTCTTAACTGCGTTACTTTATTTTGTCCCTTAATTAGCGCATCATGAATAATTAATTGGCCGTGAAGGCATCAGCAGGGTAATAAAAAAAGTGATAGCCCATGAAATGAACAGTGGCCTCAAAACAGGCCACTGCAGAGCACCATCAATTACTAATGGGAGCTGCCCTGAGACACTCTGCACAACTGACAGAGAGAGCAGCTGCAAAACTATACTGTGTAACCCCCTCCATCCCCCCTGCAACCCCTCCATCAAATATTTAGAAGGGTATCATTGCTGGTGCGTCGTCCCGCTGTGCATCTTCTGTGACACGGCAGGGGGCCCATTGATCTTCCTTTAAATGAACAAATGAGCGCCGCAGAACCAGTGCTGAAACTCCAGGCTTATTCAATGCGCTTCGTTAGGATCACTCTCAGCACGGCCTCACTCCGGGGCCCGCGCTATCGATCTGGCCGGGTCAGGGAGCTACACCCACCACCCACCACCCCCTACTTCCCCACCACCACCATCCATGCCTCTAAATATGATTTCTGAGCTGCGTTAGTATGAAAGACAAGCCTGAGCTTTTTTCACTCAGCTGAGAAGGTGGCAATTCCACCAAGTGCGGACACTTCATTTATCCTCATTGGGGGCACACACCCAACCGCAAATGTTTGATCGCCTTTAGAGAAAATATCGGATCTGCAGTCTGTGTTTGATTAAAGGATGCAGAGTTTCTGTAATATGCAATTTTCAAGCTACATTGTGCAGAGTAATTCTTTTATCCCCCCTACCAAACAACTCCAAACTGACCTCTCTGTACCCCACCGACAAATGTGTTCTTTCAAAGTGCTGCAAGATTGCACAAGCTTTAGGAAATGCTGGCAAAAACTTGATGAAATCTAGTACAAGGCTGTAGAACACACTTCAAACCGCAGGAAGTCATGTAGCACATAAATTTTGGATGTCAAGTAATTCATTTTGTATGTGAGTGAGTCTGTTGTAGCAGTTGGCAGTTGGGTCATGCAACAAGACAATGATCCAAAGCACACAAGCAGCCCTTGTCAAGGTCTCAACCTAACCTGATCTGAATGCTGTGAGACAACCTGAAACATGCAGTTCATGCTCAAAGGCCCACAGATGTTACGGAGTTAAAGAAGTTGCAATGAGTGGGCCAACGTTCCTTCACAGCATTGTGAAACACTAATTAGCAACAGCTTAAAACAGCAACTTAAAACAGCTGTTATATTACTGTGTTTTTGTTCTCTAAGGGTTCTGCATTGTTGGGATTTGGTTTAAGATATAATGTCAGCGTTCGAATAATTTAGGTATCTTGATGAAAAGTGCACTACTAGGTCTTTTTAGGCTTAATGGGGAAACTTGTCCAATCTCCACATTTGTGGGCAGAGCATGGATAGATTGGCCAGGTTTCTACCTTATTTCACACTTTCGGGGAAAATACTTGAGAGGATGTACTTCGTCAATGTGCGTCAAAGTATTAATTTGATTAAGTAGATCTGTAGTTGAGTATTAAAGTACATTGTGCTACTTTTTCAAGAGAAAGAAAATATTCAAAATATTTCAAAAAGACATGAAGAATTATCTCTGTTTTTCCTGCGTTCCCATGTATTTTTATCAAGCATTTTTTTTTTTACTTTCCGGCAAAAGAGGACTAAAACTGAAACATCTCACATCCTTATTGCATCTCACACCACCATAACACACACCACCAAACCATGATGAAAAATGTCTAATTTATTAGTTAAAACATTCACTTTTATATATATATATACACTAGAGAATGCTTAACCAGAACAGTAGTGGTATCTAAAGGGGCAGCTGTACTTAAGGCATCCCCAACTCAGTAAATTCTATAACTGAAGAGTCTAAATAGGGTAACAACATAAACGTAATGAAATATATAACAAGTTACTTAAGTCAGATGCCAAGTGTAATATGTAAACTGCAACAAAAGTATTAAGGATGTATTAAGGAGGAGAGAAAATAATAAAGGAGAGAAAATAACATGTGACCTCAAAACTGTAATGTGTCTGTTTTAATATAGATGACAGAGCCACCTTGATGATTTTTCATATATTTATTTAACATGCTTTGATGTGCTCGCTTCATTTGTACACTACTGTCATAAATGAGTTTAAAGCTAGTAGCTAGCTCTGTGGACATGACAGGAGGTATGTGATCATTCACCCTCATTGGAGGTGGGTATATGTGATTCTACCTGCATAACGTCACTGTCTAAGCAAAACCTTGTATCACCAAAATAGCAACTTTTCAGGAGAAAAAATATCTTCATAACCTCTATTGGATGTCAATGTCAAATTAATTATATTTAAGTCATTTTGGAGCATTTGTTTATTGGTCAATTCATTATTAAATGTTGACACAATGTAAAGAACAACTACTGGATTATGTCAAGAAGTCATTTGCAGGACAACGACAATAAACACCTACCACTACGCTAGTGACTTACACCTATATTTTCCACCATTTATTTTACACCTCCATTCATCCATGTTTCATTGGGTAAGACGTTTATAATTACATATACCTAAAATCCGCTACGTTCAGAGCCAGTCACTGCCTCTTTTGGTCAGAGGACGGCGTCAGGACACCAGCTCCACTGCACCATACTGTCCATAAGACCAGAATTGCTTCAAGAGCATGAGAACATTTACCCACCTGGAGAGAGCATGGCCAAATGTGCTCGCTTGGACTCCAGCTGCTGATGGCAAAGCAGCAAAGCTCAAGATTCAAACCCGTGCCCCCTGGGCCACAGTGGTAGTGCATTAGGCCGCTGAGCCGTTGAAATGATTGTTTAGGTTTTAGGATGTACCATTCTCTTTTCAGTCCATACTGTCAATATATGAAATTCAAGCTCCAGAACAAGCCTGTGTTTAGTGTTTTTGTGATGAGATACACCCAAGTGTGATAAGATACACCCACCTATTCAGCCTACAACAGTTTAGCCAGTCATTCATGTTGAAGATATAGTTATCAATTTACATAATAGATATTAACAGGAAATGAAGCCACAAACAACAATAAGCGGCTCTTAGGAGAAAGAATAAAAGGCAGTATAAATGAAGAGCATTGACTCTTTAAGCAAAGGCGGACCTTTTTCACCCCTGTCATTGGCTCTCGTGGGTGACTAGATGGGAAATGCAGAAAAAGCCTTGTGTGTTCTGTAGATTAAGCTGCTTATGCACCTCCACTGTGTGATCTGGAAACCCGACCTGTCAACAGAAACATCTATTTTATTTCTCTTTCTCTGCTGTAGGTAGCTCGGATTTTGCCAGTGGGAGCTGCCACTATGACTGAGCAACATCATCCATCTGCAGAAAACTCTACAATTAAGTAAGATCTACCAAACTATGGAAGAAGTTATAGCTGTAGGATTTTCCTCTAGGGCAGTTTGCAAGAGTGAAAAATGGTGTTCAGCAGTGCTTACTCAATCCATTGTAAATCGACAGTGGTGGTACAGCTAAGAAAAGCAGGCGTTGTCTGTACACTGCAACCAAATGTGGTCAAGCCTGGTCAGGTGTGGGTCAAGTGCCAAAGAGTTTTTCACAGTAGTCATCAAAGACCCTTTTCATTTGGTAAGTCTAAGTGATGTGTCTGAGGACCCACCAATCATTAATTTAGCTCCAGCAACAGGTTTTACAGCGTAACTGAATAGTGCAGACATAAACAGTCATGCAGAGTGGTTTGGTGTGAAACACTCAATTTTAAAGAGACTAATCAAGTCATGAGGTACAATGCTTCACAGTGGTGGCACTGGTAACCAGACATCAGAAGAGTTTAATACCTCTAGAAGCTACAGTACAGAACTTTGGAGCACTGCTACATGCCTAATGACCATGTTAACATGTTAAAACCTAAATGGACTCCTAACTATCTTCCACTATTAATATTACCACTATTAACTCTCATTACTCTGACCATCACTGCCATGACTATATTACCTTATACTACACCATCATTGTTATATTATGATTATGTTGCACACCTGAGGGTGGTGTCTTTGTTTTTCATGTTTTTTATGATGTTGATTTCTTGTCTTTTACTAATTACTGATTGTGAATTAGTAAAGCTGCTTTGTGACAACAACTGTTGGGTGGTGGCCTCGTGTTTGCCAATATTCTTGGGTTTGCATGCTGCTACCACCTTCTTCAAATCCCACCAAATATTTTCTTTTGGGTTTAAGTCAGGTGCTTGTAACGACCACTCCAGGTTTCCGGAGGAAGCAAAGCAGCCCCAGAGCATCACTGAGCCACAGCCATGCTTCACTGTAGACAGGGGTGTTCTTTTCAGCATGTGCTTCATTCTTCCTCTTCCAGACATACTGCTGATCCATAAGTTCCAGCTTTCTTTCATCCGAAAGTTTGTACATTTTGCTAATAAACCTAGTTTACAGTGAAGGTTTAATCCTTTTGAGTGCAACTGTAGGTAGATTTACTGGTCTTTTAAGATAGTATATAAATTGGCTATATCGGCTATAATTGGCTTAAATATCAACATCAAACAACTCTTAATAGTTACATATTGACATAGATGAAATTTGCATATGAGCAAAAGTTCATAGGAAGGCCATGGAAGACTAAAAACTAAAGTGGATGATTGCAGAATTCCTCACAGCACCCTTCACACCATCTAGTCAAATCAAGAACACTCTTAAGGTAGATGTATCATTGTCAAAGTCTACAGTTAAGAAATGCCTTATTAATGCAATTACAGCACGTTTAAGATGCGAACCACTGGTAACACTAAAGTACAGAAATGTTAGATTAGACTGACAGAAACCGTCATAAAAAGACTGACATCCCTAAAAACAAGATTCTTTGGACAGGAAGGGTTTACGATCCGAAGCATTCTGTTAAACATGACGAAGGCACTGTTATGGCCTGGGCATGTATGCATGAAAGCCAATGGAACTTTGCATCGGCAGTATTTTTACTGACGATGTGACTGCTAAAAGACGTAGCAGGATAAATTCTGATGTGTAAAGAGCTATACTTTCTGCTCCCATTCAGTAAAATTCTGCAAAACGTTTGCACAGATGGATTACAACCCAACACATACTGCAAAAGCAGCCAACGAGCTTCTTAAAGCAACTGTCTACTCATTTTCATGATTCCCTTCTAACTATTATCTATAGTTGTTGTGATGAATTTCCTCTAAATTGGCAGATTGTGTTGGTGTTTTCTGTGCAAAGATTTTTTTAAATAGTTTTCCAAGAATGATTTTTGTAAGAGAGATGTGAGATGCAAAGAACTTTTTAACTGGTAAAGAACCTTTTCATCCACTTCTTAAAACCTTTAAATGGTTTTTGACCACACATCTCTGAGGCTTAAGGGACTCTTGGTAGCACCATTCTTTTTAAGAGTGTACCTGTGTATTTCCTCTTTCACTGTACAAAACGGCCGGCCTTTATTCCTAAACTACTACCATATGCAAAGTAATAGACTTGTACAGGCTTGTGTAGACACAAACTGCTCCTTCACTGGCAAACACTGACCTTAACAGCTGTGTGAATGAGGGTTTGTTATGGTTTCCTTTGTTCCTTTGTATCGACTGCAGTCGTTCTTTTTCTTAATGTTGATGGTGAAGATAAAGTGGTGGGAGCACATCCTACCCCCCCCCCCCCCCCCACACACACACACACACCTACACTAGTAATAAGCCACCACGCTCCTGTCATCTCTGTCTATGTCACCTCCACACAGCCTTAGTTCATCTCCCAGCATAATGAGAGATGACACCATGTTTACATAGAGTAGCTAATTTCCCATCCAGATATAGTAGGTATGTTAATATGACAGCAGGAAAACAAGGCTTATCATTGCCCATTACTACACACTAACATCTTGAGGGGAAGGAGTGTGTGTGTGAGAATGAGTGTGTGTGTGTGTGTGTGTGTGTGTGGGTAGATCTGATAAGCAGGTGCGGCAGAGAGCTGGAGCCTGCGAGTGACAGCTAGCCGTTCTTTGTTGAGCCAACACACACGGCGCGGCGCAGCACCATTCCAGCAGAGAGGCAGCGAGAAGCTAATGAAGTGACCCTGCAAACAAGAGCCGGCGGTAACTAGGTAACCATATCACCACTTTAACAAAGCCAGCAGCAGCAGCAGCCCAGCCTGAGAACAGCAGCAGCACTGATATACGCTAAATGTCCAAATGTTTGTGGACACCCCTTCTAACGAATGACACAGATGTGTAACTGCACACACACATCTGATCTAGTCCTTGTAGAGAAGTACTGCCAACAGAATAGGGCTCTCTGGAGCAGATTAACATGAACCTGTTGGCACCACGCCTAATGCCAGGCATGGGCTAGAGGGGTATAAAGCCCCCCAGCATTGAGCTGTGGAGCAGTGGAAGAACTGTGATCTCTGGAATGATGGAAGGTGCTCCATCCAGTACTTTTGGGATGAGTTGGGGAGTTGGGGATGAGGTGCGGTGCAGTGGTGATCATCCAACATCCTGACCTTATTAACGCTCTCGTCGCTGAATGCAATCAATTCCTCACAGCAGTGCTCCAAAATCAAACTGCAAGCCTTCCCTCGATAGTAGACACAGATTCTCCAACAAATGCAGGATAAACTCTTTTGTGATGCCCTTGATTTTGGAAGAAACAATGAATGAGCGGGTGCCCCAATACTTTTGGCCATGTAGTGTACTTCCCTCTCTCTGTGTACCTCTGTACCTTTCCTTCCATCTTCCTTTCTCCCATTCTCTCCAGGGTAACTGTCTTTTACTCTCTTTCTGCCTCCACCCCAATGTCCACCTGTCTCTTCCTTTTTCTCCTTCCCTTCTATTTCTCCCTCAGTTCACTGTCTCTTCCTCTCCTTCTGTCCTTCTCCTCTCCCTCTTGCTCTCTGTACCTGTCTCTTTTGCTCTCTGCCACCGTCTCTTCTCGTTCTCTCCTGTCCCTCTCTCCAACACTTACTCTCTCTCTTTCTGTGGTACACAGATCACCACAGTGTACCTCTGTTTCTTGACCTCTCTCTCTGCTCCACACTCTGAAGTTTACACCTCTCTCTCTCTCACACACACACACACACACACACACACACACACACACACACACACACACACACACACACACACAGTGTACCTGTCTTTTCATCTCCCTCTGTTCTTTTTTTCTTTACTTCTGTCTCTCCCGCACTACCAGAGTCTACATTTGGTTCTTGTATTCTCTCATTTCCTCTTTCTCGCTCCTTCATAGCGTACCAGTCTCTGGCTTTCTCCATTCCTCATTCCCTCCATTCTCTCTGTCTTTTGCTCTCTTTCTCCCTCCCTCTCTCGCTCTCTCTCTCTCTCTCTCTCTCTCTCTCTCTCTCTATGTATGGGTCTCAGGGTATAACTAGTTTTGGAAAAAGTAGTTTATAGTATAGATAAAAGTGTCAAAGTTGAGCATTTTCATATTCAAACATCTTAGCTACATACTGCGTAGCTAAGATATTTCTATCTAATATATAAATATAAAAGGGAGGAGCGTACCTCACGTCCGGAACATATGTTCAAAAGAATGGCGAATAACGATGCATGTGCCGCTGCAATGGTATAAAATAGACTAGCATGTAATATATCTTCCGAACTGCACTATTAAGATCACTACTGAGTCTATAGATAATAGTACAAGTGTGTAGCACACAGTTGGGACGCAACCTATGTCTTGCTTCATCTCCTTCCCTCTCCCCTCTCTCCGCTGGGAAGCATATCTGAGTTTCCATGCTCGGAAGCAGTCGTTTTTAGGTGTGGTTATGATTAACACTATTATGGCACAATGCAATGGCAAATGGAAAGAGAAAGGGCTACACATGTCTGGAATGATGGTTTGAAAAAATGGCGGAGGTACCTGCAGTGATGTATGTTGGCATAGCAACGTATCCTCACCTCCTGTTGATACATTAATATTGTGTATACTAGTCAGCCAAACATGAACTATTAAGATTAGTATTGAGTCTACAGCTAATAGTATAAGAGTGTAGTACGCAATTGGGACACAGCCTATGCTCTCTTGCGTTCTCTTCTTCCCTCTATCCTCTGTCCTCCCCAGTGCTCAGAGTCTTTCACTCTCTTCCTCTCCTTTCCCTCCCTCTCTACCTCCCTCCCTCATTCTCTGCACCTTTGTCTCTTGCTTTCTGTCTCTCTTTCTCTCACTCCCCCCTAACTCTCTCTATCTTGCCCTTACCCCCGCCGTCATCCACTAACTCAATCCACTACAAAGCCCCCCTCAGCACCCACCTCTATTACACACACTCAAGCAGGAAATAACAAAAGGCCCCTCGACCTGAAATTACTTTTTTTTATGGATTTGCGGCGCACGGCGACGGCAATGGCTCTGGTGACAAAGAAATAGTCACCGCTGTCTGGGCTGTCATGCTAGAGAAGCCGTTAAAATGTTGTTTACATTTTCTCACATATCTTCCTCTCTCTCTCGCACACACACACACACACACACACACACACACACACACACACACACACACACACACACACACAGAGTGTTGAAAGGAGAAAAGACAAGTTAATAGCGGCAGCACAAAGCATTTTCATTTAGCATCTTTAGAGCGCTGTTTTGTTTTTCACATGGCGAATGGAAAACACACGGCTGATTATGTGAAGAAGGCGTGAAATTGTGATATTTGCGAGGCCGGGGGAATTAACTGCAGGCAGGCAGCAGCCTCCCGAAAGCTGCAGGGCCTGGACTCCAGACATGTTTTAAATAGGGCTTTAATGACGCATATTTTATAAATACTTTTTTCTGCCACACCAGAAAACCCCCCACCTCACACAGACACACACACACACACACACACACACACCCTGTCTATTAACCCGCTGCATTAGCGTGTTGATTCTCTCTTCATTAGCACGCTCACACTCCTTTCGCCACGCTCCTCTGTGCATGTTTGGGGAAAAATCAGCTGGAAAATAATGGAGTGGCCGGTGGCATAGCCAGACCCTTTCGTGTCTCTCTCTCTTAGTCTTGCTCTCGTCCCTTTCACACACACACACACACTTGCTTTTCTCCCTGCTGCCTCTCTAAACCTTTTGTTTTCTACTATCAGCGGGGTGAAGTCGCCAGTAATGAAGTGTCTGAACGCAAACTAAGCAAATTCGCAGCGAAAGGCTCTAATTAGAGCAATGATAGTGCTTTCTTCTGCTTTTGTTAGACCAACACTGATAGTGTTTATAAATGAGGTCTATATCAGCCCCTAGATCATACTACACTGTGTGTCCAAATGTTTGTGGACACCCCTTCTAATAAATGCATTCAGCTATTTTAAGTTGCACCCATTGCTGACACAGATGTGGAAATGCGCAGACATCTAGAATAACACTCTGCGGGGCAGATCAACTTGATTCTATTGGCACTATGACTAATGCCAGATGTGGGCTAGAGGGGTAAAAAGCCCCCCAGCATTGAGCTGTAGAGCTGTGGAACTGTGCTCCCTTAAATTATGGAGCTGGAATGGTGTGCTTGTCGCTGAAGGCAATCAAATTCTCACTGCAATGCTCCCAAATCTCGTAGAATGCCTTCTCTGGACTAAGAGAAGGCATTCTTTTATATTCTTTTCTTTTATTAATCCCCTTGGTTTCAGAACAAACAATAAATGAGAAGGTGTCCCAGTACTTTTGTCCACATAATGCATATCTTCATCTTCATGCTCTCTCTCTCTTCTTGTCCTCTTTAACACTCTCTCTTACTTTTATTCCTGGCTGCTGTGGGCCACAGGGCTGATCACACACTGATGAACCAATAAAACACACTTTGTGATCAGACAATGATCCCGTTACTGAAATCACATTCTGGTCAAGTGGTCAGAGACAGTTTACTACCCATCCGACCCTGTAACAGTGACATATCCACAGGGGCCTGGTTACAGGTGGGGACAATTAGGAAGTAACTACATCTCAGAGACATGGCTATAGTTAGGTCAACAACCCGCATTTACTGTATATCTGTAATGTTATATGACATATTTGGTTAATTTCATGCTCTGAATACGTGTAGCTTATATGCTTCCAATCTATACATATTTTTTTTCTCTCTGGGCTGTTGTGTGAAGTTAAAACTTGCAATTCCCTCACAATTATGATTATTAGTATAACTGGAATTTTGATTAGTTGATGTAAAAATGGAATTTCAAATATGTTACATATTTAGGAAGAAGAAGGAAGGAACAAACACTCAATCGCCATTTGTGTAGCACATAGGAATTTGTCCTCCACATTAAAACCCATCTGTGTAGTAAAAACACACTCATACACACACACACACACACACACATGCACACATACACTAGGGAACAGTGAGCACATATGCCTGGAGCAGGGCACAGCCCTAGCTGCAGTGCCCAGGGAATCGTTGTAGGGGGGTTGGGTGCCTTGGTGTCCCTCAAGGGCACTTCAGTCATGTCCTGATGGTTCAGGGGATCAAACCTTCCAATCACAAGGCCACTTCTCTAACCTTCAGGCTGCTGGTATGGGAAGCTTCCTTACAGCATATTGATAAACACAGACTGTAGATGTTGGAGATGTTGGCTGCAGAGCTTTGGTAGCATTTTTGAACCAGTAGAATTAAAGCTCAGTGTTGTGTCACACTCTCTTGGAATCAACAGGCCTAGAAGGTCCTGAGGGCTCCTCAGTGGTAATTCACTGTTTTGATGATCTGTCCTGTAGACCAAACTGTAAAACTCTTACTTCAGTCATTTCAGTGTGAATGGGCGGGGCTACGTTGCTGTAGGCTGAATATGTAAATGCATGTAAATGTGTGATGTGTAAAAGCTAAAAGGTTGTTTTGACGCCACATTCCGACGCCACAATGTTTATATACACTGCACTGGGAGAATTTGGGCCCTGTAGGTATATGATTTCAGTGGGATATATTTGAAGGATTTCACTGCTTCTGTGTGCAGGTAATGCGATTTCAGTGAATCTTGGAAAGTGTATTACTGCAGCCTAAAACTTCTAAAACTTAGATCACAATGGCAATCAAAATATGACACACATACACAGTTGCTAGGAAAACACTTATGGAGATACACTATGCTTCATGAAAAGAGCGGCTGCAAACAATGTGGATAAGCCATCAATCAAAGGATATGCATCTGCTTATAGAGGGTTTATCATACTCATACTAACGACCAAAAGACATACTACACGAGAAAGCTGCAATATGTTTCTTTTGAAAAAGGTGTAACACACTGGATCCCACAGCAAAAAAGGACTCTCCAGACATCTGATTGTTTTGTTGTGGAGACCCCTTCTAAGGAATGCATTCAGCTACTTTAAGTTGCACCCATTGCTGACACATATTTTGCAAATAGCTTGTCTAGTCCCTGTAGGGAAGTACTGCAAAGAGAATAGGACTCTCTGGAGCAAATAAACATGCACCTATTGGCACCATGTCTGATGCCAAGAGTGGGCTAGTGGGGTATAGAGCCCTATCAGCATTGAGCTGTGGAGCAGTGGAACTGTGTTCTCTGGAATGACGGAGCTCTATACAGTACCTTTGGGATGAGATGGGGAGTTGGGGTTGGGGTGGGGTGGCGATCATCCAACGTACTGATCTTGCTAACCCTCTTGCTGCTGAATGCTATCAAATATTCACAGCAATGTTCCAAAATCTAGTACAAAGCCTTACCTAGACAGTAGAGACAGCTACTCCAACAAAAGCTGGATAAACTCTTGTGTTTTAATACCCTTGACTTCAGCACAAACAATAAATGAGTAATTGTCCCAATACTTTTTTTTTACCAGACAAAGCAGTTTTGATTTTGGGTTGCACCTCACCTACAGCTGTTAAAGCACCTTCTTTCTCTGTAGTCAAAGTGCACATTCAGAGAACAGACCTGGAAACATGTGTTGAGACTTTGTAAAGAGAAGCAAAAAGTAAACAAGTGGGGTTTTTAGTTAAACCTGTTTAGAAAGAGTGCTCGGCTTTGAGCTGTGCCAAGCGTGCAAATCATCAGATTGAGAGAAAATAAGGAGGAACTGAGAGAGATCGAACGCATTAACTCTGGCTGCGAGGCTCTGATGCCCAGCACACAGCATCACGGGTGTGTGTGTGTGTGTGTGTATGTGGAAGAGTGTGTGTGTGAGCATGTGTGTTTCCAGAGAAGACGCAAAGAGAAAGTGCTGCAGAATTAGAGGAGATATGGAGGCTGTGTATTATCTCTGTTCTGGCCAGTGGGTTCACACATCTCTCTCTAAGTTCTCATGAATGTAATTGACCTTTTTTTTTGTAACGGTGGCGAGCAAGCAGGGTGAGGGAGACTAAACACAAACCAAAGCAAAGTTAATTTTCTAGCAGCACAGTATTGCTGCGGCGCCTGCCGATATGAAAAGGGCATTCAAATCAATAGATTGACAATAGGCTCTCCGAAAAGACGGCTGAACCCAATTTTCTTGGCGCTGACCACCTCCCTAAGCCTTCTCCCTCTCCAAAAGCACGGCTCGCTCAACTTCTCGGACCTCCTCTCCAGCCAGAAAAAAAGAATGATTTTTTCCCCCTATATTTTCCCTCTCTGCCTTCGCTCTCGTTTTTCTCCTTTTTCTTCTCCTTTTCTTTTCGGCCGCAGCTTTGTGGAGGAACAATGTGCAGGGCTAATCATTATTTAGCCGCGCCGGGCGCTAGAAAGGTCAGCAGTTTGAAATGTCAGGCTTCAATAGAGCCAGATGCACATCGCGCCGCTCAAGTGTCCAATTAAAGGGGGCCTGGCAAGGGGCTGGGGGGTGAAGTGCACTTCACATGGAGGAGTTAATGAGGGGCCAGAGCGCAGGAGCCCCCTCACCGCCCAGCCCCACAGCCAGAGCAGAAGAGACACGGGCAAGGCATGGGGGTGGCAAGCAAGTCAGAATACCCCAAAGACCTTCACAAATGGCTGGAGCTTTTTAGCTACTACACACACATAAAAGGAACAGTTTGACAAAAATCATGAATTGCCCAGATTTCCCCCCGAATCCAAAGGCATGTCTTATACCTGAAGTTTGCATCTTTAGTTTGATACTGGAGCTACAAGGCTAATGTAGCTAACAGATATGAGGAGCTTATGACCACCATTACTATCATAAACCCCATCTGACCTGGGTGTTCAAATCAAACTCTGTCAAAAACCCACCTGTAGCTCAATGCTTATTTCAGCTAGCCCATCTATGGGATTCCAGTAGTATGTTAGCACAAAGCTAACAGGGTGAGAAAGGCCCTATGTTAAGCCACACACAACAAGGATGGCATGAGGCTGGTTCAAATGCTATGTGTGTATTTAGCCTGATGTAAGCAGACAGTGCTTTCTGTGTGAAATGTACAATTTATTATGTTTATTTGATGATGGAAACTGCAGTTTTGCTCAGCTGATGTGTGGTTGAGCTGGCTGATCCAGCAACACGCATGTACCTAAGATCTAGACGCTAACAGTGCTTAGCTAGCTTTGGGCACTGACAAAGACCAATTTAGGAACAGTTATGTGCTTAATTTAACATCATTCTAACGTTTGGTTACTTATTATAAATAATATTTCTCAGTTGTTTAGCTCACTGCATGTCCTTGTGTGCCCTCATCTATTTGTTATACGACACACTGCGAACCACCGTCGACAGCAGCAGTGGATTTCTGCATTAAACTTCTAAATTGACGCTGATTCTCGGAGTGTTTCTCTAACTGGAATCGCACTTCTCCATTACTTCACTTACTCAACCAGTGTAAGCACCGAGCCTCTGACAGGGCTCTCTCAAATGGCAATGCACATGCACAGCAGAAATCATTACACACTCGCTAGAACCATGTTAAGTTGTTAAGTGATCTGAAATGGATGATTATGTGGGTTTATACCAGACTACTACTGTATACAGTATACAGTAACATATACTACCCTGCTTTCTGTTAAAGTAAGAGATCACTCTCATCTTGATTTATCAGGAAATCACCTAGTTAGCAATGGCCAGAAGTCCAAATCCAAGGAGCATGCTTGGCCTTGATGATGTGGTGGCACTTCATGTGTCTGCAAATAAACAGAGTATAACCTTCACCCTTCCAATGCTGGTGGTGCTGTGTGATGGGGGGGAGACCTATGGGAATTGACAATGATGAAACTGCATCAGAAATTTGGGCAACACACAAATTATTGTGACCCGGTTCCACTGCCAATCATAAACGCCTATAACTTAACACAATGTTTGGCAGATGATGTGGTATCATTCAGATGATGAATCCTTGCTTTCCTTTTTCATACTTTTCCCATCATTCTGGTAACAGTTGGTTTCATCTGTCCAAAGTCCCAGACAGATGTTTTCTATCCGTCTAATATGATCTTTCGGTTCTTGAGTGTTTCCAGTGGTTTGAATCTTGAAGTGAACCCTCTGTATTTACAATCATGAACACATCTTTTGATTGTAGATGTTGACAACGATGCATCTAGCTTCTCTAGGAGTGTTCTTGACTTGACTAGATGGTGTGAAGAGGGTTTTCTTCACCAAGGACAGAATTCTGTAATCATCCTCTTTAACTGGTCAATGGTCATTTTGGGCCTTTTGGTGTTGGTGAGCTCAGTACAGTACAGTCTTTTTTTAAAGAATGTATTAAATTGGTGATTTGACATGTTTTCTCTCTCTAACCTGTCCACACCAGTCCATTAAACTGCTTAGCAGTTAACTGTCCAACTACATTTCAGCCTGGTGGGACTATGTAACAAGTGTCTCAATGTAATCATCTTGACTGGAAATGAAATAAATGAAGATTTCACAGTATACATCACCTACATCTTGTGGCTCATGGACCTTTAATGACTACTTACACCACTTACAGCAGCAGAAATCTGACTATAACTATTCTCACTCAGACATGCACACATATATAGTAAAGAAGAAGTTTTCTATAATGTGCAGGCAGAAGGTCAGTGTGTCCTGTGTGTTGCTGTTTTATCTGCCAGAGCCATCTCAGAGCACCAGCTGTTTTCCATACAGCAGGAAAACAAGCTTCCCTCACACTCAGTATGGATAAACCTGGGGTCAAAGGCTAGCACAGCCACAAACACTCTCTCCGCACCCTGCATCCTAATAAGCACAAATAAAGCCAGTTCATGAAGAGACGTGTTCTACAGGGCAGAACAAATGAGTGAAATGTGTGTCAGAGTTTCTCACCTTTAGCACAGAAGTATTTCATTCGTCTTACCAACAAGTAATCAAGGCCTTCTGGTAGTGGAGCTGTTCACTGCTGATCTGAGACAACTCAATGTTGTCCATGAATGGCCTTGTAGACTCGAATATACCCATATTTGAACTATCGGAAGGTTTTTGTTGACTTGTAATGGTATTTACATATGGAATTTGTAATTGGAATTTCTTAACAGCATACAGCAAGTTCTCTCCAAGATTCCAGGTCTTACCTGCTCCAGTCTACCTTACCTGCTACTTTGGAAAGTTGAAAAGCTAAGTGCCCATATACCTGGAAAAACACTGAAATGGGGTTTTGCCTTTTTTTTTTTACCAGCATATGAAAAGTCTCCTCAGAGTTGTCTTGGTCTCACAGATCTCCTTGCCTTTCACAGACTATTTCTATTTTTTTGTACCTTTTTCTCCAAATTTGGTACTGCCCACCCTTAACCCGCCCTCTCGTAGCTCCCCCAGCACTAGCAATGCTCCCCACACAAGGAGAGTAAGGACAAGTCTCCTCCGATAAGAGTGGTAAGGGGAGAGAGCACCATCTACCCACATGGAGAGAGCACAGGCAATTGTGCTCTCTCAGACTCTGTCCACTGATAGCACAGCAGCATGGCTCGAGATATGGCTTGTGACCCCCGGGCCATAGTGGCCGAGCTTTAGACTGCTGAGCCTAACTGCTATTTCTTAATATCATTCTGCACTGTAGAATCTACAAGCTTAAGTCCCCAATAACCCATATCCAAACTATCTGAAAGCAGTGTTAGGACATATACACAATGTTCTGCCATACCTAAAGATACTTTTTATTTTCTGATACTGATACTGAGTAGTCGCTAATGCCAACCAGTCTTTTGAACTACTAAGCTTTAATATGAGCTGTCCCTCTGAAATGCGGTCTACACCACCTCTAGTTCTGAAGTTCTGAAATGAAACCACACATTATAGATGCCAGCTGCACCTTGAAGCCTCATACCTACAGTAGCAATTACCTGAAATCAGAAAAGAGAGAGAGCTGTAAAGTGTGGCGAGCTTGCCTTTAGTAAAGCGGCGAAGGTCAGCAGCACAGTTTCACCTAGATTTGGAGAACAGATGCCATGTAAAGCTGTGGAAATTAGCCCACTTTGTGTGCCTCCCATAAACATTCTTTTAATCAAAGTGTATTAGAGCAGCCAGATATTTTAGACATATGGGCACTGCATTCTCCCAGACTCCCCCATCTGTCTCATTCTGTGCTCTGACTGCACTGGCTGCCATCACCCAGATGCTTCTAGAAGAGACTGCGATCCACATACAAGACTGCGGGACATCAGTCTTATAACAGAGTGAGAGATGGGACAGAGTTGCAGCTGAAAGGTCTGTGATGTGCCTCCTTCTAATTGGTGGAAATGATCAAAGTGGGCAGACTATTGTTTACTTCACAGCACAGCAAGGCCGGTCGCATGGAACCTTAAGCTTAAGCTACGATTTAAACTTTACAAGCTTTTCAATGTTAATCACTGGGGCTGTGTACTGGCAAGAACCTGGGGGTATGATACGTATCATGATACAGGGGTTACTTTCATAGTATTAAAATATTACAATTATATGCATCAAATATGTGTAAAAGTTAAATATGATAAAAAGTTGACTTTTTAATCCAATCAGAACAGTGGGATCTAAAGACAGAGTACAACACTGCTATCTAGCAGTTTAGAGGTTTAAACACAACACAAAATGAACCTGAACACTGTCTGCCACCAATCTTTACAATTAAACTATGCATTAAAAATTAAATACTACGTTTTTGAGAAATCATCCAGCATTGCTAGACATAATATCAATAATCAATATTTAATAAATACATTACAATTTAGTCCTAAACTGTAAACCCTGATAAGTTCGCTTAAATTTAAACCATTGGGGCAACACCCTTCCTTAAATAAATTAAGCTTTGTTGAACAATTGCGTTGATATTCAATACTAGATGTAATAGATACTAAACACTCTACAGGTCAGAATAACTCAAAACCTAATGAAATTAAATGAATCTTCTGAGTTAACCTAACCTCCGCTGAATGTGAATAGCTTTGCATTTTAAACAAAGTTTAAATCTTTCATTCTTCAATTGACTGTTATTAATCTGCCAAAGACACTGACCATATAATCTTGTGATGATGCAAGAGTGAACAGAGCAGTACTCAGTGCCAGAATATAGTCATATGCAGCAGCACAGATAACAAGAACTTGCTCTTACAGCCTTCAATACTGAAGCCAGGACACAATTTTTACTAAATGTAACTGCATACCTAAGAGAAGGTAGCCTGGGGATACGACTACACACTGGTGGCGAGTGGAGAAGAAGACATGCTCATATAAACAGATGGTGTCAGGAGCCAACAGGAACGGTTTGAGTTTTACACACACAAATCCACTTTAACCAGAACAGCTGACTCAGTTACTGGATTTGTTGAGAAACATCAATATGACAGAAATGATTAAATCCGTTGCAGTTTTTTTGTGTGTGTGCTTTCTAAGATCACATGGATCAACTACTATCCATTTGCCAGTGGCAACCCAATAAACTCCATTATTAATCTCAGTTCAAGACTGACTCAAACTCAAAATAGTTGAGTGATAGGTGGGATATATCCCGTTTTATGTATAACAGACTTCATATATTTGGATGAAAACAACATCATTTATTTAATCCTGGACTAGTTAATTCATGTCAACAAAACAAAGCCAGTTGATTAGACTGGTCTTGTTTGGCCAAACATCTGTTGGCCCATACAATTGATCGAACATTCACAGCATCTCAGCGATGGGTCAGAATACACAAAGCTCATAATACAGCATTCATTAATGCCTCATCCGAATAATGTAGTCATTTGCAGTGTTGTGAAGGTCGACATCGCAACAATGTGTTAGTGTTAGTGTGTAGTGCTATGTAGCAATGTTGTATTTGGCATGTGATACACACTGCTGATATATACAAAACAAACACACACATACACACAGAGTACATACCTGGGTTGGTGATGGTGAGCAGGTCTAGCCTTCGTTGTTGCTGGAAAAAAAAAAACAGAAGGCAGAAGCAGGCTTTAATCAAAATGTTCAGCAACAGGTTGTAGTTCCGTTAGTACTGAAGTTCTAGATATAACATGTCCAAATATTTGTGGACACCCCTTCTAATAAATGCATTCAGCACTCTGTAGACTCCCTGGACCATGCCTAATGCCAGGCATGTGCTAGAAAGGTATAAAGCACCCCCCCACCAACATTGAGCTGTGGAGCAGTGGAAGTGTGTTCTCTGGAATGATGGTGCTCTAACCACTACTTTTGAGATGAGTTGGGGAGTTGGAGATTAATTGGGGTAGTGATCATCCAACATGTAGTCGAAAGCTTTTCCTGGATAGGAGAAACAGTTACTCCAACAAAAGCAGTATACACTTTTTAATACACCTTGATTTCTGGAGAAACAATGAATAAACAGGTGGCCCAATACTTTTGTCCATATCATTTGGATTACACAGGGTTTATGAATGAAGATGTTTCATATATGTAAAAATAGAATATTTACAATTGCAAACATTTGAGTTTTATAGAGTTTTAAAGTGTAAAACTGTTAGACTGTCAGAGTTGGTTTACATGTTTATTTCAGACTGTGACTCTGGCACTGACCTGTCTGTGTGTGTGTGTGTGTGTGTATGTATTTCCTTCTGTGCTGTCAGGAGAGTTGAGCGTGTGCCTACAGATGGAGTAATGGAGGGTGTGAGAGGTTACCCACTTTCACACCTCACACTCTCTTTTTAGGGGATTGACAACAGGGGGCTACAGGAGGTGCCACCTCTCTCACTCTGACATCCAACTGACACTTTCTCTCTCTATCCTCTCCATCTCATTCTCCCTCTCTCTACCCTCTCCATCTCACTCTCCCTCTCTCATTCTCCCTCTCTCTACCCTTTCCATTTCCCTCTCTCTCATCCCCACTCCCTCCATTACCCTTTAACTTTCTATCTCTACCACTACCCTTTACCCCCCATGCTCTCTCTCTTTCTCTCAGTTTCTTACTCTCTCTCTCTCTCAACCATTCCTGTCTTCACCTCTCTTTCTCTCTATTCCCCATTCTCTCTACCCTCTCCATCTTTCTCACTTCTCTTACTTCTTTACCCTCGATTGCCCATTCTCTCTCTCCATTCCTCTCTCCTCATCCCCTTCCCTCTGTTGCCCTCTATTTCTACCTCTGTCCAGCCCCTTCATTTACCATGCTCTCTCTCTCTCTCTCTCTCTCTCTCTCTCTCTCTCTGTAGCGTTATGATCAAGCTGGAGGCTGTTCAGAGTGACACTAATCAACACCTTTCTCGCTCTTTTCTTCACACGCACACAAACACTGTCTTCTCTCTCTCATGACACGTGCCAACAACTAAGACTGAGGCTTGTCTGTGTGTGTGTGTGTGTGTGTGTGTTTGAGTGAGAGTGTGAGAGAGTGAGAGAGAGACCCCTCCACATCTCTAAGTTATGTATTCGTGTGGTGTAGTGCATGCGGGTAGTTTCCTGGTGAGTGTGTGTGACAAGGGCTACAGCAATTCACACAGGTCACACTCCAGATCAATAAGTGGCCAATCAAAGGTTGACGCCACCCTCATCGACACGCCACAGCCTGGAGAGCATGTACACACACACCCCCTCTTGGAGGACACGTTATCTGAAGAGCAGCACTCAAATGCTGACATCACTGCGGGTCCTTCTACATGAGTGGCTCCACTCAGACAGAGCAGAGGAGAGACTGTAGACTGATACAATGCTCTCTCTCCCTCTCTCTCGCTCACACACACACACACACACACACACACACACACACACCTGTAGACCTGTAGCTCTTAAGGTGGTTAATCACTCAGCCTAATTTCACTTGAAGAAATAAAATGTTCAGTGTTCCCATCGAGTTCAGTACTCCCAAACAGACCGCTGTCGTGTCTTCAACCTGTAGTTGGCCCATATTTGGAACCCCAGGTCTAGTGGTGCTTTCACACCAACCTTGTGTGACTTTTCAGTTTGGTCTGAACCAAAATGGCAGGTGTAAAAAAAAAAAAAAAAAAAAAGATGCCTCAGACCATGGTCTAGACCAAAGGACCAAAATGTAGTGTGATCAAAAAAGGTAGTCTTGGTCCGGATCAAATGAACCATGGTGTGTTTACAGTGTGAAACCTCTTTTCCGGATGGTTCAGACTTTCAGACCAATTACAGGAAGTTGAGGCAGACTATTGTCACCAGAATGAGTGGAAGTTGCAGACGGAGACAATTTTGCTATATGGACAAAAGTATTGGGACAGCTGCTCATTCGTTGTTTCTTCTGAAATGGGTATCAGTGACCCCAAAAGTATTGGATCAAGAACCATGATTCCAGAGAACACTTCATATCCCTCTAGCCCATGCCTGGCTTTAGGCATGGTGCCAATAGTGTTCATGTTTATCAAAAATAGGAATATGCAGGTTTCCAAAAATCATACCTTGTGGTAAAGAAAAGAGCTGCAAACCTGCATTTGGCTAGAAGCTAACACTGATGCACACTGAACTGACATCATTCGATGGGCAGCCTCAATAAAATTCTCCAAACAAATGGGGTTAGCTATGTTTTTGGCATATTTCAAAGTGCTGGTGTTTCTATATACTACATTTACATTTACATTTACGGCATTTAGCAGACGCTCTTATCCAGAGCGACTTACAAGGTTACTCGTATTACAGAGGTGAGCCAATGTAGTGTTAGGAGTCTTGCCCAAGGACTCTTATTGGTGTAGCACAGCATAGTCACCCAGACCGGGAATCGAACCCTGGTATCCCACATGGTGTTGTTGTAACGCAATGGTAGGTGGTGGTGTTATCTGTTGCGCCACACCAACCACAACATACATACAATATACTAGTGTTAGAAGATGCAGAGGAATGCTTATTATTTATTATTAAGTTTATTTGAAGTAGTTCTCTAACATATAAACAGGTCAGTTGAGCATCAACGTAATTTGTTTTTTAATATATATTTTTTAACAAGCCTATTTACAACCCTGTTATTTTAAGCTCTGCTTATATGACGACTTAATGAAAGTGCATATTATTGCATAGCTTTAACACTGTAACAAAAACACTGTCATTATTTCCGAGTCTCACTGGTTAGTGTTGCTGTCCTTTCATTGTGTTCTTTGAGTGCATAGTTAGCAAGATGAGGATATTAAAAGAAGGTTATCTTTTAGCCCAGCACCCAACTGGTACCTTTTCCTTCTGGTGTGTGTTCAGGCCCTGTTTGGTGGTCAGATAGGTAGTCCAGTGTGTTTTTGAGGGAGCCGATGTTGGAAATTAGAGATGGTAAAAGAATAGCATTAGCTTTAAGTGAGTGCAGATCCCTGATTGCTTCCTCAGCTTTTGCTTTGTTGCGTTCTGCTGAGTGCAAGCTGTCTTGTGGACACAGGAGAAGACGTGGCCATGAGGCCTTGTTCAAATAGCAACCATGCTATTCTCAACCCCATGTTCTTTCTGAGTTGCTGTTGTGCTTGACTGTTTAGCCAGCTTTGACTAGGGATTTTGCCAGTGGCGCTGGGTGTATGCAAATTGTGGGGGCATGAATATAATAAGTCAAGACTGTTAGGTAACAGTTTCAAGCATTTGAAATTGCACACAGACACACATTATTAGTGCCATATAAAAAGTGCTGGGCAATATGACCTCAAATTAATACGATGGTTAATTGAACAGTTCACCTCCATTATTGTGATGATTAATTAATGATTTTGTAAGATGCTCAAGTTGCTCAGCTGGCTCCATGCTGCTTCCATGTCACTGGATGAGGTGGAGTCATGTGACCACAAACACACAGTACTAGTCACATGTTTTTAAGGGGACAGCGTCTGAACACACAGTGAAGAAAGTGGGGAAATATTACAAAAACGTACTAACAGAAAAAAACCTCAAAATGATTCCACACGGGCAAGATTATATCGATTCAAGGTTCTGAATGTTATATTTCGATTAATTGTTCGTTTAATTGGATTAAACGTCCTTGTAATTAAAGGATCCAGTGGCACTGGTCAGATATCACAATGCAAAAGTAGCAGCAATCTCTAACTAGTTTAATGCTATTTCTATGGTTAATAACTTTGTTGGGAGAGTTGATGGCTTCACATCTATCTATTTTAAACCTCATTGTTGCTACATTAAATTACTGCCTAAATAAAACTAAATAATTGCCCCCTTTAATTTGTACCGTTGTATTACAGAGACAATAGGCTTGAATGTGTGTGTCACTGTAGAAACACAAATATACAGTTATTAACAAAACATAGTTTGTTAATATATTTTACCTGCATTTATCTGATTTAAATAAGTACCCTAAAAGCAATCCTTTACATCAATTCATCCAACAACACTTCAAATCAACTTCTGCTCTGTTCCACTTTTTCACAGTAAATAATTAAATCGAATCATCCTAAGTTCAATTCTAATAGCAAGAAATGTATTCACTTAGTAGGCTTTTAATACTGAACCTAAGCCTGTGCATTACTTGCACTGTGCTAATCCCAATTACGGCTCTGCCAGCTTCTTGCACTGAGTGTCATTATCATGGCTCCCCCTGCTGGCCATGCTGCACTCTGCAGCACATACACAAGCAGTCAACCCCAGAGCCCATAAATGACAAGGACATTTCCTAAGGCCTGTTTACAGCCCACAGAGGTAAAAGCTCAGCATCACTTAAAAGAATGGAACTAGTCATTTAATGGCATATCTTTGTTAAAAGGGTCATTTAGGGCCTAGAATGTCAAAAACATCACCATATATGAAAGAGCTACATAGTGTTAGGCAGGAAGAAAGCTGTTTCCATGATTCAGCCTGACCTCTCCATCCTGTGCAACCCCACCCCACCGTGAGGCAGCGAGCCAGGCCCAGCAGCAGCAGCAAGCTGGTGCTGCCCAGAGCAGGCCTCCGCTTCACGCCAATTAGAGGCTGTGGACAAGGCCAGCAGTGGCTGCTCTCTGATCTGACCCTGAGCGAGGCTGGATACAGAGCTGCGGTCAGGAACGGACGGACGAAGCCCATCCCAGTGCCTCCCCCACAGTGCCTCTGGCCCAAACACAGCTACCCACCCACTGCAAATCAACCCACAGGGAAATCAAGTGGGCTGGTAGGCAGTGGTTTCTTACATCTGCTGTTGTCCGTTCAGGCTTTAGCCACTCTGGCTGCTCCGCAGCCTCAGCTACACTTATCCCGTGATCATCAATCACATCAGAGGGGGGAAGACAAGGGAAGTTAGTGGCGCTGAGGGGCTTCGTGAACACTTTACCCGTAAAACAAAAGGCATCCGCGCGGTTCTCCTGACGGTGGAAGGTCACGACACTGAGACATTAGCACATAAAATTTTAATGCTTGTTTAATGTATCCGCGTACGCCGCAACAACAACAAAATGGCCTTACCAAGATTACCAAGGACTCTGTTACAGCTAAGGCCAGCAAACTCCTTTTAGAATGTCCTACATTTATCCTTGCATTTATTTTTTTTTCTCCCTGAGGTCCTCTTATAAGGTTTGTATGGTTTTAGAAATCAAAAACAGTCATATTTCATTTCTGCATGAATATTCTCTAACCTCTTTGTACTCTTTGTAAAGAAACAGGCTGTTTTTGGTGCACTACCTTAAAGACAGATAGATGTGAATGGCCTCTGTTCTGACTGACTGCCCTGTATTGTGGCTCCTTCCAAAAGCATTCCAGGCTGAAACACGGCGTATAACTTCAGCATAAATGAGCAGGTCAGGAAGATAAGATAAGGTGTATATAGAAAAATCATTATTAGAAGCCATGTATGAATGGTCTGAATTTGGAAGTGAACAGTATGCTTAACAATGTTTGTTCTCTACTCCAAACTGAATTTTTAAAAAGTGCCCTTTTAAGCAACAGTCTAGCAATAACACCTTTTTCTGATCAGCCAAGATGAGGTGTGTATCAGGAGTTGGCTTCTTTAGTTTTGTACTGAAGCTAAAAGGCCATAGGAGTTAAAAATAGAGGTTTATGTAGACTGATTAGCTTTGTTCAAACTGAATGTTTACAGCAGCATTTTGTAGCAATCTGATTTTTAAATAACAGCTTTAAAATGTGATGTTCCACTGCTTCACTTGTAAAAGGGAGAGTCTCTGCCAGAACTGCACTATGTAACTGCACTTCAGTTAAGCTGCACGTCAAAATTGCGTAACACTGCAGAACTTGATTCAGATTTGTGTAAAATCCTGTTATATTTTACTGCATCAGTCAACATGCAAGTTCTGCATCTCAGATCAGCTTGTCAACAAATGCCTGTGCACAGCCAGCCATGAGGGGCAGCTCAAAGCAAGGTTTGTATTTACTGTAGTGGAGTGGCGTAAAAGTAAATTACACTCTTCAGCACTAGGGGGAGCCCAGGAGCAAAAATAAATAAATAAATAAATACATAACAATTCTTCACATTAAACCACATCAAGTTGTCAATGTAATCTTAATTACACTTGCTAAGATAATTTCTGACTGCCGGACATGCTGTTATCTATGGACTCACATCAGACGCAGCTAATCTTCAAGTCATGTAGGTTAAGGGGAAACTTTGTATTGAGACGCATCTAGAAAACACCTTCACATGATTCCTATCACTGAAAATATTAAACAAACAGGTATGACCCAGGTCCAAAAACCAAAAAAATAAAAGGTGAGGGGGGAGCAGTTTTCATTAACACTCAATGAGGCATTGCAGCTTTAGCTTAATGCTGATTCCCATCCTGTGATAATGGATCTATGGTTAATTAGAGTATTACAGCACTCAGCCTGCGCTACTCTCTCTCTCTCTCTCTCACTCTAACTGTCAGTCCTCACTCTGCACGGATAAGTGTTTCCCAGGAACAGGGAGAGAGCGGGAGAGAGAGAGAGACACACACACACATTAGCAGGACAATCCTGGGCATGAAAAAAGGATTGTATTAATCTTTATCAAACGCCAGGGAATCCCCCACCCGGAGAGAACAGCGGCAGCAGCAGCCTGGAGTGTGAGCAGCCGCGAACGTCCCAGGCCCCTCAGTGTCAAAGGGCTTCCCCCTGCCTGCAGCAACTAAAGCTGTATCTCAATCCCCGTACTTCTGAAGTGGACTAGCTCAGAGTGAGACTGATATAATGATGTATTATGAAATATAATGCTAGGTTATGAAATATAAATGCTAGGTTATGAAAAAAATGAAAAATAACCTAATGATCCACTTTTCTAGTATAGCACGGGTATGGTCAGTACTTCTCGAACACTGGACAACTGTATGTATCATGAACGGTCTTCACTTTATTGTATTTATTTTCTCAAAACAACTGTTCCGTTCTCCTGCTGTCCTCTTTTAGATGGTCATCAGTTTTTCCCACGCTTTTTAAATGTGAAATTATTTGTGTAGTTGTTTGTCTAACTTGGATTACTCTGTTCCAACTGAGCAAATCTCAGGCAAACTCAATTTCATGTATAATGTGTAGCATAAAACTGACTTGCAAAGTATTGCAATGTTCTATTCCTGCCACACTGCCCGACCTTAGTACTACCCACTATTGGTGTAAGCAGCATATTCACACTGGAAAATGAAACCGCTTACTATATACTGTTAATATCTAAACAACATCCTAGAACTGTCCTACATCCACAGACGTAAGTTAGTAGCAAATATTAACAGCCAATAGTTGTAAAACTTGCGTGTAAAAATTGTCTGGATAGAGGCTATATAATGGTGGGAAGTATTACCCGGTAATTTGTAGTATCTATGTATTGCACTACATTAGCAGTCCACGTCAGTCAACACTACTAAAAAAGCAGTATGACTTCACATTAAAAGTCACAAAGTAATTACTTATGATGTATCAATACCATTATTGACAATTAACAGCGAATTAACCAATAATTACTTAGTAGTTACTTAGTAATTAGTAATCGAGTAACTGTAAATTGACGTTTCTCATTAATTCAAAGCTTAATTACTTAATTACTTACAGTGTACTACCCACTACATATTACACTGAGGTAATGAAGTGTGTGTGTTTACTCATATGAAGAAGTAACACGAGAGTTACTCACCAGTACTTATGTCTTAGTCCTGTTAATGATCTGCTAATTAATCAACTGATTTACTGTCGCCACTGTGCAGCCTCTGGCCAGCACTGGCCACTTTCCTTCACCTCTACTGGCCACTTTCCTTCACCTCTCTCATATTCAATTGCCTCACTATGCTCATTGTTACCACCATTAGTTACTCATTAGTTTGTTTATTATTATTAGGAATTAATTACTGCTTTAAGTAAAGTGATGAGCGATGAGCACTTCCTCTTTTAAGTGTCATTTAAAGCAACTGTCCTTTATTTAAAGAAAAAGCACATTATTGTGACGGGGTGGTAAGTCAAACTGAGGGACACACACAAATCATAAAATCTTTATTTATTACGAGAATACAGTGCAAAGTATACAAAGTGGATAAATATAGGGACATGTAGAGGGAGTTGCCATTCCTCATATTCCTGCTTCATTCCAGACTGGAGTTCAGTTCAGCTACAGTTAATGCAGTGTCCAAAACACCAGCACTCCCTGTCCTTACTGACCAAGATCAAGGTCATGACAGTCCACATGCACTGCTAGCACCCTAAACAGGTGCTTTACGTGCCAGTGACGTCGGTATTCAGGGCGCGGTGTGCGCCAATTGCAAATCCTCCCACTGTTTCCCCTCACTCTCTATCAACCTCTGCCGCAGATTAGCTGACAACATAACGACAGAGTCAGTGAGTGCACTGATACATGCATAATCCCCAACCCTGAGATCTACTCACAGACTTACTGAGGCAACTTTTTTTTGTTATTGTTTTTTTTCTCTTGCCTTTGCTGCCGTGCTTTCAGACCTCCAACTCCAAATAGGCCAGACGTCCCAAACCTTCTCCATAAAATGCTATTAATCTTATCAGGCGGTTGATCTAATCCTTAATGAATGTTTATACAGGCTTATGTCAGCTGCCATGAAAGGCTTACGTAGGTGATGTCATAGTATGAATGGTGCTCTACAGTAAAGTGCTACCCTGATACACTATATGCCCAAATGTTTGTGGACACAACATCTAATGAATTTAGCTACTTCAAGCTGCACCAATTGCTGACATAGATGTGCAAATACACACAGCCACAGCTTTTCTAGTCCCTGTAGAGAAGTACTGCTAATAGAATAGGACTCACTGGAACAGATAAACATGAACCTATTGGTATTATCCCTAATGCCAGGTGGGGGGTAGAGGGGTGTAAAGTCCCCCTCGGCTTTATGAAACTGTGTCCTCTGGAATGATGGTGCTCCATCCAATACTTTTGGGATGAGTTGGGGTTGCGATCTTGCAATATCCTGACCTCACTAACGCTTGTCACTGAATGCAATCAAATCCTCACAGCAATGCTTGAAAATCTAGTAGAAAGCCATCTTCCCTGGACAGTAGATACAGTTACTCCAACAAAAGCAGCTCTTTTTAATACCCTTTGTTTTGGAATAAGCAATGAATGAGCAGGTGTCCCAATACTTTTGTCAATATAGTGTATCTTATACCCTTATGCTTTTTTAATACATTAAATGCTCAAATAATGAACAGGACTAACTCTTAATGACTAGTACGTTCTCATGTGACTTGGGTTTCTATGAGTAAACACAGGTATCTGTTCATTGGCAATGTAATAAGCAGCAGTTGGTACACAGTTAATGAGTAAATATGCCCAGACTTTTGGGTCATTTTCAGGTCGCAGCGTATTTGTGAGCGCACTCATACATGCATAATCCCCAACCCTAAGATCTACTTATTGACCTACTGGTGCAACTTTTTTTTTCTTCACCTTTGCTGCTGGACTTTCAGACCAGAACTCTAAATAGGCCAGACACCCCAAACTTTCTCCATAAAATGCCATTAATCTTATCAGGCTGATGCGCACCTTTCCAATAGCGGCTTAATCTGGGCTGGGTGCAGAGCAGCACGACTGTAATTAAGACGGCTGGTCAGCAGATAGGCGGGGGAAGAGAGAGAGAGAAACCTTGCCAGCGAAAGCATTCATTTACTAAACCTCTCTTCTTATGACCAAATTAAATATTCATGCACAATCTACCCAAAGCCCATTTGCAATATTTCCCCCTGAATTTACTTTTCATATTTGCTGATGATTATCATGCGGGCAGGCAAACTAGGAAGGGGGGGGTGGTATTTAAAAATCTGCCCAACAATTTAGAGCCTCATTCCACATTCATGTAAGGTTAATATTAAAAGATTAACCTGAGTCATTTCACCCCAGCTATCAATTTCAACACACATATAGTTGCAGGTAGCAGACTAAATGATTTGACTGCAATATTGCTGCGATGGTCAGAGGGGAAGGTTACATTAGCGATGCATGGAGGCAGACCATCTACACAAAGCAAGCAGTCCCTGAAAAATCCTGCTATTTTGGCTTAACAGATGTCCTCAATTACTGACCACGGTGGACACACCCTCTGTCCTAGACACACACACACACACACACACACACAAATCCATGTACTGATGAGGTAAGAGAAGTTAACCATGTGCTATTTAGGCCGTCTGTCTCAGCCCCAGTGCTGGGATTCACAGTCTTTGTCTCCGCCCTTTAAGGACACCTCAGACTGACGCCAACAGATGCCTCTGGGGGGGGGGGGTGAAGAGAGAGAGAGAGAGAGAGAGAGAGAGAGAGACAGACAGAGAGAGGGATGAGTCAACAGTCTACCAATGACAGCATCCGCCTCACCTCATACATGCGTAAACACACATTTTGATGTGGGGTCATATGTATACATTTATATAAAACTACTAGGGTGCACAATCTGTCGGCAGATGTAATATTGAGAAAACTATAATTAATATATTAGCCTAATATTGGAACTACATCTGAAAAATACTGGTAATAATTTAGCAGCTCACTGCTAGCACACACAGCAGCTGAATTAGCAGTGCCATGGTTGTGTAAATTTTAGCAATTGCCCAACTTTAGAGTTTTAACCTTATTATATTTACTTCACTTTTAACACAATAAAACTGTGGCCTTTTCTCAGTCTCCCATCCAGGTGGAGGTTCTTAAAACTTTGGTCTGTTTTCAGTGCTTTCTTATGGACAGGCAAAACAAAGCATTTTGAAAATGCTGATGTCAACCTGTGCATGGTTGTTGCCGACTGAGTTTGCTTTTTCATTACACTGTGACTGCACATTACATTACACTGTTTCAACAACACAATGAGAAAATCTTATGCTTCAGAACTGAGCTGTAATTAGGTCTGTTTTGGCTGTTACACTTGCTTCTTAAAGAAACCTGACATTTCTCCCCCTGCTGGCTACCCAATGTTCAGGCATCTTTTAAATGTGACCTGTTTGATAAATTCCTTGTTTAACAAAATGTGTGTGAAAATGTGTGAGATTTTATTGCACTTTATGCCTCATTAATGTTATTGCATTTACTTACTATCTAATGAACATTCATAACAAAGCTGAAAAATCATTGACTTTCAGAGTGTTTTGTCAGTGTCAGAAAAGATCATTTTGAACACAGAAATCTATGAATAGGACTGTAAGTCACCAACCACAAAATCTGAATCAGAATATGCCATAAAATAGGCCAGAGCACCTCTGCTAATAAATATTTATATGATATCTATGTATATATATATAAAGGCAACAAGTAGCTTACTTAAAAACAAACAAGCAAACAAACACACACACACACACAACACTTTACGAAGTGAGCCCCATTTTCCTGGTTCTCATATTGTTGCTTACCCTTGCACAGGGGTATAGTTTTCCTACACAGTCAGAGCATCCCACATACATACACCCACACACACCTTTTACCCATCCTCTCCCTAATTTCCAGTAGCTCCCTCCCCTCCTGAGCTGACGTGCTCCCCTGTGTTCGGAGTGTGAGAAATGAGCTCACTCTGAGATCATGCTCTCCTGGGCCTATCTCCTTACACACACACAGCCCACACTGGCTAACACACACTACTGCTCAGGGACTAGCCACTTAACCCCTGCCTCAAAACCCCTGCAGACAGAGTGCTGGAAATGTGAGGCACTTTGGTTAAGTGTAACAGACAATAGGCCTGTAATTGCACTAGAAATGTGCAGCACAATTTTTTTTATTTTTAGTTCCATTTCTAAATCAACATGTTAATGAGGACATGCATATTAATTGAATAAAATGAAAAATGGCCCCAAAAATCAGAGCTATGGACTCCAATTATTTAATTAGTGGCAGAAGTATTGCAATATAGACTGATTAAAAAGAAGAATGAATAATTACACTGTGATGTCTGATTCATATGGCTTGTGTGAAGAGGTGTATATGTGTATCTATTCATTTGAATTTAAGGGGTTTGAGAACTGACAATCATATCTGACAAATTATAGTCCACATTAGTCAGTAAAGAACAATCACAGCTATTGGGGAAGCTCCTTAAAATGGGTATTAGTGACAATACTTTCATATTAGTGAGGCTTTGTCTAATAGTCAGTCAGGTGTGGGCTGACAGCATGCCATATATATAAACATCACAGAACTGGACTTGGCATATTTTCGTACTTCAGACCAAACCCTGAAGCCCTGCAGAATTATTCAAACAGAAAATGCAAGGCATCAGAAGTGCAGAGCCATTTCTTTGAATAAAGACCAAGAATAAACACAAGAATACATTATGCAGTTCCCTCATTTGTCCCACAGTGACATAAGGCAGCTCTTCTTTTTTGCAGCATTAGAGAGTTAGAGAGAGAGAGAGAGAGAGAGAGAGAGAGAGAGAAGGAGTGTGCGAGAGAGGGAGAGAGCTGCAGAGCTGAATATCAGGTGTGGTTAGCTGGGGCCATCTCAGTTGCGTGACCAGAGAAACCTCGGTTTAAAAATACAGCCCAACAAATAAAAGATTCATTCCTTAGGAGAGCGGCCGCTCCCCTCAGACCCCAAATGTCTTCCAGGCCACCTGCATGAGGCTGCAGCCTTGGCCCAGCTTCGCCGCATTAGAGCGCAGAAACTAATAACCCCACCGCCAGCGTTGCATCTCCCCGATTCAGCACTTAAAAGCCATGATTGAATTTCATCTTGATTTCATTAAATATTCATAAAGGCCAATTAGAAGGGCAGCTCTGGCTGGCGGTTAAGACCCCTCTCCATCACTCTGTCACACACACACACTCGCTCCATCACATGCCACTGGGTGGGGCCGCTTCAGAAAGACTAGCAGATCTGGCCTGGAGGACACAGAGACACACACACACACACACACACACACACACAAATACAGACAATAATACTTAATTCTTCAATTAAAAAAAAAGACTCTCTCTCATTGTCTCCGAATGTCTCTCTCGAATGTCATTTATTCTCCTCATTTAACCTTTAGGAGTCAGCAGTGCTTACTGATGATTGTAGTATTGTTTAAATGCAATTACATAATTACAACAAATTGATTTTCATTCAAACATTACAATTACAAATTAATTAGACATTTAATTCACATTTTGTATCAACAGCAAACTTAATATACAACAGCATACCGTAATATACATGTGCACAAATGAACATCATCTACAGAATGATTACATCATACGCTACCACTTATGGAGTCTAACCCTATAGCTTGCATTTTCCCTGATGGTAATATAATTACTATATAATTACAAACTGGACTATCTTCTAATATTACTGCATCATTTATAATGATAACCATCTTCTTCACATTCATTTGGCTGGGAACCAAAATACTATCAAATCTTCTCTTCCTCTGGTTTAGCTCATCTATTTACTTTCCACTCTCTTTGCCAGACTGAAAATCTTTGTTGCAATGTTCCTAAGTGGTGCTCAAGTTATGCATGTGTGTAGCTAATTAGCTAATATTCTATTTGTAGAGCCTATACATAAGTGAAGCAGCCAAGAGACAATACAACCACACCCACCATGCAGTGAACACACAAACACACTAGTGAGCAAACATATACAACGACAGGGAGCACACATGCCCGGAGCTGTGGGCAGCCGAAAGGGTTCAGGGCCTTGCACAAGGGCCCAACAGCGGCAGCTTGCCAAGCCTGGGTTTTGAGTCTATCAATCCCCATATCAACCCCCATAACCCCACTACCATAGACTAGAATGGCTGTACAAACTGCATGGCATGTGAAAGAGAAGAGAAGAATAATATTTTGAATAATATCAGCATATCAGCTATATTGTGTATATATGTTCAAATTCTTAGTACAGTGATTTTTTCTAAATGTGCTGCATGTCAGCAATTTAACCAGGACTATATCTTTGATATGCTTAGAAAAGCATATTGCATCACAACAAAATTGATCATGATTCAATAAAATTGTCATATTGCCCACCCTTAGGTCAACCTGAGATGTAGAGCTAAACATAGAGCAATTGCACGCAGTAACTACAGTGCATTTGCAGATTAAAAAATATCATGGTAAACATGGGTAGATGAAGTGTGCATATACCGCTGCAATCGAAATGATGGCTTTTATGTGCTGAATTTGGTGAAAGCACTTGTTATGTCAGGTTTGTTGAGCTACATAAAGTGCTCCTGTTCGATTGGTTTACTGCAAACAGCTGAAAGTCTGTAGATTTTGCTAATGAACCTAATTTGCAATGGGGTGTATTATTGAACAAAACTAATTAGTAGATTAAAATGAACTTCATACAAGTCAGAAATAATTCATACACAACTACAACAAGTGTTTAATTACCATTAACCCATTGAAGTCTTTATAAAGTCTTAATAAACGCAGCTTTTAAGAGTTCTCTCATCCTCAGACAACACACACACACACACACACCGCACAGTCACCTCTAAACATAACGATAGGGCCGGATATATGTGTGTGGTGTGGACAGAACAGCAGACAGAGCATCAGACACAAATCAGCAGTGGGCTGGGCCCTGCTTCTGCCTCTACGCAAGTATACGCACACACACACACTTACACGCAGCTCACTGACTGATGGACTTTCAAACTGAGTTAGGTTAGATCGGCGGGAGGACGTGAGACGGAGGATTATGGGATAAGAGGATGAGTGGAGGGGGGGATGATGAAAATGGACAGAGAGGTGCAAGGATGGGCGGAGGGGTACATTTTGTAAACAAAACTGCACAAATGAGCGCTAGTGCTTAAGCCGGGGTCACTGAGAAGATTAATCTGAAATCTTACCTTGAAGTACTGTAGGTGTGCAGTGTGTGTATGTGAGTGTGTGTATGCACAACAGGGTGCAGGAAGGTGTGAGGCCGGTGTGTGAGCATGCATGTGTTCACAGAGGTTGCTTCCTGGTGGAGGGAGAAAAACACACTAATTTAATGATTTTAAATGAATGCTACCGAGGTCATGAAAAAACACAATATTAAACAGGATGTGGCGAGATGAGAACTAGATTACCATGCCACACATTTTGTTCAGCACAACATATTTGTGTTACATTTGTTTGTGTGTTATGTGTTATGTTTTTCTAATATGCTAAATTTAGCAAAATGCAATAAAAATTGCATTTTGTTTTTGTAATTTGTAGTAATATTTAATATTTAATTTTTATTTAGGAGAAAACAGACTGATAATGCCGATCCGTTATTTATCTCAGTGTTACCGAGCTCTACTAAAGCATGAGTAGACTGATAAATCACTGTGCTGATCAGTTATTTATCTCAGTGTTACTGAGCTCTGCTAAAGCCTGAGTAGACTGATAAATCACTGTGCTGATCAGTTATTTATCTCAGTGTTACTGAGCTCTACTAAAGCATGAGTAGACTGATAAATCACTGTGCTGATCAGTTACTTATCTCAGTGTTACTGAACTCTACTAAAGCCTGAGTAGAACTGATAAATCACTGTGCTGATCAGTTACTTATCTCAGTGTTACTGAACTCTACTTAAGCATGAGTAGACTGATAAATCACTGTGCTGATCAATTACTTATCTCAGTGTTACTGAACTCTACTTAAGCATGAGTAGACTGATAAATCACTGTGCTGATCAGTTATTTATCTCAGTGTTACTGAACTCTCCTTAAGCATGAGTAGACTGATAAATCACTGTGCTGATCAGTTATTTATCTGTTACTGAGCTCTGCTAAAGCCTGAGTAGACTGATAAATCACTGTGCTGATCAGTTATTTATCTCAGTGTTACTGAGCTCTGCTAAAGCCTGAGTAGACTGATAAATCACTGTGCTGAAAAGGTTATTTATCTCAGTGTTACTGAGCTCTGCTAAAGCCTGAGTATACTGATAAATCACTGTGCTGATCAGTTACTTATCTCAGTGTTACTGAACTCTACTTAAGCATGAGTAGACTGATAAATCACTGTGCTGATCAGTTATTTATCTCAGTGTTACTGAGCTCATTTGAGGGATGCGGGTCTGTTTAGGAGTAATAATGCACACAAGTGATTAGTTAAGCCTTTTTTTGTATTTGACATGAACATGTATTTTATATTTAAGTAGTTTGTGACCACTCAAAAAAAAAAAAGAATTTTGGTAAAAATGATAGCAGCTGTTTTTAGCTTGGTTCATCAATTCAACAATTTTGTTGCTGATTCCGGAAGGCTGGAGTCTGGAATTTAAGCTTATAATTCATTATAATCACATTTTAGCATAATATTAAATAAAGTATAGTTTTGCCTGACCAAAAACGCTTAACTACTGTGTCAAATCTGGCTCACAACTGATTGACGTCTTACCCATAATGGCAATTAGATTAATCAGCGTTATCATAAGTATCAAAGAATAGTGTCTGTGGACAGTTTTTTAGACTTTCAAGCTGTATAGATCTGCCCACTGGAGCGCATTAGAGACAAACAGCACAGTTCATGGCTAGTGCAGTTTATAGCCAATGCAGTTCACAGCCAGATCACGCCAAAGGACACCTTCTCGTTGACCCAAATCGAAATCAGTGACCCACCACTGACTCTGCAAATCATTTTACAACCCTTATAGTATACCAATCACCCATCACCCCCACCTCCCCCGACACATCCGCTCTCTGAAGGGGACCTGTCTTTTACGGTATCCTGAAGTAGTGACCTGATATTTACACGCCGCAGAGATCAATGACCTCCCGCTCATGCCTAGCAATGCGGAGCGCCTGTGCTGAGTCACGCTGCGGAACAGTGGTGCACTCCGGGATGATTCCATGTCACCCGGCACGACCCAAAATTAGTCCGGTGCAGGGTCACTGGTTGCTCTGACACATCAATCCAGTGGCCAAAGACACAGCGTGACCCGTCAGGAAATGCTTTTAAATCTCCAAACATCCCACTGTTTGGCTTTTCAAGGAAAGACTTTTTGGTTAGTCTTGTTAGAGAAAGGCACCTGCACAATGTGTTTGTTGCTATGAAACCGGATGCTGGAAGCTCTGTTGTGCCAACAGGAAAGTGAATGAAAGAATGATTACTCAGAGTGCTTTTGGATTCATATCACTGATTAACTGAAGAAAGTGATCGGAGTAAATTGGTTTAGAGCAGCCAGTATAATCTGTTGAAGTACACTGGCATATTATTGCCAACCTTCACTGACTGAAAAGCAATTTGAAGAAATCTGGAATTGGTATGCTGTGTGTTGTCTAGCTCAGACTAGACAAAATAGAAACACTGATAAAGGCAAAAACGCTGTGGCAACATCTCACACTGTAAAAATGTAAAAAAACAAAGGCAGGCCAATTTAAAATGATCCAGTAACTGATTGCAGAACGCAATTTTTTTCCAGTTAACTCAACTTAGTTTGGTCACAAGTTCTCACAACTCACATTTTTAGTATTGCATCTCAGTCTGACCAAAAAGACATATTGAGTTCAGCCAGGTCAAAAACATTGGTAAATGTGTCCCCTCACCCTGTTTATTCCCATCTATAATTCCTATTCCTAAACTGACAATGAAGTAAATTGATTGCTTGTCACTTGACAAACAGGCAGTTAGACAGTCGCGCCACTCCAGCACTGTTAACCAATGTACCAATGTGCTGGAACCAATTACGGTGTCCAAGAAAGAACGGAAAGGTACATTTCCTCAGAACTGTGTTTATATGTAGTATAATGTTATAGCTCTAGAGTGGCATAACGGTCTAACTGCCAGCTTATCAAGAATGAAGAGATGAGCTCAAATTCCAGCAAGGGCTCAGCACTCCATTGTCATAAACCTCCGTCAGGGGACATCATGTGATAGATCGGGGAGTTCTAGCCTACAGATGGAAATGAACAGTAAACAGATTGATCTAAAAATCTTGCACAATATTAAAGTAATTTGCTTGGTACATTTCCTAATGTTTTGGAGGCTTAACACAATATGTATTGTTGGGCAAACTGAAACGCAAAACTTAAAAAAGTTGAGTTCTATTCTGAAAACAGTCTATAAGTTGGCCGGGCCAATTTTTTTTTTACAGTGCAGAGTTAGCATGTGTGCTGGTTAGGAGTGTGGACAGGACTAGTCATTTGTTGCCATTTATACACTGCCACATATACACGGCATAACAATACAATACAATAGGCAACTCCACACAAAAACTGTCTGTCAAAAAGCTAGTGTGTTTAAATGTATGTGTGTTTGTGTGTGTGTGCATGCCTGTAAGACAGAAAGCACCATCTACTTCTGTTCTTGAGGGTGACCCACAGGGGGACTAAAGGACAAGAAGAGTGAAGTCATCTCCTAATCAGATAAAGTAAGACACGTGTCTTATCAGACAGCAAAGGAGAAAAGGAGCATCACACACCACCCATCCACACCGCCCAGAACATCTCCAGCAATAACTCAAAAACAAAAGCAAACAAGGCATAAATAAATGGCGGGTACTGATATAACAGACTGCAGAAAGAGGTACAGTACATGTCCACAGGCCACTGTTAGCATTAAGGCCTCACAATGAATCGTATTTTTATGATCATCATAACATGAGTTTCCATGACAAGCACATAATTAAGAGCTGTGATGACAGAAAGGATCTGATATATTGCACTCACAGTGCCAGAGAGGAGCTATGACACTGCCAGAATGTAGTGTTAGAGGCTTAACTGGGAAGTGCTTCCCACCACCGGGTCTGAACTTTGCTCTCCCCCATTAAGAGTGAGTGACTGAACGTGTGAAGCAGTGATGGCTACAGTCACAACAAACTTGCCTCACTGCGAGGAGCTTTTTAAGGGATTCAATATTGTCAGGCAAAAAAACTGGAAACTTTACAGGAGTCAATGTAAAAAGATCTATTGGTCCATTCATCAGGAAATAATGACACAACATAAAGAACAACTGTCAGAGTCAAATTATATCAAACAGTCAAAAGAATGGAAATACAAGGCTTTTGTGTGACAGCAACTCCATATTTGCTTTTGGAGGCCCCTGCATGAAGAACATAGCAGGACATCATCATTATCATCCGCAAACAGCAGAGACGCAACTGCCTGGTCCCCCTGCCAAAAGCCCTCCAGTCACTGGCTATGCCTTGCTATCATGCCCATGAATATCACAAACAGGAGTGGACACAAGGCACAGGCCTGCCGGAGCCCAACGCCAACACTAAACAAGCCTGACTTAGTGCCGGGAAAATGGACACAGCTCTCACACAGAGAGCACAAGGACCGAACGGCTTGCATTAGTGGCCCCGGCCCCGGCCCCCTATATTAGCAGAGTACCCAAAGGACGTCTCGGGGGAACATAGTCACAGGCCTTCTAGAGATTGACAAATACCAGGTAGACACAGGCGGACTCCCATGCCCTCTGAAATATTTTTGAGAGGGTAAAGAGCTGGTCCCCTGTTCCACAGCCAGGACGGAATCTGGACTGTTCCAACTGAATCCGAGGTTCAACTACCGGACGGATTCTTAAAGCCCCTAGGAATACATTTTGATTTCAAGATTTTTAGCTTGGGTGTCTAGCAAAGCAAAGTTTACACAGAACACTACTACTAATGCTAATACTACTACTATTACTAATGTTTTGATATGTGTAATGGAGTTACCAGCCCGTACATAGATACAAGCTCGAGCCACGATTGGGGGAGTGGCTGCCCTGTGTGCCCTGTTGCCCCTCGCATTGGGCGCCTGTCACCTCTTGGCTTTATGTGAAATTTAGTGGCTGGGTGGGGCTTGGGTCTCCTCAGCTATGGTGCTGTGCTGGGACCTCCCGTCCATCCTGGCACCTACCTGCTAAATTCCACACTGAAATGGAGAAGTGCCGTGCACCAGATGGGAGAGACAACGGGGCACGTGGCTCGAGCCTTAGCTTGCCAAGTTCAGCTGTAGCTCACCAGGTTGCTCAGACTCGAAGAGAGGGCATAGCCATATTAGCTTTGTAATTGGACAAAGTAATTCTGATGTAAGCCTGCCTACTTTTAGGGCCGCCCTTTCTGCACAGAGAGGAGAGTGAAACTGGCGACATACCTTGCCCTGATGAGCAATCTTAGCTTAATTGGAAGAAAAAGGGCTTTTAAAAAAAAGAAAAAGATGCTAGAAAAGGTTCGTTGAGCGATGCCATGGAAGAACCACTTTTGCTTCCATAAAGAAGCATTTTTGAGATCTGTGTGAAGAACCTTTTAAAGGCTTAAGAAAACCTTTTCTTGATGTTGAGGTTCTGTACCAATTTAAATGTCCTACACACTCACGCATCTGTTATTAATTTTTATAAAATCTTTTGGTATTATAATCGCTGAAAGCCCAATACTGTCATGATGTTCATGAGCATCCAACTACAGCTACCTAACTAAGTAAACTCCTTTGCTTGCTGTGCCCCACTCCTACATGTGCAATTCTCTTTAACCAGAGGAGGCCGTGTGAATGAGGTTAGCACGGTGGGAAACAGGGGTCTGCTGTGAAAGAACGCACGTGCCGACTGGGAGAGGGCTGTTTGGGAAGCAGGCCCGCATTCATGAGTGCAGCATGCAAGCACTTTCCAATGATAAAACACTAGCCCTACAGCTGTTGACTTGGCGGCTAACCAGATGGAAAATGTGCTTGCAAGGGTGGAAACTTTTAATCACGACAAGAGAGAAAGAGAGCGAGACAGAAAGAGAGAAGAAAAGCGGGTTGAATCTTGGAAGCTCTTGCTTTGACCGTGCCAGGCCCAGACTGGCTGAGCGCAACACGCAGTGCAAATAGAGGAACAGAGGAGCAGAGCTAAATATGGAGAACAGCAAGTGCCACAGAAGGGCCTGGGTCTCTGAGAAGAGAGAACACACACGCATGCACGCATAGCCAGCGGCCCACCGAGAGCAGCATGGCGCGGCATTGGAGGCCATGCTCTTTGCTGCTGTGGGGCCCTGCCAACAATATGCCTTTCTGAGTGCACTGGAAGTTCTACAGTCAATTCTGTGCTCTAGGAAACAGAGGCACTGAGCACAGAACAAGCATTTAGACCTTATTTTATTCACTGCCTGCAAACAAAACACGATGGCATATCCCTGAACAGTAAGGACAGGCAAGTGTGCTGTTTGAACAACAGATTAATTGTTTGCGCTTGAGCTGCACAATATGTGGTTTATTAATCGTTACTACACAATTGGCTGTTCCTCTTCTTAATCTGAGTGAGCCATGCTCTTTTGAAAAATGGTCAATATACATACATCTGACTGGACATATCAATCAAATCTGTGTTAATCTGCCAAACTGTTACCCCATTCAAGTCTGTATCTTAAGTGTTAAGGTTCTCTGAGCTTGGCTGAGCACAAATCATCTAAAATGTTTTCTACTGGTTACAAAAACAACAACAATAGAAAACCTAAACTTTACTGTGCAGAAAAGCATACAATAATAAACAAACAAACAAATAAATGTCAAAAGGGCACTTTTGAATATTCAGCCATGTTGCATATACTATATGGTCAAAAGCATTAATATGGAGTTGGGTCCCCCTTTGCAGCTCTAACAGCAGGTTTGGAACTCAGTTATTGACTCAGCAGAGCGCTGGTGACTCCTCAGCACTTCGTGGCTGAATTGCTGTGGTTCCTAAACGCTTCCACTTTCCAATAATACCACTCACAGCTGACGGTGGAATATCTAGGAGGGAAGAAGTTTCACCTGACTTCAACTGACTCGTTGTACCGGTGGCATCCTATTACAGTACCACACTGGAATTCAGTGAGCTCTACAGAACGGCCCTCACATCCTCTCATAAATGTGTGTAGGCAGGCAGACTACATGGGCAATAAGACTGAATGAATACACCTGTGGCAATAAGACTGAATGAAACAGCCATCCTTAAGAGGTGTGTCCCAATATTTTTGTCCGCGACACTCTTTGGTATAATAACTGTTGTGTCCTGTTATAACAATTCATGCTAAACTGTAATGCATTCTTTTTCTTTTGTACAATCATAGAGAAAATGGGCACAGAAATGAGCACCACGCAACTGTGTGAATGTGAGCTCTCAGATAGCTTTTACTACAGTGTCAGAACTTTAGAAAGGCTTTCAAACCTTGGTCCGACAATCAGCAGCTCCTCTAAGCAGCTGTGTAGCAAAATATCAATAATTGATGTTAAACAAGCAGTTAACGAGTACAGAGGTGGTCAGGTTGGGGTCTGGAAAACCAGGAAAAGTTTGAAATACAGCTTGTAGTTTGAAATACAGCAAATATGAACTTTACGGAGGAGTAGCCATTTTTAATCTGCTGTGTAAAATCTCACACATACTAGAATTTTTAAGAATGGGATGGGTATGGTGGTATATGGGTATTACGGACATCGGCAATATGCAAATGAATCCTCTAAAAAGTAACTTGTGTGTTTTGTGTTTGTGTTCTGATTAATCAAGTCATGTTCAAATAATGCAGGCAAACCATTAGCCATGTTAAACCCCTGTTTCAGTCTAATGTACCACAAGACATATTACATCACAACAATATCACAACTGCAGTATGTAGCTGTGTGTGTGTGTGTGTGTGTGTGTGTGTGTGTGTGATTGGAAGAGTACAGTAGGAGGCCTGGCTGGAGTTCCACACTGACTGCTAGTCTCTCTCTGCATGGCATTTTAAAGCCGTGGAGAGGGGAATGCATTGTAGGACATCATTATCCCTGACAACTGCGACTGAATGCGGAAAATGTTTTGGATTTATGCTGACAGGATTTGTCTGAGTTATCAATCTTTGCCGCTGGCTTCCAGAGAGGAGGAGAAAAAAAGTCTTGCAGCATAAAGAAACTGATGAATGTGACAGAAGCTGTTGGCTGGGTGAATGTCAACTCCAACACTAATGACACTGAAAGGACAAGACCACAATAGACTGCGGTGATAGTGCACATATCTGAACGCAAGAAAAGCTGCTGCCTGGTCCTACACACAAGTGCATTATAAGCTGGAGGCATGTCAGTCCTTACATTCGATAACGGTGTTCCTTTTTTATTGACCGATGTATTTATTTATTTATTTGGAGGGATGTAAAAGAGGCTGACCAATGTCACGCTTAATACCAAGTGTGAATGACAATCCTGCTGGCTGTCTCCGCTGCTAAATCTCTCTGTTTCAAAAGTCACTGTGGGAGAGAGCGAGAGAGAAAGAGCGGAAAAGTTGAAAAGTTGAAGTTTGTGTCCTCTGCTCGGGGAGATAAGGCAGAAAATGACAGGCTATATGTTCTATGTAAACGTAATGCGCTGAAACTGATAAGAATATGTGACAGAGCAACAGATGCTGCCAGACTGATACGTTAATACCTGGATCTCGCTCGCTTGCGCTCTCTCGCTCACACTGGCACTATTTTTGGGTTGAGCAGGAATGGTAAAACCTCAGAAACTGTTAACATTTCAGTACTGAGCATTTTATCCTATCTTACAAAACTACTGCACATCAACATTTCAGAGCTGGGAAAATACACAAGCCTAAAACGACTTGTTTACAATTCTAACCATTTTATGAATATGGTGACAATGACCCATTTACACCTGGTCACTTCATGCGTCTTGAGATTCAGGTTTTCCGATACTGTTACTGACACTGGTACCTTGGGTAATGGTGGTTTCTGATTGATACATCTTCTTTATCCCTTCCAAGTCCACTGAATTGCAGATGGTTCCCGAATTATGTTCCTCAATTTATTAGCCATTTTAAATTGAAGCCCTTCACTTATGATGAGCATCTAAATGCGGGCTATCACACTCCTAAACGACCCAAACACACACATACATACACAGCCAACAACATGAAATCACACTGAGTGAGTGTGTGCTCTTTCAGACAGGATTTGTTGAAAGATCAGCCACATCTTTTCAAACAACACCAGACAGCTTAACATGCTTGGAGGAGAGCACTAACTGCCAATTCTGTAAAATAGATAACAGACCCCCGTGCTGGCTAGCATCATGCTGAGTGATGGGGGGAGAGGGAGGGCAACTAAGACAATTATGGCCTCACTTGGCAGCCCTCTTTAATTCTGCACTTCTGTGCATCATATCAATTTCAATGATGTCCATAGTGTCTTTATTTATTATAGGGCAGGATGGATGTTTGGAGACATGTTCACAGTACAGCATAACCTTGATTACTTACTGTATATACAGAGAGGAAGCTCTAGTACCTTGACTGAAGCGAGGTCAGACATAAACACCCTAAAATCTAAAAGTACTAAACACACCATTCAGTGCAGACCTGCTATACAGGCTCTTTATAGGAGTGCACTGTACGTATAGTCTATATATTTGACTATACCCCCAACCCCTGAAAAAATATACAAGAAACAGTAATTTGACGCATCTGTAATCACCTTAGCCACATCCTCTGAGCTGCGCGCCTTCATTTTGCACGCTTTTAATTTGTTTTCACAGCGGTTCGAGCAAATTGAATTTGTTAATTAAAGCAGCAAAATGAAATGCTGAGCATTATTGACGAGATGCTAATTGTGTTAGTGTGGAAATTGGGAAAGGGTGGGGGGGTGAGGAAGACAGGGGAAATATAGGGGGAGGGCTTCGGAGTATCAATAGCCAGGACAAATCATATTACAGGAGGAGAAAGGGAGCACATCGCAGCAGGCCGTCCTGTGGAGTGTGTATGTGTGTGTGTGTGTGTGAAAACTCTCAGGTTGAATGCAAGACACACACAGACACACACTCCTACCTAAGTCGTGCATAATCTCTGCATATGTAGAATTCTGTGATCTAGGCTCTGTTTAACTACGACAGCCAGATGAAAGAAATTTTAAGTTTGAAACAGGAAGACGCTAATGGCTGGATCTTTCTGGTTAGTGGACTATTCTCAGTCCAGCAGTGACATTAAGATCCGTCTCTGACTTTACAACGACAAGGTGATCCAACCAGGTGGGAGTGTCATGAGTGTGTTGACAGTGAGTGGACATAGTGTTTAAAAACTCCAGCTGCACTGCTGTGTCTGATCCACTCGGACCAGCACAACACACACTAACACCACCACCACCACCACCACCACCACATCAGTGTCACTGTAGTGCTGAGAATGACCCACCACCCAAATAATACCTAACACTGTTGGGTCCTGATCATTGAAGAACAGGGTGAAAGGAAGCTAACAAAGTATGCAGAGAAACAGATGGACTATAGTCTGGAATTATAGAACTACACAGTGCTGTGGAATTAGAGCTGATATAATGGGCCAAGTTCATTATAAATACATAAATACACACACACATATATATATATATATACACACCTTATAAACCTTCGTAACTGTTTCTTTACATTATGTAAGAAAGTGTAAATCGACATACATGGAGATACGTTTCCCACCCCTCCCCCGATAGCGCATTTAGTATCGTTCTCCTCAAAGTAAATTCAGCTATCCCTGCACTTCCAGCAGTTTGAAAAGATGTGGTTTGTTGTGTCATGTAACTCATTAAAGGGGGAGTCCTAACTAGTGGGTGGGAATTGCTAATGACTAAAAAAATTGGGAAAATCTTAAAAAAAAGGAGAAAAAGGAAACTAAGCCAACAGAATAACACTATCTGGCCAGTAATATAAAGCATAATGACAGTCAATTCCATTTCAATTGCATCTCATTATTCACGTCAAATTCATTATTTAAATAATTTCTTTTCATCTAATGAAATTCACTTCATGCAGAGAAACTGCACCATATTTTACACATTATTTTCAGTGATTTTCAGGTCTTCTGTATGCCGCTAATGTGCTGAGAGCACTGAGAGCACACCTATAGCACATACGGCTAGTATAAGGGGAGGTGATAAAGTGTGTAGCGTGGTGATAGGCTCGTGAAGTTGAATGGGACTGCATTAAGAGTGAACTGCTCCCTCCAGTTGCTGAAATTAGCTTTCCTCAGGCACGTTCTCCTCCACAGTGGCCGATAACCCTGTGCTGAAGCCAGGGTCATTGGCTTTATTGCTTTGCCGTGCGTGATTATCCTTCCTACAGCTTCATTTTGCATAAATCGAGCAGCGTTCCGCATAAATCCTTAAACAGCTCATTTGCTCTCTCCCTCCCCACCGACGTCCTCCACAGGGGCGCGATCGCTAACGAGAGGAATCCCCCTGAGCTACAGGACCCCTCACTAGGAGAAAGGGAGCTGAGGAGAGCAGAAGGGAGGAGAGGAGAAAGGAAAGGATGGGGGGCAAAGGAGTGGGAGAGAGGAGCCCTGCTGCAGAAGAGTAGAAGTACAAGGAGAGCGGACAGAGAAAATAAGAGGTGAGGAGAGGACACGAGGGAGGTTTAGGAGAACAGAAAAGAAAAGGAAAGAGTGGAGAGGAAAAACGTGGCAGAGAAAAAAGAGAAAAGCAGAGGAGAAGAGGTGAGGAGAAGACAGAGGAGAAGATGGGAGAAAGGAGGATTAGGAAATAAGAGAAGGTAAGAGGAGTGAAAGGGGAAAATTAAGAGAGAGAAGAAAGGAAGAGAGGACAGGAAAGGAGAAGAGAAGAGGAGAGGAATGAAGAGAAGAAAGAAGAAATGAGATGGGAGAAGAGTACAGAAGAGAACAAGTTAGGAGAGAAGAGGACAGAGGAGTGGACAGGAGAGGAACAGAGAGGACAGAGGAGTGGACAGGAGAGGAACAGAGAGGACAGAGGAGTGGACACGAGATGGGAGAAGAAGAGAGAAGAGCACAAGAGAGGAAAGGCGAACGGAGAAGACAGAAAATGAGAGGACTGGAGAGGGCAGGAGAGGAAATTAGAGGAAAAGAGAGGAGGAGGATAACAGAAGATAACAGGAGAGCACAGGAGATATTAGAGAAGAGGGCAAAGGAGAGGAGAGTAGAGGAATGGATAGGAAATGAGAAGAGTATGTAGGAGAGGAGAGGAGAGGAGAGGAGAGATGAGGAGAGCAGGAATAAGGAAAAGAGTCTAGCAGGGGCACTGCAGTGGCTGCTTGTCCTTGCTGGAGCAGAACAGGGCGTGACAGTGAGCAGTGCTTAAATTACTGAGGTGATTATGCTGCTAATTACTGACAGGCTTGCATTACTGATACAGCCCAGGCTAACCTGCACCCACAATGCTGCTCTCCTCATCCCACCAGCAGCCCACTAACACAGCACCATTACACAAAGAACAGACAGAAAGATGGAGTGGGAAGAGGAAAGGAAAGCAGGGTGATAAACGGAGGGAACAAAAAACAACAATAAAAAAACAAACAAAAAAAAACAACCAGGGAAATAAGACATTAATTGTGGTCTATTGCTGCTGTTTTTATGGGCTGTATAGAACATGCAGAGATGATGTCAGAGTGGGAGAACAGAGGAGGAGACTTCAGCTGTCCACAAGTACAGGCCCACGGGCATTTTGGGTGTGAAAAACAGTGGGGGGAAACTGACCTTAACATACAAATTATTTACATACCATGGGCCAAACGTGGTCTCTGCGACAGCCAATAAAAATCAATGTTAATGTTAAAGAGGCTATTTTAATGGTGGACACGCCACCTGTTCGGATGCCAAAATGGGCAGAAAATCTTCAGTAATCAGCAGGTAAATTACAGGTAAAAATTTATATGTATATGGTAAAGAAACAATATCAACTTGGTATCAAATATAATGACAACTTCCATCCAGGTAAAAGCAGAGATCCCTGATATACAGGCAGAATTGTCTCTACACCTCTCTATCCCTGATATACAGGCAGAATTGTCTCTACCCCTCTCTATCCCTGATATACAGGCAGAATTGTCTCTACCCCTCTCTATCCCTGATATACAGGCAGAATTGTCTCTACCCCTCTCTATCCCTGATATACAGGCAGAATTGTGCTCTGAAACCCCTCTAAGGCAGTCAGACTTGTCTCAGTGTTACTTACTGAAATAATGCTCAATCCAAACAGGTGAAAATGAGTCTTTTACAGTGACAGATTTGCAAGGTTTGCAGAGCAAAACTCCAAAACGCACAAGTTAAACCCTATAAACTTACATAACTATATAAAGCTATATACAAAAAACAGACACAGGCACACAGTGGCAGTGAAGCAAACTAGTTCACCAAGTTGGTCCTCCAAACTGATGATATGATATGATACATGATACGAGTGTGGCTTATGTTTGGACAGTGCAACCTTGATGAGTAAAACTCACATTTCTTATTGGCTCCTGGCATCATCTATTTGCATAATGTCTTTCCCCAGTCACACACCATCAGTGTGTAGTCATTCCCCCTAGTCTACACACCTCCTATGCTGTAAACTATTCTATTTCGTGGTGCCGCTGCCTGGCCTCAATGTTTAGGGCTGTAGGAGTAAGCTACTACCTTCTCTGCTGCAGTGTGGCTTTCTGTTGGCTAAGTGCACTTATGCAGAATTACACCATCAGCATTTGGCTGGGTTTCTGCTCAGATTTGTGCTGTTCTGATTTGTGCACACCTGATTCAACTCACCTGTTAATCAGCTGGTTTGGTAGGTCTCTATGCTGGACTACGGCCCCTGTTGCTCTTCAGATAACTTCTTAGGTTTGACAGTGTACAGTGTATTGTCTACAGAAAAACATGTCAGCAACCAGGGCATTGCTGGCTCAGCTGCTAAAGCACAGGACTATTAATGACAGGGCTATGGGCTGCGAGATCGGCAAGCTGCCACTGTTGGGCCCTTGAGCAAGGCCCTTAACCCGGTTTGCTCCTTGGGCACCATGGCAATGGCTGCCCACCGCTCCAGGCATGTGTGCTCACTGTCCACTATGCGTGTTCGCTCACTAGTATGTGTATGTGTATGTGATCACTGCACAGATGGCCGAATTCCATCTGTGTCCAACAAAATTGGTGGTCTTTTATCTTTGTGTAGTCCCTCGTTTCCCAATGCACTGCCCAAACCGAAGAGCAGAGTACAAGTGCAGATGTGTAGGAGCTAGATTAAAGTATAGAAGACTGCATAACCAAATAAGCCAGTCAGGAATCAGAGGTATGTGGCTAAGCTAGCAAAACAATTAGTCAAAAGCACTTAGTTAGCTAACTGTTTTTTTATCACAGGGATTATGCCTGGAAACAGCAGTACAAATAGTTAAAAATACCAATGTAAACAGTTCAATTTAATATTAGATAAAACTAAAAGAGCTTGTCACTCTCCAAAGGATAAAAAAAAAACATTCTCCCATCAGACAAGGACAGGTAGAGGGTGTACCCGTTATAAAAATACTGTAACCACTGTTCCACACCTACATCTGCAGGTCAGACCAGAGGCATGGAGGCTATTTTTACTTTTGTCCCCCTATAAAAATTATTTTGACAGTCAGGTGTGACCTTGAGGCTAATTCCAAATTCAGAGGAAGCTCCTCTGACCTACAGGATATGTGAAATCGCAACATTTTGCATGCCAAGCACATGGAAAGGTGAACTGCACATGACACAGAGTGCAAGAACACTGTCTTACACTGGCCTAATAATTGGCCATTCCATATAACACTGCGTTATGGAGAGTGCGATGAGCATGCTGTGGTTAACAGCTAATGTCAGTAATGAGCTCAATGGCCTGCTTGATGGCACTGCTGTTAAACTCCTGCTGAATTTGAGCCTGGCCTTCGCAGATCCTCCTCAGTTAATTAGCGAGCAGCTCTAGCTCCCATCCCACACGCACTTACCGTTTTGCCTATTACGCCCTTCATTAAAACGTTTGAGGGCCTTCTGAAGTCCAGTTCAAAGACAAGAGCCGGGGGGAGGAGGGAGGGGCTTGGGTGATGGGAGTAGGGGTCTTTCTTCAGCTTGCTTTCCACCTTTGATACCCTAGTCTGTCTAAGCCAAGAAGCAAGCTGTGGGTAAGTGTGGAACTGCCGCTGATCTCCACTAAATCAGTCAGAGGACCACGGACAGCGATGGCCAAGGACATAGCAGGTTTATGACAAAGGGGGGAGCTGCGTTGAAGGACACGGCTGAGATCACTCTTAAAGTCTGGCCTGTAGAAGTGCTTGTACAACCAGTAAAAAGTAGCACAGTATTTACCTCAGTGAAGGCCAAATACCACTACTCAAAAATAAGGCTAATATCGCCATCACCAGATTTGACATATTACTTTTAAGGGCAATATTACAAGTGGAATAATAGTGTATCACACACAGCGCATCGACTGCCACCTTTTTTGTTACAAATCAATCAATCAAATAATCGAATCAAATAAAAGTAACTTTTCTTGTAAGTCACGTGTTGTGTTTAGCTTTGCAAAAATATCTTACTAATAATAGTTTACTATTAAATTATGCAGAAATCTGTAACACAGCTGTAAAAATAGTAGATGCCCTGTTGAGGACAATAGTTGTGGCATTTTATCGATTCTGTGTTAAATTATATTAAAAATGCTTTTCTGAGCACACTGTGGATACCAAAAGCACAAAAGTGGTTGGTGTGGCGCAACAGATAACACCACTAGTTGCCAGTGAGCTACCACACCATGTGGGAGACGGGGGTTCGATTCCCAGTCTGGGTGACTATGTAGCGCTACACCAGTAAGAGTCCTTGGGCAAGACTCCTAACACTACATTGGCCCACCTCTGTAATACCAGTAACCTTGTAAGTCACTCTGGATAAGAGTGTTAGCTAAATGCCGTAAATAAAGCACTCTGAATAACTGCACATTTCATCAGAGACGGCATAATTGGTCCTGTTTATTAAAGTTTTAGCACAGTGTATGAAATCTTGAATACATAAATTGTTACATTTTAATACTATTTTACAATGTGGCACTGCTGGCTCTATCTTTTCAATAAAACCTGCATTGTGAAAATGTCTTTACCCATTGTAATGCTGCTTTTCTGTCACAAAGACAACTTCTACTAGGATGTATCTTGATTTCTTATCAGGATTATTTTATCTTGCCTTTCTAAATATAGTTATCCATTTTTTATAGAAAACAGCATGTTGAAAAAGCAAGTCTATTTGAGACAGCTCAACATTTCAGAATACTTCAGAATTGCATCTATTAATTGTTAGCTACATTACATACAATGCATCTGGTCTAAAGCTGGAAGTACACTTCAGACAAGTGACAACTCCACAAAACACTGCTGTTTGTCCTTTTCACTAGGCACCAGTACAGGCCAACTTCATGTGGTAACGCTTGCAACTATAGGTTGCATGTGTATATAAGCATGCAGCTTATGCCTTAGGGCAGTTAGGGGAGTGACAAATGACACAGTGATTAGAACTAATCACAGTCAGGGGGGGATCCCAGTACTAATGAGGTCTTTTGGACCAATTGTAGTCAAGGGGAGGTCTTGGAACAAACGAGGTGGTGATTTGGACCAACTGCAGTCAGGGGAAGGTCTCTGTACAAACGAGTATGTAATTAGGACCAACTGCAGTGAAGGCGGAGGTCTTGAAACAAAGCAAAGCTCAAGTCAATGACAAGAGCTGCATTCTGTTCCACAGTGTATGCGAGCAGTACCCTTTACACCCTACAAATACCTTCATTCAGAAAGATCTGCAACATCATCATCAAGCAACAGGTGCTATTTCATACACATGCAATGACAAATGGGCACAATTACTGCATTTCTTGTGTAGGCCACACTGCAGGGATCAACTAAGACGATTAGTATGCACATTAGGACTAACTGTAGGTTGTAGAACAAATTATACAGTGTTTAGAACCAACTGAGGTCAGAAGGAAGTCTTAAAATAAAGGATAAAGTGATAAGAACTAATCACAGACAGGAAGAGATCTCAGAACAAACTATGGAGAGATTACAACTAATCACAGACTAATAACAGTCTAATCAATGCAACGATTAGAACTAATCACATACAGGGAGAAATATATCAAATAATGCAGATATTAGAACTAATCACAGACAGGAAGAAATCTCAGAACAAATGATGCAGAGATTAGAACTAATCACAGACAGGAAGAGATCTCAGAACAAATGATATCGTGATTTAAACCACTCTCAGTCAAGTGGAGGGGTCTTTTAAATGCTTATGAAACCTGTTAGTTTGAATGCTCTGCACTCTTCACTGTAGACCAGCTTAAATACAAGTGTCAAGTATAATTGATCCTCAGTTTTCAGTACTAATGATAAACCGCCCCTTAGTTGTCTTTCTTCTAAACCCTGATGTTTTTGTTGTTGGCTAGTTGCTCAGGTTTTAAGTTCAGTGTGAATTCCCTCAGAGTCATGCTTTTGCTCGGACCACTGCCTCATCTTATCAATAACCATCTGACTGTGGCTTCAAGCAGAAGAAATCTCAGATCTGCGTACACTGTCAGGTTTTCTGCCTAGACGCCTAGACAAATAACATCAAGCAGTGGTAACTGTCATCAATAAAGCAATATCACAACGGGGGGAAAAGTAATATCAGCCCAATTCAGCTGATCCTGGCTTGGCACAGCTCAATAAGCGATCTGACATAAGAGACTCCTGCCATCCACTGGCATGTGTGTAATGCTTCTAAACTGGTTTGCGAGCTGCCCAATAGGAGTCCATTTGTCAACAAGGCTGCGGAAACAAAGCTAGCAGAAGTGACAGAAAGCATTCCGCACGCGGCTGTTACCGAGGTGTTTGAGCAAAAGTCGACACTATGCTATTACCTGCGGAAAAGCAGCAGTCTAATACAGAGGCGGTGTGGAGACCGTCAAGCACGCGCGCACTAGACACAGACACAGACACAAACACAAGTACTTCCCATGCGTGGCCAAATCATCTGATTTTTCTGTCTCGCCCCTATTTTCATAGTGGCAGCCCGCCGCATGGTTTTCGGTAGGCAGGTAGCTGTTTGGGTTTAATGAGGTGGAAAAGAGAGGGAGGAAGAAACCTGGCACTATTAGGAGGAGAAAAGGAAGCAAAAGTTTTGAAAGCAACAAGGTAAACAGCGGCTCGTCCAAACAAGTAAGGTTTTTCTCCCGGGCGATAATTAGGGACTCTAATTGGTCTGCGCCGCAGACAGGAGGAGGACACTACCATGGAAACGAGGGGCCACCACACCCTCCCTCTTCCATTAATGAAATTGTTAATGTCACACATACATACACACATACACCTCAGATCTGAATACACCACTTCAATATCAAGCCTTCATCTCAACAGCAGCGGAAAAAAGGAGAAGGTGATGGGTTCAATTCCCTTTAGTAGGGTCCAGAGACAGAATTTAGAACAAAACACCTTAAAGGGTCTGTAATATATAAATTCTGTTCTGTTTAGTTGCACACTCTTAAAAATAAAGGAGCTTGGAGCGATGGCATAAAACCACCATGTTTGGTTCCACAAAGAACCATGGCTGTCACTGAAATGGATCTCTACTCGTTCATCAGTACTGCGCTATATACTGATGACTATTTACTTTACTAAATAGTGCTAAAACACGAACGAATTCAGACACTTGATCATCAACATGCGTCAGCACCGGTTATGTAATCAAATGTGAGCGTATAAGCCATGTGCAAATATCCACACTTGGGCGGTATAGTGGTAATAGCATTTACCACGATATCAAAATATATGATATGATATCTCTAAATGAGGACTACATTTTACATGTTTAATGTGTCTGATGTGTGAAATTTCTGTTCAGTGGTTATCTACTGCATGAATAAAATAGCTCATTCATTCATGTATATTTAAAAAAAAGAAAGAAAAAAAACCCAGGCCCACCAATCTTGCGAGTTTAGCAACCTGCTGAGTACTTTTATTAACGGGAGAGTAAGCAAACCTGGATGAACTAGTTTTCTACATGTGCCTGAAAATAGTGGAAAACATTCATAAGACCATTCTTTTAGCTTAGAAGCTTTATCCTTTAAATGTGTGTTATTTGCATTTTCGCCTTTCTGTCCCTCCCAACACCAGTCACTCGACTTCGCTTTCTCAGAAAGTTTTTATTGTCAATACACAAATTGTTAATTTTTTAGCTGCACTGAGCTGTCTGATACTCAGTGCATCTGGGCTGGCTAAGCAAAGGCTAGCTTGGCGTTCATAAGTGGCGTTTTGATCAGAGTCGCAGAATCGCAAGTGTCCTGTGGTGAACAAAAAGTTATCATGCTAGCTAACTAAGCTAATGCTAACCAGCTTCTCTCCTGAGCAGCAATTATTGAATGACTGACTTGAAAGTATACACAGTGTTCACCTACATTTTAGCCATGTAAACGCAGAACCATCTGCACAACTTACCGACATACTCGCTAGTGCCCTAAAGCGTAAACTTACGTACATTTTTGGACACAGTCCATGTTTGTAATGGAGATGTGTGTGAATTTGAAAAACCTTTACATCATGTGAAGCTTCCTTAGAGCTTTAACAGGTTCTGTACACTCACACAGCTCTATTGCAATAGAGCCAAGCATCAGGTAGGGGGTTATAAAGCCCCCAGCAGTGGGATGTGGAGCAGTGGAACGGGCGTTCTCTGGAGTGATGGAGCCCCGCTGAAAACTTTGGGACGAGTTGGACTGGTGTTTGTGACCCAGAACTGGTCATACCTGACCTACCTAATGTTCTTGTGGATGAATGTGATCAAAACCTCACAGCAATGTTCCAATCTGTTTTAGAAAAACATTCGTAGAAGAGTAGAGACCGATACTGCAGCAGAGCGGTCAGCAGAGAATCTTGGATTAAGTAGGTGTCCACAGACGTTTGGCTGAACAGGAGATGTAAATGCCTTGGTTGTTGCGACGTCACAAAAACACAGGGAAATGTTTTATGGTGAACTGAGGAAGGCAATGGTACAGTGCCAAAACTTTAACTACATCATATGGGTTCCCTAAAGATAGCAGTGTGTGCACTTTTATCTATTCGCTTATTTTCTTCCTCTCATTTCTTATCTTTGACCCCAAACAGAAATTTATACTGACACACACACACACACACACACACACACACACACACACACAGAGAGAGTACACCCATGAGGCAGTGAAAAAGATGAGACTGCCTCAGGTTGCCCACTGGCCAAAAGGGACCAAAAAACCTTAATCTTTCTTTCAATTTTCTTTTTTTTCTTTTTTAAACCTCTCTCTCTTTTTTTCTTCTTTTATGTGTGTGTACTTGTATGTGTGTGAGTGTGTATGTGTGTGTGTGTGAGGCTGTTTTTCTAGTAAATTGAATTACACAACATTTTGACTTTGGGGCGGGAGAAGGGCAGGGAAGTGCTATCAGCCGTTCCAGATAACACTGATTAAGATCAATCCACAGAGAGGGAGAAAGAGAGACAGAGACAGACGGAGAGACAGACACAGAGAGAAAAGCAAGAAGAGATTCTGTCAGCCTGCTGAACATCAAACTTTCCCTCCGTCTCTCTCTCTCTCTCTCTCTCTCTCTCTCTCTCTCTCTCTCTCTCCCCTTCTTTCTTTTCCCCTCGTCTCTCTCACTCCGATCAAAACGCCTGTTAGGCAGAGAATGGGGTTTTTAATTATAACTGTGGGCCATCTAATCTTGATTTGTGGCCGAGACGGCCTAATCCCTCTCCCTTCCTCCACTGCCTGCCTGCCTGCCTGCTTTGTCACTTCTCTAATGGCCCCTTTGTTATCCATCTAACTATCTAGTTACGTTTGCCAGGTGCTTACACCCTTCATTAGAATATTAAGCACTGTGATGGCAGCACTTTGATTTCATGTGCAGAAGGAGATTTAATCAGCGGCTGCGGTGGAACCCAACTCCATTCTCTCAGCTACAGCAGATCATTCACTTCTGTTAACCACTACAGCAGGTCTTATTCACCAGATGAATAAAAAAAGAAAGATCTTGGGGGGGGGGGAAGGAAATCACAAGGTCTTGGGGAAAAGGTCGGCTGTGGAAACTTCTCAACAATGCTTGCACAGCTAGCCTATTTTAAAAAAGAAGCTTTTAAGCCTGGGGTGAAGGAACTTGAATGTTTACACCAGCGGCCCATGCAATATCTGAACAAGTCCTAATGGAGGGAGGTCTAGCCCTGGACTACACCACACTATGAATGAGGATTCTTCATTGAAAGAGACTAGGCTTGAACTGCAGTGAACTGATTAAGTCAGCTCCACCTACCATCTAGGAGCACGTCTTATTTGGGTGGTGGGTCATTCTCCACACGGCAGTGACTCTCACACTGGTCATAATATTCTGATATGACTAAAATTACCCTCTAAAATGTAATGTTTGTTTCCCGGGATGAGATTTGAAGAAGTATTAACTTATGCTACTTATGCTATGCTGTATGGCATAGCAACTAAGCTAACTAGGCTAATTTAGCAACTGTTTCTAGCTTCAGAAAACTGTACATAAAGGATTAGCATTTCTCTCTCTCTCTCTCTCTCTCTCTCTCTCTCTCTCTCTCTCTCTCTCTCTCTCTCTCTCTCTCTCTCTCTCTCTCTCTCTCTCTCTCTCTCTCTCTCTCTCTCTCTCTCTCTCTCTCTCTCTCTCTCTCTCTCTCTCTCTCTCTCTCTCTCTCTCTCTCTCAAACACACAAACACACACACTGCTGCTTAGACTTTACATTTAATCCAGCCCAATGACTAAACCATCTATTTATCTTTCAAAAAATTGTTGCAGCATTTTCTCTATTAAAGCTTCTGTGTGCGAGCTTCGTCGTGTTCCACTTCTTAAAACTGCTCTGAGATGTTATAAGAAAAATAAACTGACTACTATAGCCAGTTTATTAGTAAATCGCAGTAGTGATGAAAGAGACAGGTGTGTCTGCAGCCGGAGGTGCAGTCTAATCTCGAGGATCCATCTTGACTCGAACCCATGGGACAGGGGGGAAAAAAAAGTACCTACCCCAAATTAGCCAAATGCTCAGGAAAGAGATGGTGTGCTCTTAAGTGTCTGTCTGCATTAATGTTCTGGCTCCTGAGAGAAAGCCCGGCAGCTTAGCGCGTATTACACATCTCTTCTGCTAACAGCTGCCAGTCTGTATGGAGGAACACGCGCTGCTTTTCAAAGGCGTGCTTCAGAACACAGCCCGAGAGGCTTCCAGCGCTGCTCGCTCCAAAATGGAGTTTCAGAATTCATTTCGAATTGAACTGACACTTCAGAATCCACTGTCACATTCCAGCGCAGAATAAGATAATGTTAGTAGTTTGTCGTTGAAAATGAGTGGTTTTTTTTTTTAGGTTTTGAGCATGTGTATGTGTGTGTGTGTGTAAGAGAGTGTGTGTGAATGGTAGATGTAGAGGAGAGACATTTATAGTTGCATTGAATCTCATTTAAAAACAGCTCTAGCGCCGAGCACTGAAAGAGACAAAACGGGCTATTGATCCTGCGGCTCAAAAGGAAGGAGAGGCTGGTGAAAAGCGAGAGATGGCGGTTGAAAAGGGAGGCAAGGTGGATGGATAGCAGGAGGGGTGTCCTTTGTGTCGGTGAGGGGAAGGTTTCAAATCACAAGGTGGCAGGTTGACGGCCTCACAATGGAGCAGCTATGGGAGGCTAGATGTGACACCCGCGCCCTTAGCAAAGGTTATTGCCTTTTCAAGTGGCCTCTCCAATACTCTCCAAAGCCCTGTACAAACACACACACACGCACGCACGCACCGAGACACACGCACTATAAAAACCACACAGACACACACACACTCACACACTTTGCGACATAGAGAGCCTCCTCACCTCCCACAAATCAATGTGGAGAAGACATTGAACATCTGAGAGGGAAGTGGCTGAATAGCCATCGTATTCCTCGCTATGACCGAGCGTTTTTGTGCACAGGCCCAAGCGGGTTATTTCTCTCTCTCCGTCCGTGGTGGAAACGAGGGGGAAGAGAAACCTTGATCTTTTAAAACGGCCTTTATGGGAACAAAAAGTTTAATGTCGCCAATTCATAATCTCAATAATAAGTGACAGAAAGGCTAAAACCTCCAGATCCCAGCAGAGTTGCCATGGGAACCGGTGGGACAGGGCCGGGCGAATGGGATGTCGCCATCACTCATTGGCTAATCCCTATTATTTAAAGTCAGCTCTCCGGACTGGCGTAAACTTTATTACGGCCGACAGGTCCGAGTTTCAAAAACGCAGGCTGTCCGTGAGCCTGACACGCGTAATTTATTTTAGCCTAATCCAGTTATATGGGGACAGGCTTAATGCACTTAGCTTTTATTATGATGCTCAGAAGAGAGCCCCTGCAAGCATGCTCGTACTATTGTCAAGGAGGGACCGGGGTAAGGCTGAACTGCAGCTCTGGCACTTTGTCAAAGGGTGTAAAATACACACAGACAGAAACAGAGAACGGATTCTTAAGCGTGGTGAATTAGCCGTGTACCTGCAAAGGTAAATCAAACATCACTTTCACACCAAGCATTAATGAAGTGGTCATTACAACGCCACCTGTCATTAGGTGCTATGACAGACCGCCAGACTACACCAGTGGTCTGCACAACAGTTTAAGGTAAAGTATAAGGGGTATAAGTATAACATCATCCCATTTTCTTCAATTGCCTATGATCAGTTTCAGTAATCTATACGTTTTTTGCATTCAGCTACATTAGGTTGCACTCAATGCTGACACAGATGTGCAAATACACACACACATAGCTTGTCTAGTCCCTGTAGTGAAGTATTGCCAATAGAACATGACTCTCTGAAGCAGATTAACATGAACCTATTAGCGCCATTACCAATGACAGGTATGGGCTAGAGGGGTATAAAGACCCCCCTGCCCCAACCACTCCCCATCTGAGCACTGGGGGGTGGAGCAGTGAAACTGTGTTCTCAGGAATGATGGTGCTCCATCCAATACTTTTAGTATGAGTTGGGGAGTTTTGGATAAAGTGGTGTGGTGATCATCCAACATCCTGACCTCAAAAAAAATCGTCCAAAATCTAGTAAAGGCAGTTATTTCAACAAAAGAAGGAGAAATTTATCTTAAAACACCTTGATTTTAGAAGAAATAATGAATGATCAGCTGTCCCAGCACTTCTGTCCTTTTAATGAGCCTTTGCTGCTAATGTTCATACATCCACCTTGCTATAATTTTATCTGATACTAGTGAAAAAGATACATTGCTAAATGAAAGTTTTTTCATTATGGCTGGCCTAATGGCATTCTTTTATTTTGAACCATCAACTACTGCATAGCCAATATTTATATTGATATTGGCTATGTGATGAAGTCCATAAACCACACCACCTAGAAAGAGTCAATCAGACAAACTGGTGAATAAAGCATGAATCAAGCTAAATGCACCGACTGTGACTCAACTACACCATTCTGGAAGATGATAAGTTTCCTTTTCCTTTCATTTTCATTCAGCTGTATCCTCAGAATTGGCTCCCCCATTCAGGAATGTGCAGATCCATACTGGAGGGAAAAAAATATACTAGATTAATGACTGTCCCCAGTGAAAAAAGACCCCTCTCTCCTAAAGAAAAGAGTGATGACACAGATAAATAGCCTGCGCGCTAGTGTGAAAGCACTGCTAGAAGGAGCGCGATATGAAAGCCCACCTGCTCACGAGACCAGGTGCCTCCTTTCTCTGAATCAATGCGAATAACCCTCCAGACCCTCTTCACCACCTCCACCACCCCCCTCCTCCACCTCAGCCCTCCAGCGAGGGGGTCTTGTCTGGCCTGCCTGGCCAGGCTTGCCCCCCTGGGCCCCTCCAGCCTGTTTCTGGCCCTAATGAAAAGCAGGCCGCCCATCCCTTTCAATTCTGCCAGCCAGCTAGGACTGCCGTTAAAGGCAATCGACTGCCTGAATAGAGCCACTACATCACAATATACAGGTGCAGGGGCAATACTGCAGACCAAAAACATTGTGCCTTCAGATAGAAAGCATGCCAGCATCCATCTCTCTCTTTCCCTCGAAGGATGAGAGTGTGCAGCCATAGATACTTGCAATAGTTTGAGAGAGGTGATGGGGTGGGGGGTGGCGCTGATTGAATGAATTTATTTATAATGAATAAAATACATATGACACTACTGCACCACAGTCATTACACACAGAACAAGAACTTCAGCCAGTACCTGCACAAGAAAAATGACTTTTCCAGCCATGAATTAGATTTTGGTAAAGGCTTTTAAAGCCATTCATTTTCTTTAGATAAAGATCCAAGTCATTTACACCCACGATAATTTACACTAGCTTTAGTGATAACATCAACTTCCCCACTTTCACATTTAATCCTGGTGGCTTACTTACTTTTATCTTGGAGCCAAACAGAATGGCCTCGATTCTCTAGATACAGGTAGATAATCTATTGTTTGAAAGCCATCTACTTTTAGTTTGGAGTTCCCGAAAGGTATTTTGAACTCCTTATGAGTGGCTACAAAAACGAACAGCAACAACATGATCAAGTACATTTTAAATCAGTAATATGCATAAAAAAAAATGTAAAAGAAAAACGGGGTCCCAGTATGCACCCTTGAGGCACCCCGATATATGTGTGAGGCCAAGCAGAGAAAAGAACTGCAGAGAAGAGAAAAAAAATAGTCCCTCATATCCACTCGGTTTCAGGCACAGGTGTATAGAACACAGAGTAAAAGAAGGTCTGGAAACAGGCAGGAGTGGATGAGTGTTTTGGAAGGATAAAAGGTTGGTTGGGCATGAGGAGGTGTGTGTATGTGTGTGTGTGTGCGTGGGCAGGAAAGAAGTGTGTATGTGCCTCAGCGCAGACGCTTAGTGTGTGTATGTGTGAAGGTGGGTGTTATCAGTGGTCTGCAGTAGCGGTGTGTGTCGCCTGGGTGAACAGGGAGGCGGGCTGGGGCAGACGCAGGGGCAGGAGTTAAGGGCAGAACACGTGGAGTGTGTCCAAGGTGGGAGGAACTAGATCCAAGGATGCTCTGCTTCAGCAGCCTCACTCCTCTACTGCTTACCTCCACTGCCCTGACTGTCACACACACACACACACACACACAAAAACACACATACACACACAGTGGTGTAAACACATCATACTTGACTTACTGCACCTTACATCTACAGTGTACACCAGACTGCCTATAAGCTCCAGTTAATTCTTTCCAACTTTAGAGCAACAGTTTAGAGATAAACTAAATTCATATTTCAATCTTCCACATAACCCAAATATACAGTCAATCAGTCAAGACATGTTTGATATCTGTAGTTTACTCGTTTTGCACTGGAGCTACGAGGCTGGAATGTTTATATCCCACAGATTAGCACTGTGCAAACCGCCTTAATCATCACAAACCTTCTGAGGGAGTCCATGTTGTCGACGACTTGAAAAACCACATCCACATGTATCCAGTAACTTGGTTCTGGTCTCCCGTCCACAAAAACTGAGCTTCCTGAAAATGCTAAAGTCACAACACATGCATGTATCTGCATATCATGTATTTGTAATCTCAAATACCTCATTACTTACTCTATAGTGAACTACTTGAGTCATAAAATGACATCTAAACACTAGATTTCAGATTTCGACATATGAATAAATGTAAACACTGTTCTATAATGCCCTTTTTAGACTGGCATTCCATAATTTTGTGACTTAGTACACTATGTAGGGAGTAGCGTGCAATTTGGGATAAAACCACTGTTTTCTTCCTTCTTTGTGGTGTTGTGATGTCCTTATTATGAGGTACTATCACCCCATACAGGGCGTGATAGTATTTTCATCTCTGAGGATGAGTGAGGGAAATCTTAGTTTTTAGAAATATCGGGATACGTGTGGACAGGCCTTACACATTTAAAAATAAAGGTACTAAAAGAATTTGTTGAGTGATTCTATAGAAGAACCATGTTTCTAATCGCATGTGTGAGTGTGGAGAACCTTTTAATTGTTTAAAGAACCTTCACTAAATGTAAATCAATTTAATGCTTCACACCAACACATCATTTTAATAAACATGATTCTTTATGGAATCAAAAATGGTTCTGTAGAAAAAATAGTTCTGTAGAATCACTCATAGAACACTTCATAGAATCCTTATTTTTAACGGTGTTCATAGTGTTTAGTAACTCTGGAATCATTTGGTGTCTAAGCTTGTTGTAAATTATGTTGTAGAGCAGAGCTCCTGAACTCTTTGGAAAATAAAAGCCACAACTAACATCTTTCATTTTTTAGGAAACGACATTATATAAAATATAAAACAGTTTGGGGATATTTTGATGATTTTTTTTATTCACTGTTCAAGATATTTTAAAGATAACAGAAACATTTACTGTAAAGAGCAGCTAGTAAGCAAGACCAATCACAAGTCTGGTCTTCACACCAATCAGTAGCTCAGTAATTCAGCAACACAACTGTGTGCATCAGTAATAACTGAAAAACATGTAGATAGCAAAATTTTCCACCTTTACAAAAGCCAAGAACCATCCAGATTGCTTAACCGATCACTGTAGCACTGATACACTGAGTTAAGCATATTGTGCATGTGTGAAACAGTGAGCGTTTCCTTTGATGTGATGCACTTCTTTTGAAATATACCTAAGGCCTTGGGGAAGCCATGTCATGAATCAAAAGCCATGTGTAATATAATACTGGAAAAAAAGAAAGGAAAAAAGGAGAGGTGAAAACCCCCAAAACACAACAAAACTGTGGCATTACTGTAGTTAAAGATTCACTCCACAACATTCTATGAGACAGGTCTTACTTAATGAAATGTCATTCCTCTTTGTCTTCCCCAGTGCATAACATTACCCCGGCTGATGTAGACAGTCTGATTAATCAGATGGCAGAATAATGCAGACGGCTGATGGACAGATGACAGATACAGGCCAGTACGCTATCTGAATGATACGAGCGAAATGCAGACAGCTTATCCCAGAACTACTCTACTGCACTACCCTACCCTGAACAGACAAGCCTGCAGTCACAGCCACAGCCAATACAGATCTACAAGCCAATACGGAGTGACAAGGCCAACTGTGGCCATATCCCATGCATTCTACATCCCAAAGTGAACAATATGACTTACTAAAGAAATAAATACCAAAGCTGAAAGATCTGATGTGTTCCAAATTCGCTCCAATGCCCAAAATGCAAATAAGCAGTTTTTCTTTTATGATTTTCAGATAGCCAGACAACACACTGCGAGCCTAGTTTCAGCGGTTGCAGTGCAAGCACAAAAATAAGGTGCAAAATGGTGGCACTGGTGTGTGTGGCAGACATACAGTATATCGAAAAAATAATTGGACATACCTTTTAATAATTTAATTTAGGTGTTTCATTCACACCCACTGCTACAGATGGTAGGTCTACAGGTAGGAAGGTCTTTACACACATTAGTGACACAATGGGTCGTTCTAAAGAACTCACTGAATTCCAGCCTGGTACTGTCAAGTCAGCTGGTGAAATTTCTAGTGGTGATCAACTAAGAGTCGTATTATTTAAAAGTGTCCGACCACGTAAAGAGACCCATACTAATGCATAAAAGTCTCCAACGCTCTATAAAGTTCCAAACCTGCTGTTTTGGGAAGTGGGGACAGACTCCACATAAATGCCTATGGATTTAGAATGGGATGTCAAGCTTCTGTAGGTATAATGTGTAGGTGTCCTAATACTTTTGTCCAAATACTGTATGTGTGTCCTAATTGATTTTGGCCAGTTATAGGAAGTGATTAACACTTGTGCAATCTCTCTTAACCAGACCAGGCCACAGACACACAGATGGCAGAAATACAGCCCTCATTGGAATTCCCCTTTGTCCTTTAGGTAAGTATGAAGGTCTAGAACTTGTGAAGAAGAGGAGAAGAGAGAAAAGCATCATTATAATGATGTGTCATGAAAGAAAGGCTATTCCAGAGTTAATGGCTCACTGTTTATTTCGGCCCTGAGCAGAGCTATTCCGAGTATACTAGTCTCATTTACCATCTACTAGCCACTCTCTCTCTCTAACTGACATATACTCTCTCTCTGGTTGCATGCACCATGCCTAAATATGTTTCTTCCCCATTTACATCAAATTAAGCTTCCTCACAAAGTGAATTTCAAGCTCGACTGCCCTTGGTGGTAGACTAACTCACTCTTCACTCATTCTTCTCGCCCAGCAAACGACATGCTATAAGGCTCCTTCTTATTTCCCGGCCCCTTTTTTCCCCTCTGCATCTTTTCCTTTCTGCCATTCTGATTCCCAAATTCACTCCCAGTCATGGCAAGCAATTATGCTGTCAGAAAACTGTATTTTAAAAAGGGGTAAAAAAGCGTCTGAATGCTGGATGAAACCTGTTTGAAACTTTTATTGGACTGCTCTGATAGTTGAGAGTTTGGGGAGAAAGAGAGGCTGTTCCAGGTGAATTCTCCGCCCACAGACATGTCTAGAAAGCAGCTGATCGGAAACTGACTCACAGCACTCACTGTTTATAGCACAAGCAGAGTAATGTCTAAAGCCTGCCGTAAACGGTGTGATAAAAGTAGTCCTATACGGTTATTGCAAGCCACAGTGCACAATGTCAAGTGTCAGACTCGGGTTGTCTGATAAAGATTTTCAGGAGGCAGGCCAACAATGCATTAAAATCATCAGATTTTGCTTGGGGTATTCCTATAGGCTTTGTTTTTGGCTGGGAAATGGGGTCACACAACCAATATGAAAAAGCCCTTAGCAGAATAGTGGTAATGTTTTTCCTGGAAAACATTAAAATGTTTTTAAGGCAGAGACAACATAGAATGCAGACTCACTAAGCTTAAGGTCTGAAGGCTAATAGTCTATTTTCTCTCAATCATTGCAGGTGTTTTAGACCAAAATTTCAGAATTTTGTTGTAGACTGTCTTTAGTTGTAAACGCTACAATCCGCTCTGCGACAGAATTATTGTGGCAACAAATGTACAATACTAACCGGTCTTGAAGTCCAGAGAGGCTACACACTTCTCCTTTACTCTCTGTAGTGGAATTAATGGGACTGAACAGAGAAAATCAGACATTCAGTGCAAATTTGGATGCATGTATCAGACTTTCCATACAATTCTACATAGTAAAAAACAAGAACAAATATACAGCTCAACACTTCACACGCTCCTGGTTTTCTGCCTACATTCCCAAAACTCATGTGGTAGGTGAACATGGCTAAGTTCCCCTCTAAGTGTGAGTAAAAGGGGCCAGGTGGTGGTACTGTGAGATGAACTGGCACCCTGTCCTGGGGGTATTCCAGCATTGCACCCAAAGATTCTGGGTAGGCTCTAGCTGACCCTGACCAAGAAGTGGATTTGGAATGGATTCTAAGATGAAGCTGTACAGTATCAGGAATTACGTTATTATATAATCAATATTTATAATGACAAATATTTGAAAAGTCAAAAAAGAATGATGTGCATAGATATTTACATTATCATTTATTAACAAGTTGATACATTGCATAAATCTATAAATACATATGGGTGAGTAATATTTTTCTATAAACTAATAAAGAAAAAAGAATTCTTATGATAATAATAATAACAACAATAATAATAATAATGCAGGTAGTGCGTGTGTCACACAGCTTCAGGGGCCTCGCTCTGTCTGTAAAAAATCTGGTGTGTTATCTCAGTGTACACACGGTTGCCTGCCGCCTAACAAAAACACACTGTAGGTGTGAGTGAATGTGTGTGGTACTCTGATGAACTGGCATCCTGTCCAGGGGCATTCCTGTCTTGTGCCCAATGATTCTGGGTAGGCGCCGGACCTGCCATGTCCCTGACCAGAAAGGAATGGATACCACGATGGATAGATAATAATAATGATAACAACTATATGTATGTAGAGCCACTTGTGCAACTGAAACTGAAAGACCACGTCCAGCAGCCACTGCGCGACCCTGTCAGTGTTTCCTTCTGGGAAGGCTGGGTTCAGCTGTGGTGAGGCCAGCTGGGATAGTTTGAGCGAGCGGATCTGTTCTACAGTTAGACTAAGTGGCACTAGAGCCATGCTTGGTGATAGCCTCCTGTCAATAACGGACTCTCCGCCGGTCCGGTCCATCTGGGGCCTTTTGAATAGCAAGCAGGCCACAAAGCACAACCAAAATATTGGAATAGAGCTAAGCCCTCAAGGTGTGAGCCATTTCAATTTCAGAAAATAAATATTATCTCTGACTTCGCAAATCCACCATGTTTCAACGTGCATCACAATGAGGATCACTGCACTGTTTCAAAGGGGGGTGGGGGGTGGGGGGAGGGGGTTGGGGCTTGTGACGGCATGAGTGAGAAAGAGGTAATTGAAAACCTGGTTAACAGATTTCTACTGACTTTCAAGATTTCTACTGACTACACATGACCTATTGGTCTTCATTGTTCTTATGAAGTCTAGTCGTTTCTCTTTTTCTGTCTTTCTTTATGTCTCTCGCTCTCTATCTCACCTTTTCCCTCCATGTCTCCCTCTCTCCCTGCCTTTTTCCGTTCCGTTCCTCTCCATTCCATCTCCTGCTCATTATGGCTCTCCATATCGTCTGGATGATGGCTCTGCTGCTGATACAGCCGTCTCTGCGTGCAATAAAGCACCTGGATGATGTCCTGAAGGGCCCATTGGTCTCGATAAAAGGCCAGCCGAAGAGAGCGGGGTCAGATCAAACTCTTTATCGCCCACCTAATGCGAAATAAGCGGCCGGCAGTCAAACTCGGGTCACAGGCTTTACTCACGGTCCAATCTGGAGGCAGATCCGTTAGAGGATGCACCTTCACACGGTGAGGTGCAAATGGAAAAGACTGGTTGTGTGTGACACCCATAGAGCAGGGGGAAGCAGGGAGATGACACACACACACACACACACATATACACACACACATTGTCAGGCCGGGTCAAGCCAAACAGCAGTTTTCTGTTAAGGACAACAGAATTGCATCATGCAGGTACATGAACAGCTTCTACAACAGCTTCTACAGTGTATCAGTGATTTCTAAGGAAGCGGAAGATGTAAAAAATACGGGACAAACAGAACAAGAGAAAACAAGGGGATTGTAAGTGTTCACAAGGGCATCTTGGGCACTGCTTCTTCAGTTCAGAAAGAGAAGTGTTAGGCTAACGTTGCTAACTAGCACTATATGTAAAGAACATCATAAAAAAGCAATACAATAAAAAACAGCTTCAAAATCATTTTGACGGTACACTGACTTGTAAAATGGAGCATGGCATCATTGCCACGGACTTCACTTCTGAGTTGTCAACAGGCGCACTTGTACAGTGGTCCATGAGGGGGAGCTCACAGTGTGATTTGTATTTACCCCATTGGAGTAAAAGTAAATTGCCTTGAAGACTGTCACCAACTGCATCTCTTGGCCAAAATAATCCATGCATTCACTTATCTGCTTCTTCCTGGTCAGGGGCACGCCCACCCAGAATCTCTGGACAGAAGACATGGCAACAGTCCATCACAGGACACTACACACACCCCTTCATCTGCACACCAAGAAGCAATTTACCATGGCCAAGACTTAGTAAGATATACAGTACAGACCTTTTTAAACAGTTAAGCCTAAATTGGAACTACATTATCTGTGTTTTTATGGAGATGACAGGTGTAATGGCCTAAATCCAGTGTTTGTTTGAAACATGCTCCAGACTGTAACACAGAGACATACAGCAGCCTGCAATTACAGATGCTTCAAAGAGTCAAACTAGGAAAATGTGTTAATGCTCTAAAACAATTAGGGACTGTTTATAGTTTAGATTTTACTTGTCCATATGACAAGCCAGGTCTAAACAACCCCCAAGATGCACTGTGATTGGATTATGATTAAACCGCATTCGGAGGTGGTGAGAGACAGATCCGGTCCACATTCAATACAAGTGTAAACGAAATGTGTTTTATGCAATTATATTCCTCTACATCTGTAAAAAAAACCAAAAAAACAACAACAACAACAAAACAAATGAGTAATAATTACTGTGGATCATGGCCTCTCTCTCCCTTGCTGTCCCTTTGTCCTGCTGTGTGTCTTTAAATGCGTGTGCACGCTAGTGCTTATTTACCGGTAGATGTAGCAGTACTAGAGTTTGTTCCCTTGCTGTTTAAATAGTCTGCTGTGAGAACCACCTGTTATTCCACTGCATTGTAGAACTGCACTGTTCCTCTAAACTGTTCACAGTCTCCTTGAGCAGGACATTTTGATGGGAAGCTGTTATTTAAGTAAAGTAAAAAGTAAAAATAATAAAAAAAATAAAAAATAAAATAAAATAATTACAATGGAAAGTAAAATCGGATCTCATATGGTCACACCTGAGACTCTTTTTCAGTGTAAACAGAATCCGGTCAAAGTAGATCCAGATACAAAGAGCATGTTAATTGTTAACAACAATAACAACAACAACAACAACAACAATAATAATAATAATAATAATCCAAAAAAGAATAATGAGTATGCAAAAGTAGCTTTCTTGTGTATTTCAGTCACAGTGCTTCACAGACACCAATGACAATGAAAAATTCACTCTTACAGACTTTAGGGTTAAGATTAAACACAAATGTGAACAAAAGTGGACCTTCTGCTTTTCCGAGGATCAGAAGAGACCCTGAACGTACAAAGCTGTCTGTAAACCATTTGCAATTTCACATTTAACCATTTAAATTGGCATAAGGCCTGGCTTCGCTTGTAGAAAATCTCAAAATCCCCCAGCCCCCACTTATTTATCCATGAGGCACAGACAGACCTTCCTCTTTTCCTCCATTTCTACATGTCTCTCTCTCCCTCCCTATCTCTCTTACTCCAGTCTGACTTTGACCTTCTCTCTTCACGCAAGGCAGAGCTGCTATTGATTAAATCTTGGCACACGGTGTACAAACACAAAGATAAGCCCGGACAGAGAGAGTGAGAGAGAGAGGAAGGGAGGAGTAGAGAGAGGTAGAGATAGAAAGAGAGAGCAAGAGAAAAAAATAGTATATATGAGAGAGAGAGAGAGAGAGAGACAAGTAGGCCATTTGTGGAGCCTTGCATCCTTTATATTCCCACTAACAGGCTGCAGGACAAGGACCCCCACAGTTCTGCTGCCTGCAGGGGCTACAGTGGCCATTACCTTCACCCCCAACCCAATGTTCAGTTTTTCAGATTTCAGAGCCCCTCCAATTCCTTGCCTCAGTTCATAGCCTCCATTGCTATTTTTCAGTGCAGGGCTTGGGGGCTGCATCACACTGCGAGACATGAACGAGTCGAAGTGGTGTTTCCACACACACACACACACACACAGAAAGACAATTATTCCAGTATCTTTTCCATCGCCACACTGAGGCCAGAACCATGCCGGGGTGCGAGCACCGCTAACAGGGTCATTAGTATCTCTAGGAACTGACTTCAGTATTTGAAAGCATATAACGATAATTAATAGCCAAATCCTGTTATAAATATACAAATATACTGCTCCTTCTTTACCAATCATGCATGGCTGAATTACAGGTGGCCAGTACAGTACATTTTAGGTTGAGCCACAAAAGCATTGGTAAATAATAGGACGATTTATCAAGGAAGTGATATGGGAAGTTCTAACCTGCAGATGAGTGAACCAATAATGTTTGCTTAAGTCAGTATGTATTGTTGAGTACTGATTGTTGTTAACTGAGAACTGAAACGTGAGTTATGAGATCGTTTGACTAAACTAAGTTCAGTTAACTCTAAAAACACTATAATCAGTGACTTTATCCTTTTAAGTTGCCCTGTGTTTAAATCTTTTAACACTGTGGGTATTTTTGGTACATCTAAAGCGTGTTTCATTACAGAGAACAATTCAACTGGATGAAGTCTAGTCAAATTCTAAATAAAATTCAGTGTTTAGTTCACTGGATGAGTCTGGGTGGTCATAGTGAGAACATGAGCAGAGGGTTGCTGGTTCGAATCCAGCTGAAGCCCAGAGAGAGCACAATTGGCCTCTCCAGGGTGGGTAGATGGCGCTCTTCTCTACATCTCCCTCTACACTTCATTGTGGTGCTGGCCATCACTGGCGTCTGCAAGCTGCAACTGCAGGCTGCATTGAAGCCGGATATGCAGCGATTCCCTCCAGGCGTGTTGGTTGCCGTGTGATGCTGCATCGACGGCAGTTCAACAGGATGAGGGGGCGTGTGCTAGTCCTAAGCTTTTTACATCGCGTGCGATGGGGGGTGGTTAGATTATGTACAGGATGGGTAATTGGCAGTCTCCAAATTTGTGAGAAAATGGGTGAAAATCTGATAATAAATAAATAGATAAATAAATAAATAAATAAATAAATAAATAAATGTGTGTGTGTGTGAGTTTTATGCCGATAAATTACACTTTTGCCATCCCAAACCTGGCTGGTGTGCCCCCTACAATTTGAAAATTCAGTTCAGCTGTTTCAGTGAGTCTGCCTCAACTGATGTAATAGAGAGGATTTTCCCTCTATCTGGTAGTGGTAGGTGGTGACCTTCTGAATGTTAACGTTCACACTAGTTACTGCCGCAAAAATACCTCTGATTGGCTGCTTTCTACTCTGCCTGAGCCACACTAATCCCCTTCTCTGCACACTCACTATTGATCTTCAGGATGGATGTATTTTTTTAGTGCTGTCATACAGTAACAGTAATTTTTGCCTTCTTGCCCATCCGAAGTTTGAATCTGCCAGCTGAACCTTTTTTTTCTTAGTCAAACTTTTTCATATCAATCGTTTTGCAAAGTTTGGCTCTGTTCCCCTGAGTGTTTTTTGTGTTCTCAGCTTTTTTCCCCCCAGTTGAAACATGAGAGTAAAAGGACGGCTCCAGATAGCAGCTCAGGGACGCTTCCCGTAGGTGGCTATCAAGTTTGCACTAATCACACACACACATACGCACACATGCTGTTATTCTTCCTTTCCTCTTAGCCACGGTGAGAGCTGCTCTATCTTAGTGCTGACTAAATGCACAGTGCATGGCCACTGGTGACAGAAGGAGGGGGATAAAAATGCTTCCGGTGAAAGTGCTTACTCTGCACTTCTGCCTCTGACTACAGCCATAAAACACCACTCCATCAACACAGCGTACAGAAGAAACAGCACTTGCGTGTGTGGGTGGTTATGTGTGTGTCTGTGTGAGTGGGTGGGCAACACTCACTCACACATAAGCTATATGTCCAAATGTTTGTGGACACCCCTTTTAATGAACACATTTAGTTGTTTTCACTCATTGCTGCAAATGCACACATAGAATGGGACTCTCTGTCTAATGCCAGATGTGGGCTAGACACACCTACACTCACGCAGTCACAACTGTGTTAGAATGCTGTGTCAGTATAACTCTAGGAATGTATTTCAATATTTGCTGTGGAGCAGGGGGCACGGGACTGGGGAGAGAAAGGAAGAGGGGAAGTGTCACAGCAGAGGAAATCCAAAGACTAGAGGCTCTAGGAGAGCAGCAGCATCCATAACAAGAGGGGGGAAAAACACATGCAGAGATAAAGGAACACACAGCAGTAAAAGACAGAGAGAGAGAGACGGAGACAGAGACAGAGAGAGCGAGTGAGAGAGGTGAGAGACAGAGACACAGAGAATAAAGGGGGTTCTTTTGATGATGGCATCACTTTTCCTTTCTAGTCACAGATTTATACAACCTCTTGAATCCTCTCTTCATCTCTGTCCCAACACACACACACACACACACACACCTCTATTCTCCACAAGTATGAGAACAGAGAGTCGGAGGTGTCAGTAAACAGAAACTCAACCACTCCTGCACCTCCCCTCCAGTGCTGTTCCCTTTATAGTCTGGCTCTACTGGTTTATCATATGATTGATAACATTAACTGACAGGGATGTCCCATGGATCTATCAGTATCAGCAAACAACCCTCCCATAAAAAATCCCCATGTTACATTATCTATATGACTTCAGACTTTCTGCAGAGATTTCACTGCTGTTAATCAGTGCTTAGGATCATTCTGTGATCATAACTGTGCTTGATCATTCACAGAATGATGAATTAATGCCAATTATTATTATTAATGCCCCCCCCTCCCCCCTTATCACACGATGCTACCAAACTGAGAGAGTAAACACTAGCACATGCTTTCACCGAGAGGTATGAAGCGTCATCTCATTTCAAGCACTGGACAGCTCACTGTGCCTGCAGGAGAACTCTCACTGGCTAACTGCCAGAGTTACATCAGCTAACAGATGCCCACCTTGACTAGCATCACACTGAGTGATGGGGAGAAACAGAGAGTGCCATTCTACTCACCCAGAGAGAGTGAAGGCAATCATGACCTCTTAGACCCCTGATCTCCATGGCTGTGGAATGACCAAGGATCTTGCCATCTTCTGATTATAAGGCTAACACTTAGATGTTCCTTACATGTTTTGACCACATTAGAGCCAATGAATAGCAGATATTGGATTTTTTTTAATAATTCTTTTTTAATAATCAGCTATTCATAACAATTTCGTACTATTGATTTCCACTGTATAGGTGCTGTAATGCAGCAGCTGAACTGGAAAGGGGACTGCTGTTCAACAGAAACAAAAGAGTGTCTACATGGAAAAAGTCCATAGATTACAGAAAAAGATGGATGGTAGAAAGACAGCGACGGGGACACTGAGTCAGTTTGAGAGATCAGGGGAGATATATTGAGACAGTAGGAGAGATAGAGGATGGAGGGCTGGTGAGAAGGCCGATATGTACTTCAAGCATTGATCCCTATAGTGCAATTATAACAGGCCTCTTCCCCTTACTGCTAGTGCTCTGATCCCTCTCTCAGCTCTTGGCTGTGTGAGAGAAAGATCCAGCATCTCAATCACATCTCCAAGAGCAAGAGAGAGAGATAAAGTGAGTGAGAGAGAGAGAGAGCGCGAGCTGTAGGGGTAACAAACCCTCAGGCTAGATTCTGTCTTTCTGTCTCTATCTGTCTGTCTGTCAGACATGTATGAGTCTCATTATACCACTGTCTGGATTGGTATAAAGATCAACCTTGGTTACAACTGTATCTCTGGCTGTCTTCTATTAATGCATATCCAAACACAATGCTAACCACTGGCAGAGGCAGCCCAATACAAATGACATGGCTGGTCTTGTCTGAGACAGACAATGTTGCAAAGGTTTATGATCATTAGTAAGGGTGTAAAATGCATAACATGAGATTAGCCTATTTATTAAATTACATACAGTAATTCTGATTTTATCGTCTTTCTCTTGTTGGTAACAGACCTCAGTTTAGCATGTGCCATGGATGTATAATACTGATGCAGCAGGTGGAAAATATGAGAGGATAATATATTGTTACAAATATATAACAAAGGTAACAAATACAGTATAACACCCCCCCCTCCTGCCAGTCATACCTGTAAAGTACAAAACTGTTTAGACATCTGTAAAAATTATCTCAGAGTTAACATGTTTATTTACTTAATAAAACACTAATATTAGAATAAATCCAAATAACAGTCACTGTGTTCATTACAACATTTACAAAGCTCTTCTCGTGAGAAGATCCAATAATCTATAGATGTCATCCAACACCTGTTGAGGTAAAATCAGGCGAGCTGGTGATGGAACTGAATTAACCCATGTGCTGAGTGGGGAGTGTCCAGAAGAACCAAGCTTTGTTCTCAGAAGCTCTGAAGATCTTGACTACTTTCTTTAAAATGTTACTTTTCACTGCATTTATGTCAACCTGCATCTGTTCTAATGTGATCTGGTGTTTTTACAAATTGCTGAGATAAACAGTTGTAAATAATGTGCTTAGGTGCCTAAAACCTCAACACAGTACTGCATATCTGTATATTATTTTTTTTATTCAAACTAAGCACTGAATAATTTGGAGATTTGTATCCAGCATTTTAAACTAACTGGTATTCGGTATTGTAAAGCAGAAGGTAAACAGCATTTTAACGTAACAGGCCTCTGAGTGGCCTAACCGTCTGAAGCTGTTTTCACATTGAAAGCGCAAAACTTTCATTTTCAAAACACATTATTTTCAATGGAATACGCAGTGCAGACGTGGAGTTCAACGCAGTAGACGCTGCAGGGTCAGACAAAGTTTAAAAGTTTTCAGCCTTGGCCGAGTCTCAGCACAGTCAATAGGGGAGCAGTGGTCTTTTCAACATGCAGGAAAGGCTAGTTTTATCTGGTTCTGAACACAAACTGTACAATACTAGTCTGGAAAACTATCGTGATCCATCATAAAAGGTGGAGCATGAAAGCAGGTGTAGGCCCAAGCTGGTCTTACAGGTTTGTAGTTACCAGCATTGAAGCAGTGTTGACAGCAGCTTGCACGCCCATGAACGGCGAGCGCAGCACATACCGCGCCCAGTTTGCAAACAGCTTAAGCATCAGACATACCAACAGTCTATGTCTTACTTGCGGACTGGAATTCTGTGTTTACCCTGAGGAAATCATCATTTTATAGAACATTTATTTTCGCTCTCTCTGGGCAGATATCAAAACCAAGCCAGCTGTTGTTAATAGGTTTCAAGCACGGGTGTAAGCTTACTGAAAGGACCAAAAGACTATTTTCCATCTGCGGCTCCCTCAGAATTTGGGCGTGCACGTCACTTTCAAGGTGATATGTGAGACATCCTACACTGCTAAATTTATTCAGATCGTTAAATGGATACACGCATTTCACATCACGCTTTTCAGTATGATCTCAATTGGATGTTTAAATTGCCCATATGCTACACGCTAGGAAATGATCAATTGTTTCTGTGGTACAAGCTGCATAACAACAGGCACTTCAGGTCAACTGCTACCAGCGAAACATACAACATACAGATGAGCTGCCACAAAAGGTACGTTCTATGCAAAATCTACCATCATATTCATCAAATAACATCATCAGACAGCAGAAGCTGCACTCTATTAGTCTGCTTATATAATTAGCAACATTAGCCAAGTGTCAGCATTTTAAAGTAAATGGTATCCAGCATTTCACAGTAACTGGTATCCAACATTGTAAAGTAACTGTTGTATAGCACTGTAAAGTAACTGGTATCGAGCATTTTAAAGTAACTGGTATCCTGCATTTTAAGATAACTTGTGTACAGTATTGTACAGTAACTGGTGTACAGTATTGTACAGTAACTGGTGTACAGTATTGTACAGTAACTGTTGAACAGCACTGTGAACTAACTGGTATTTAGTATATTAAAGTAACTGGTCTCCAGCATTTCAAAGTAACTGGTGTCCTGTATTTTAAGGAAACTGGTGTACAGCATTGTAAAGTAACTGGTGCACAGCACTGTACAGTAGTTGGTGTACAGCACTGTAAACTAACTGGTGTACAGCACTGCGAGGTAACTAGTGCACAGCACTGCAAGGTAACTAGTGCACAGCACTGTAAAGTAACTGCTGCACAGCACTGTAAAGTAATTAATGTATAGCATTGTACAGTAACTGGTATCCAGCATATTAAAGTAACTGGTCTCCAGATCAAATTGGGGCAAAAAATAAACTGGTATGTGTGCATTGTTAAAGACACTGCATAGTGCATCACAATATTTGGCAGTATAATCAGTATATCAGTTTGTGTATATGTAGCAGGAAATAAATGTTTAAAGAGAAAAGGAATAAAATTATATGCTTGTGTGTATGTGTGTGTGTGTGCGTGCGCGCTCATGCTGGAACTAACCACATGTGGCCTCTGTTTAACTGCATCACGTCTTTGTCTCGCACCACTGAGGGACAGAGTGTTTTACTACTGCAGATATGGCTGGCGGACCCTCACATCCCTCTCTTTTTCTCTCTCTCTCTCTCTCTCTCTCTCTCTCTCTCTCTCTCTCTCTCTCTCATTATGAGCGGGTTGTGCTGCCACAGACCCAAGAACACAGGACATAAAAAGACAAATAAGGCTATAAAACTCCCCTATGCCCATGCATACTAATACCACCCTACCCTCCACCCAGCGCGTTCACCCTTACTTTAAATCTGACCTGCCGCAGTGCTGTTTAAAGGACGCTCCCCAATGCACAGCAATGTCTTAAATGGCGAGAGGTGATGCAGCTGCACTTCACAGCATATTATTTTATAAAACAAAAAGCCTTTCTTTACCCAGAATGAACGTGTAGGTTACAGTTTGGTTCATTTTCAAGGTTTACTGCTTGTTGCATGGCTGAAAACAGGGCACCTGTCCACCTACATTATGTGTATTCACTAAAACAAAACATCAGGATTTTTTTTTTTTTACAGTGTTTTGTGGTTTTATGGTATGAAACGCAATTTGTGAGAAAAATGAACTGCTTGAGCAGCAGGGTGCCAGTCCAATATGACGACTAGGAAAACAACAAAATTAGCAGGCACTGTAAATTAGCCTACCTATTCATTTCGTGGGATGTTTGCACACAGATCATTTGTCTTTTGTGGTTGCAGAAATATTGCTAGTACCATTAACATCAACCCACTACGACAACTGGTCTGCTACTACTAGCAATACTATTACTACTACTGCTTTTGGTACTAACACCACCAACAAAATCAATGTTTCAATCAGTTTTAAAAGTTCATGTAATTTAGGCATGATTCCCTGCAACATACAAGTGACTTCAGTAGTAGACCTACCACTAAAGCAACGCCAGGACTTTTATGTGAGTAATGAAGTAGTGTGCTTTTCCTGGCTGTGCTTCCTTGTGCTGCAGTCTCTCTGTCAAATAATGCTTCTTGCCCGAGTGGCACTTCCTTTAGCCAGGGTTAGCTTTTAGCCTAGCAACTGCTTACTTCCCCAGCTTCAGCTTCCTTGGTTCGTCAAGTTGGAGCACCCCTTCTGTGGACACTGGAACAGTCAAATATGTGGACACTAGGCCTGATTCCATTTCCAATATCTAGCAAAGTCTTGTGATGATGTGCTTCTCTACGGTGGTACTGGTGCATAATCATGGCAAAGATTGTCTCAGAATACTAAATACAAGATTCAACAGTAGAGTTTTCTGCTGAAGTGGCAGTTTTACTTGACCATTTGTCAGTTTTGACTAGGGCTAATAAGGCATTGGCATATTTTGGGGGCATAAGTAAAACAAGTCAATACTGTTAAAGTTTTGGGGGTTTGGAATTGGCCTGTTATACAGTTCTCTTTTGGTTATGTCGGTGTTACATCAGTGATTGAGGTTCATATGTCATGTCATTACTATGATTAGTCAATTCAAACTAGCTAAGGTTATTCTTGAGTAAGCAGCAAAGCACTTTTGTAAGTTGCTCTTGATAAGAGAGTCTGCCAAATCCTGTAAATGTGAATTTAAATGGTGCTGAGCTCCATTTAGATAAGCCTTGAGAACATATTCATATTATTTGTAATATAGTAGCAAGTATTTGGGGGTTTAATACATATCTTGTTAAATGTTTATGGCCATTGTCTGATGATATTTGAAAGAAGGGACAGCACTTAACATGTCCTCTCTCTCAACCACTCAGTATGAGGCCCGTTTCCATGGAATCATGCAGTGTGTTTTAAAGCGCCAATCAGAACACCACTATAATCATGTCCTTAGAGCCAGAAAACAGGCTACAGATAGCTAGCATTTCATTTACACAGACAGAAAGGAGTGCTGGACGTTTATGGTTGGACTGTGACCAAGAATACTGAATCACCTACACTAATATCCCTGTGATTCCATAAGCATTTTACATGCGTGGAGACTGGAGGCTTTATCAGTAAGAGTTTTCAGTACTACATGACTGTTCTCTCTCTTTATGGAAATAAACTGTATTTCTAAATCAGACTGTCCTTAATTCAAATATTCCTTCTAGTGTCATGGAAATACCACGTCAGATCTGACCTCAAGCCTTCCCAGCAGTGCACGCACACTACACTACCTGAGCAGGTTTTGTAAGCAACAGCACCCATTCACATTTCACATTTCATAAGAAACTGACTTCTTTTCTAAACTGATGCTGCGTTCCTTATCAATAAACGTCCTTTCATCGTGGGCCCTTGCAGCCTAGCTCTCCTTGACAACGTGGAAGGGGTGGGGGAAAAATGAAAACGGGTCTTAATCTTTCAAGCATTTCTAATGAGTTTTTCTTCTACAATTATTTGATAAGAGCAGAGACAGCACTGCGGGCGCTGTGCATGATCCAGCACCTGGGCCAGTGCGGGCTGAGCGCTCTGATCTCCAACATACACGCGCACACAGTCCCTTTGGGGAGAATGAGTGTAGGGAGAAGAAAAGCCGATATAGCAGCACACTATGCATGTATAAATATCCAAAACTCAACCGGAGGAGCTGGAGTTCATGGAGCTACACCACATGCCCTCAAGATCTTTCAGGTTGCTTTAGGAAATGGATACTGAAGAACACAATTAAATATCGAAAAATCTAAATCAAAACCACAGCTAACCTCAGGCACTCTGGTATTAATATGTGAGAAAATATAATTCTTTGTTTTGTCCATCCCATTTAAGATTGAAATTGACTATTATGGTAAACTGAGACCATGGCACAAACTAACACACACATACAAGCTTGTTTTTATTCCTTGTTAGGACGTGAAGGTCATGCATAGGCCCCATATATATTGTAAACAGTAAATAATGATTTACAAAAGTCGACAACCCCCTTAAATCATTATGAGACTCATGTCAATTACAACAGATATTCCATGACAAAAATTACTAACTGGAAAATTCACACAAATGAAAGACATTTCTCCAGCAAGGACACAACTGATGTACCTGTGATTTATTACTGTACATCATTAAAAAATGTTTCTTTTTTGTATAAAAGACCCCCTTAATTCAAGTACCAGACAAGTCAGACTTTGAATCTGATGGAAAGCTGTGAAAATGAAAACATTGCACAGCACAGAGCAGGAAAAGGCTGCAAAATAATACTCAAGTGTTTGGATATCCCAGTGAGCACTGCTGGACCAATTATGAGGAAAAGGAAGCTGCAAACATCTTCACTTCAGTTTTAAGAAAACATCATCTTAAAATTGAAGCAGGGTGGTGGTAGCGGCATGGTGTTTTCCATAGTGGGGACTGGGGGCCTTACAACTAACAGACTAATGTTTGGTGCATAACACAGGGAGACACTGCAAGTTGACATACTGTATCTTCTGAATCTCTAAAGCTTGGGTGAAAAATCCACTTCCAGCAGAATCATGATACCAATTCATAATGCTTTCTACTAGATTTTGAAGCATGCTGTGAGGATTTGATTGCATTCAGCACTGCAACAGCGTTAGTGAGGTCAGGATTTTGGATGATGACCACCCCACCTCATCCCTAACTTCCCAACTCATCATTCCAATGCTGAGGGGCTTTATACCCCTTTAGCCCACACCTGTCATTAGGCATGATGCCAATAGGTTCATGTTTATCTGCTCCAGAGAGTCCTATTCCAATGACAGTGCTTGACTTGAAAAGCGCATCTGTATCAGCAAAGGGTGAAACTGAGTAGCTGAATACATTCATTAGAAGGGGTGTCCACAAACATTTGGACATATGCTGTATATTAGGATTAGTTTACTGCTCCAGATAAGGTAAGTTAGCCCTGTTTGTCCAGGCTTTTCCTACATAATCAGGACACAAGTATGAAATCAACCACACAAGCGCACGCACACACACACAAACACACATACACACACTCCTCACTCACCACACTGAGGCCCAGCTGCTCTCTCTTTAGGTAGTCTAGGTTTCTTTGCTCGAGGCTGCTCAGATAGTGTTGCAGGCGCGAGTAGGTGTAGGGGTAACAGTAGGCAAACTGGTACACGTCATCCTCGCGGTCGAAACAGAAGGCAAAAGACATGACGTAGTTCCTCCGGTGGTCCGGGCAGCGGTAGTAATACACATTCTTGGCTGGTAGTCTTTGCCTGCAACGGAGGGGGGGAGAACAGAGTATGTCATGATAGTTTAGCCTACTAACACTTCAGTCTGAAGAAAGTGGAACATATTCAGAGCAACTAAAGAAAATATCAGTGAGAGGACGTCATTAAATCTTTAAGTAACAGACCTGAAGGTGGCAAAGGACTCTCTGCTTGACGTCCATTACAGAAATAACAACAAAGGCTGGCCCTAAGTGATCCTAGCTTCTCTGTGCACTGACTATATTTATGCTTAACACTTCTGCCAAATTTTACTCCATAGAGATTTCTCATAATGTCCAGTAATTTCCATACCACTCATGATACTCAAAGCTCTAGGGGAAAGCAGTTTCCTCAGCATCATCACAAAGGAGGAAAAACTGGATCCTTTGCATACAAAAAGCATTGATTTTTTAGGATTTACGGAGTGCTCCTTTTGGCTGTACTCTAGCACTATATGCTGGGTTAGCTGTTCAATGGCAATAAAAAGCATTGGCTCATTGGCTGATCCACATTCGAAGCAAAATATCTAATATACATATAGATATCACCACAGCACATAAATTAAATGCTGGACCATTTGTAATGGACTGGTTTAATGAATAAAAAAAATCTCAATAATTAACACTAAATACATCATGACATTAAAACATCAAGACATTAAAATAAGCCTTATATTTAGCTTTTTGCTAAATGCTTTTCGAATATATCTAAACAACATCTAAACATCTTCTAAACAATATTTTAGGTGATTAAATAAAAAAAGAAATTATTTAAAAGAAATACATTTCATACATGTTCCCAAATTTTCTCCTCATTTTTAATTCACACCTGCTTGTTATGACATTCTCCATCACATGATGCGACTAGCGCTAGGTGGTTGAATGCTTAGCATGTGCAAGTAACATGAAGCCTGTCAAACACACTGGACAGCTGGGGAACGCTTACTGCTAATTCTGCTATGTGAGCTAAAAGACACTTTAGAGAAGGAGAGGGAGAGCCATTCCAAATTTCTCAAAGCTGCGCCGCTCAGAAACCCCTATATCAAGGTCTTTTATTAATGGTATTACAAAACATATGCACTGCTTTTAAACTCTGTGTTACTTGGTGTAAAAGACACAGAAATGATAAAGAAACAACACAAGCAAATCTTACAAGGAAATACAAGTGTCGTTGTAGAAGTACAGTGCAGTCTCTGCTGCCTGGACATTTGTACTAATTCTGTCTAGTAAATCATGTGCCTACAGCTGTTCAATAGAATCTGTGATTTTTTATATACAAAATTTTGCATCGGTGGCTGACTGATGAAGGTACAGGTACAGCCTTAGAGAGGCTTTATGTTTAGCAGATTTTTTTTTTGCATTAGGTTAGTGTTATTTGGAACGGCATGCCAACTGTATCATGTATGCTTATGTCAAGATAAGAGGGATTTTCAATTCCCATATTTAGAAAACACCCCTGTTCCCTTTTGTCCCAGCAGCAACTATGCTGGCCATCTACTGCAGCTGACTATTAAATCACTTACGTTAGCATGGCTATATAGAAAGATTGTCCAAGTTAGCTAGGTAAACCTGGGAACCACTGCTCCAGTGTTGTTATGCTGGCTTTCTATTAATCTCATGTTACCTTGAGAGGTGTAAACTGATACTAGTGAGTGGAGCTTTAAAGGGGCCTGTAATGAATTCCAGCAGACCGTAGCTAAAAGCAGATTTTCCTAGTTCAGCAAAAAACTCTAGAGACTTATATATTAATTTAGTCACTTTAACAAGTATGATTATTTCCATAGATATTGAAGACAAGGATGAGATGATATAGGATGGCATATGGCTAAGGAGGGCCTAATAGATACACAAGAACCAGTGTCGGCTATTGCACTGCCAGGGAGCCATGGTCCAATCTACTTTTTCAAGCCAATGAATAATCTTAGAGCAGAGTGACTGAGCCCAAGAGTATGAGGAATGTCAACACATGGCATCACCATAATCAAGTTTTATTGAACATAATGGTTTATTTGATCATATTGTATTCTGGATCATATTGCACCTAACAATACTATTAAACCGCATCAGAATCACTGTAAACACACAACCTCTCATGGCTTACTGCTTCACATTACTGCATTTGTATAATTCAAAGTAAGTGTCCTGGGATACGATTCAATGTATTGTTCCACTTGGTGGAGACACCAAAGGTCAGAGACAGGCTATGTTAGTGACTGAAGCTGCTTTTGAGGAAACACAGGTTATTGCTTCAGTAATTCCACAGAACAGTGAGGAAGGCAGAGACTGGGCGCTTTTCTCCTGCTGACCCAGGAAAGACGGCTATTAGAGAAGAGGAGAACAGGGGGATAAAAAAAGGAGGATCCTTCACTGTGAAACGTGACACAAGCACATCACTAATAGATTTTCATCTTTCTAGTGTGCTACGAGCATTACTTCATCTCTCTCTCTCTCTCTCTCTCTCTCTCTCTCTCGCTTCAAAGAAGTGTAAAAAAACCTTTGCTTTCTTTCTCTTCACAAAATAAGATGAATTCATCACGCCTGCTACTGCCATTTGTCACATACATGTTAATCTGACAATAGGTCATTATTTCTATGGCTGCTCATTTGTTATTCAGTAATTTACCTCATGTTTTGTTTACCTTAAAGAGGCTGTTGAACTGTATTATTTGAGCTGTGAACAGAGGTGTCACATAAGAAAGTACAAATACTTTGTTACCTTACTTAGGTCTGAATTTTAGTTACCTATACTTTACTGGAGTAATTATTTTTCAGCTGACTTTTTACTTCTACGCAATTATCTCTACTCCTCACATCTTAAAAATAGCCTCGTCACTCCTATTTCATTTCCGTTTGTTTTCATTCTGGCTCGTTCTTGTTTAAAACAAAAAACACAAACAAAAAAACAAAACAAAAAACCATCCGGAAAGTGTGACATAGCAGACGTATGTAGCCTAGTATGAAAATGTCCATGACAGAGACTTAAAAGAACTTGAGTGAAATGTCACAACTAAGCACCACATTTACATTCCAATAAAGGTTATTGATAATATGCCTCTAAAGTTTGACTTCTTGAACCATTACAATATATATAGACTCCATGAAACACGTTAATACTCAGTAGTACACATATAAGCCCATTTAATATATTTGATATTATTAAAATGCATTCATTTTCAAAGGGTGTATATAAAGCTGAAACAGGCAGCCTAGTGTTTTTCAACATTTTTTTAACATTTTAATATAACATTATAGTCATTATGGCTTTTAGAAAAACAATTTGAGAAGGTAGGGTAGTGCACTATAGACCCCTGTGGCACAGGCTAAGCTTTTGGCCTTTGTTTTTCTTACATTACCTTTACTTTTATACTTTAAGTAGTTCTGAAACCAGTACTTTACACTTTTACTTGAGTAAACAGTGTAAGTTGATACTTCAAGTCTTTTTAAACACTAGTATCTACACTTCTACCTGAGTAATGAATGTGAATACGTTTGACACCTTTTTGAATACTTTTGAAACCCAAAATGTCCATACATCCAGCCCAGTACTGAATGCCTTAATCAAAGGTAGTGCAAAGCTGGTGAAACGGTTAAACATGAGGGCACTTCTCAAATAAACATGGTGTTGTTGATATGGTCAGCAGTACATCACCTTCAGACTTTGCTAGTTAGGGGAATATGGTTTGGTTTGCTACATGAACCAGGCCTTTGTGTCCGCAGAGGGGGAGCTCAAACTCGGAATAGGACAAAGCTAAAGCCATGTTGGGGGAAGGGGTGATCTGCACTAAGCGAAAAGCTGATGCTACCCGAAAATACATTTTACCATCTCTTCTCCCCATTGTCTGCTCCCTTGAAAACAAACTGGAGTACCTCAGCTGACTACCAAACTGGAGCTATACTATTATGTTTTGTCCTAGGATTTCCTGATAATTGATTGAACCTATTTTGCCCTACACACACTGCAGGTCTCCAGTGTCAGAGGAAGCAAATCAGCCCCAGAGCATCACTGAGCATCACTGAGCTTCACTGTAGTCAGGGTGTTCTTTTTCAGCGTATGCTTTGTTCTTCCTCTTCCAGGAATACTGCTGATCCAAACATACCCAAAACGTTTTAGTTTTGTTTCATCATTTCACAGGTTTTAGGATTCTGTTCAGTGGAGCAATGAAACAAAACTGGATCTTTTCAGGACTATGAACCGGCAGCATGCCTTGGCAGAATCATCCCTTCTGTAAGAAAGATGAAGCTTGGGCATCATTGAACCTTCCAACAGGACAATTATCCCAAGCATACTTCAAAGTCCACCAAGGCTTGGTTTCAGAAGAAGCCCTGGAAGATTCTGGAGTGACCACCTCGGTTGCCTGACTAGAAACTAATAGGATTTTTTTTGGTGGGATTTGAGGAAGACGGTTTCAGCATACAAACCCATAAATATTAGTAAACTAGCAAATTAGTGAACAGGAGGAATAGGCTAAGAATCACCTGGAACGCAGCAAAAGGGTGCTCTAGTATTAAGTATTAACTCTATTGCGCAGAAAGGCTCATTACACACTTAGCCATATTATTCCATAACTACAGGGACTTCTGTACAAACTGGTTGGGCTATTCTGTGGCAGACAATAGGCTGTTTAAGGGCTTAAAACTCTTGTCAGGAAGTAGTTGAATAATTCTGAGATTGCAGTAGTGGCATTTGTGATGAATTTAGAGAAAGCACTTATTATGGGGCTAGGAGCCCAAAAAAGCATGATGGGTCTTAATCCCTGTCAGAGGGTAGGATGTCCCTCCCTATCCTTTAATCCCTCAGCATGATGTTAATCAAGACAGGTGTCTGTCAGCACATAAGACAGCATTGGCTATTTGTGTTCTCCTCCAAGCATGTTGAGCTGTCCAATGACTCCAATTTCATCTTGGCAGACAATAAAGGGATCATCACAGAAACCCTGTATACAATGCATTACCAATTTAGCTTGTAAAGGTTAATGTGGCATCCAGCCCCACCCCTGATTTGTAACGGTGATCGTCCGATTGAGCTGAAAGACAATTGGTGATCACAATCAGCCACAAAAACACATATGATTGGTGCATCTCTAGTGATTTCACATCAGGATCAAAGACACATTTTCATGTGATCTGCATTCTAATGTCTTTTCAAATTCACTTCACCCTCAATCTAAAACCACCTTGGCAAACGCAACACACAGTGCGCTAAAAGTGAGCAATGAACAATGCAGTTCTACTCATGGCTATAGGAGATCTCTGCAGATGAATTGTTTGGTTGTGACTCGTTTTGTAATTACTGTGGAGTGAATGGATGGTGCAGGGAAAGTGAGGAAGGCACAGTTCGCTCTATAGCTGCGGCCTCAACATGATGAGCAACAGCAGAGAGAAAATGGAGGCTGGCTTGGACATTAAGGGACACGATGAATACTGACAATCAGCAGATAGAGAGAGAGAGAGAGAGAGAGAGAGAGAGAGAGAGAAGGAGGGAGGGAACCCAGAGGGAGGGAGAGACAGAGAGAGGGAGAGGTGGAAAAAAGGAAAGGTGATGAAGGACAAACAAAGAACACAACGGAAAAGGAAGGAAGGGAGCAAGAGGGAGGGAAGGAAGGAGAGTGGGGAGATAAGGAGAACATGAAAAAGACAAGGATGATCAGAGGGTGGGATAAAAAGGGAACTGGAGAGAGAGAAAGAGAAAGAGAGAGAAAGAGGGGAGTGGGGGGGTCAGATGGAGATTGCATCTGTGGCTGATAGCACAGTGGCTAGTGGACAGTGGTCCTGATAAGGACGAGAAACGACTCTCTTTCAAATCAACCTGAGCTCTCCCAAGCCCACCATTGCTTTCCCACCCAACAGCATGATTTATAGGCACTAAAGCAATAACTCACACAATGTAAAGAAATGATCCAATGTTTATCTGGAAAAGGCCTGTTTGGCTGGCTGCCTAAAATCAGAAATGAGAATTTTATTGAATTTCAAATAAGTTACTATTAGAAGTTTAATGAACTTTCAGTGCTGGGTGACAGATGTTGTAGTGTGGCATTTGTGCAATATAACTACATAGATTTTAGTCTTTGTGCTATCGACAGAACAGTTATTATATTCACAGAAACACTTTCTTAAAAAAAAGTGTCCTAGTTGCCACACTGGTAGAAATACATCCCCACCTATGTATGTTTGTCAAGAAATCTGACTTATCACTGACCCCAGATGCAGTCAATCAACCAAAACATGTTTGATGTCTGACATGTGCTTCTGTAGTTTAAAATAGGAGATGCTAAGCTAACATTGATAAGAAATACTGGACCTAGACTGTCACCATTCTAATCGCTGTAAATATAGACTCAAATCTAAATTGATCGGCTTTAACAAAAATATTAAAAAGCTACATAAATAAGTTTGATTTTGTTTTATGTCATATTGTGTTCAGTTGGTTAGCGGAAAACAAATTAATGCATTTTCACCAGATCAGTGATTGTCTAAATCCATAGTTTATTAGCAATGTTAGCCTGGAATCTCCACGTCACAGCTCTGGGGACAGCTATCAATCATTTCCGCCAACTTTCTTTAAACTCCTCCACTCATAATCTCATTCATCCCACAAACTGCACAGAGATTCAACCACACTTAAAGGTAATGTTGTATTTTCAAGTGGAATCAAACCGCTAGTAGATACAGCCTGTGTCCTCGTTTTCATCGTCATTCAACTTACTTGATGTGTTCAAATTGATTTCTACACTTTGCGGTAGAGCTACACTATATGGACAAAAGTAGCAAGACACCTGCTTTGCAATTCTTTTAAAATGTATTAAAAGGTATTAAACTGTAACTATCCAGGGAAGTCTTTCTATTAGATTCTGGAGCCTTTCTGTGAGGATTTGATTGCATTCAGTGACAGGAGCATTAGTGAGGTCAGGACGTTAAATGATTACCACCCCACCCCAACAAACACAGCTCCACAGCTCAATGCTGGGGGGTGCTTAATACCCCTCTAGCCCATGCCTGGAGTCCTCCTTAGAGTCCTATTCTATTGGCAACACTGACAAGCTGTGTATGTGACATCTGTGTCAGCAATGGGTGCAACTTTAAGTAGCTGAATGCAGTGATTCGAAGGGTTGTTGACAAACATATGGACATATTGCATATTTAGAGTTCTGAGGAGGGGACGGTAGCCTAGCATTAGCTTCACATGTGCAACTGGGCACCAAAGAGTTTTCCAGCAATTTAGTGATCATTCAAGTGATCATTTATAGCAGATTTCTGACCAGCCAAGCACAGACCTTGCTTTGTCATGAAGTCCAACAGCTTATGTGCAGCTCTTCTACATAGGATTTCCTCAATCATAATGTGGGAGCTGTGTGGCTCCAAGGCTCTTACAAAAGTACAATGCTAATATTCATGTTGCTTCGCTGGATTTAACTGCAGCCAGTATGACAATAGTGCTGAAGGAGGGAGAGGCCTCCTTCCCACCCAGAGGGAGTGAGGTCAGTTATGTTGTCTTGGACACCTGGCTGTGGATGGCTATGGCATCACTACAAACTGAATGACCACATCACATTATGCATATTGTATTGCAATGTGTAGCAGTATAATTGCAATTCCAGTCAATGTTGTGCAGCCTCACCACACATTCAGGCAGGATCACATCCTGAAGACAGTTACACAAACCCCCAGTACACACACATATATAAATGCACGCACACTCACAGGCTGAAATACAAACAAGCATGCCAACAAATTCCCTGACGCTTTTGCTGCCTCAACAAAGTGAACAGCTGAATTGAAATTAAACCAAATTAGCCCGACTCTGTGGAGTAAAAGGAAGAAAAGAGAGAGCGAAAGAGAGAAAAAGAAAAGAGGCCAGTCTGATAAATTCTGTGGTGGAGGAGTGAAGCGTTGCTATCTTGTGTATGTGTGTGTGTGTGTGTCTCAGCAGAATACTAATGGTGCCAAAGTGCTTTTTCAGTATGATCTCTGCTGTTATTCAGAACACACACATACTCTTCTCACACACACACACACACACACACACACATTTTCTTTAGTGCATGACAGCTCATACCCTCATCAGACTCACATCTCTCAGGACAACACATTTCCCTCTTATTTTCCATCCACGCATTCTGCACCATGCCCATGCACACACTGGCACACTAAGGATCCAACCACATACAAACACACTAGTTAGAATGAACAGATACAGTCTTAACAGATACAAATATAGACATGAATTGGATGTACACTACTCCCTTGTTTTTTATTGCATTGATCCCAAGATTTAGGACCTAGGTTCCTGCTTGCTTTCCTTGATTCCCTTGAGCTACCTGACCTGCGTCCTATGGCCTCAGTAAATATACTGGCAGGGCTGACTCGCTTATGCACAGGAAAGGATGTTCCAGTAAAGAATGGATGGTGCAGTGTAATGTGTAGGAACACTACCTTTCCTGTGGTAGACTAGGGTTCGATTCCCCAGCTGGGCAGCCACACTACTCTACACCAACAGGAGTCTTTGGGTAAAGTACCTGACCACTGAACACTTTTTGAGCTCCAATAAAAAAACGCATTTCAAAATAATACACACAATATGTTTTTTTTACACACCAAATAATTTACAATAACCTGTTTATTCACACATTTTTAGGGCTGAAATACACAATTTTAGGTGAACATGTACTTCTAAAAAGCATCCCGCTACTACCCAGCAATGCCACTGCTCTATATAGCCCATGCTGACCATATGCTGAGCGCAAGGCAGCAGATCATACCAACCATCTCCTTTTTGCCCATTTGTTACTCGACAATTTGCATCTGGTAGTTGTTCTGTACACTGTATGAATGGACTAATAGAAATGCAATATATATATACATAATGATATATAATAATAATCCAGAGAACACAGTTCAATGCTGGGGGGCCTGGCATTAGGAATGATGAGCGGCATGGGCGGCAATGGGAGCGACATAAAAAGTAGCTGAATGCATCCATTAGAAGGGGTGTCCACAAACATCTGGACATATATATATATTCACCACTAGTTAATACTCTAATATTTAATTAAACACTGCTGTAGTTGACACTGGACTTCCTTAAGGAGAAACAGTTATGGATATGGTTACGCAAACACATGAACACCCACCTTATTTCTATTTATTCCAATATTAATAAACAAATAGGCACTTACTGGCCAGAGAAACAGCTATTTGAATACATTTCCCAGGTGCTCATTCACACAGTACTGTATATGCTAACAAACGTAACCTGTATCTGAGGCTGTTTATTATTGTTATCTGCAGCTAATTATATATTCTTGCCTACATTGACACAATCCCACACATACATACCTTGAGCTATTCAACAGTCCACACATGCATACTGAAACACACACACACATATATATATATATATATATATATATATATATATATATATATATATATATATATATACAGTGAGTCCAAGAAGTATTTGATCCCTTGCTGATTTTCTTCGTTGGCCCACTAATAAAGACATGATCATTCTATACTTTTAATGGTAGATGTATTCTTACATGGAGAGACAGAATATTAAAAAGAAAATCCAGAAAATAAATCTAAGGAATATATATTAATTGATTTGTATTTCATGGAGTGAAATAAGTATTTGATCCCTTAGTATTCATTAGCAGTTCTGGCTTTTACAGACCAGTTAGACACTCCCAATCAACTTGTTACCTGACCTGAAGCCACCTGTTCTCACTAATCACTTGTGTGAAAAACACCTGTCCACAGAATCAGACAGATCACACAGATTTCAAGTCTCCAACATGGGTAAAACCAAAGAGCTGTCACAGGACCTCAGAGTCAGAATTGTTGACCTTCACAAAGCTGGAATGGGCTACAAAAAGATTAGTAAGGTGTTGGATGTGAAAGTAACAACTATTGGTGCAATTATCAGAAAGTTTAAAGAGTATAACATGACAATCAACAGACCTCGGCCCGGTGCTCCAAAGAAGATTTCGCCTCGTGGGGTGGCAATGATGCTGAGAACAGTCAGAAATCGTCCTGCAACCACTCGGCAGGAGTTAGCAAATGACCTGAAGGCAGCTGGGACCACAGTTTGCAAGGAAACAATTGGCAACACTTTGCGCAACAATGGATTCACATCCTGCAGTGCCCGAAAGGTACCCCTGCTGAAGAGAGCACATGTGGAGGCGCGCCTCAAGTATGCCAATGATCATTTGAAAGATGAACCAAGTTATTGGGAGAAGGTTTTGTGGTCAGACGAGACCAAAATTGAACTTTTTGGCCTCAACTCCACCCGCCATGTGTGGAGGAAGAAAAATGCTGCCTATGACCCCAAGAACACTGTGCCCACCGTCAAGCATGGAGGTGGAAGCATAATGTTTTGGGGGTGTTTCTCTGCCAAGGGTACAGGGCTACTTCACCGCATCACTGGGAAGATGGATGGAGCCATGTACCGCACAATCCTGAGGGACAACCTCCTCCCCTCTGCCAGGGATCTGAAAATGGGCCGTGGTTGGGTCTTCCAACATGATAACGACCCTAAACATACAGCAAAGGCAACAAAGGATTGGCTCAAGAAAAATCACATTAAGGTCATGGAGTGGCCCAGCCAGTCGCCAGACCTCAATCCGATCGAAAATCTATGGAGGGAGCTGAAGGTCAGAGTTGCCAAGCGACAGCCCACCAACCTTCATGATTTAGAGAGGATCTGCAAAGAAGAGTGGGCCAAAATTCCCCCTGGTGTGTGTGCTAAACTTGTGGTTAACTACAACAAACGTCTCACCGCTGTGCTTGCAAACAAAGGCTTTGCCACTAAGTATTGAGTGTGTTTGGCAAGAGGGATCAAATACTTATTTTCCTCATTGAAATACAAATTAATTAAAATATATTCTTTAAAATTATATTCTGGATTTTTGTCTTGATATTCTGTCTCTCCATGTTAGAATATATCTACCATTAAAAGTGCAGAAGGATAGTGTCTTTATTAGTGGGCAAACAAAGAAAATCAGCAAGGGATCAAATACTTCTTGGACTCACTGTATAAATAAACATGCACTATGAGACAGACAGCATTTTGGCCTAAGTTTGAGTGGGGTTGGGTTCATGACCACATGTCTGTTCCCACTACACCCCACACCACCTGCCAGCCAACAAGCACCCCTCCATCTCTATCTGTCTTCCTCTGTCTTTCTCTCTCACTCTGCCTTTCACACACACACACACACACACACACACACAGACAAACACACACACACACACACACATGCTAACACCCTATGCAGGGTTAATGAAACACCATGGACTGTTCTTTTCTTTATTTATTTATCTTTGTTTGGGCACTATCCTGCCTTCTCCTCAGCGTTTGACCTTGTTGGCTACTGAGCGAGTCCTGGCTATTGATTTTAATTACCCAGCGGGAATTTACTGCCTGCCTTCTCCGCTTTGCTGCACTGCTATTGGCTAGAGAAAATAGCTTTGTATGTTCCTCCAGAGACAGAGAGAGAGAGAGAGAGAGAGAGAGAGAGAGAGAGAGCGCTTGCAGAAACCCTTGAGCAGTGGGACAGTTTTCTATCTTCTCTGTAGCCTCTCTCTCTCTCTCTCTTTCTCTCTCTTTCCCGCCCCCGCTGTGGCTGCTGGCAATTTGTTTTATCTAAATGATGGTGGCCCGTGGCTCGGCGTGTTCCCGGATGTGGTACAGTGCCCTCGTTCCCAAACAGATTTATCTCTGTGTGTGTCAGAAGGGGAAAATCGACGCCCCCTGGACAATAATGTGCACACACGTGGCTTAACATTTCGGCAAAGGCCCGTTTCCCACCCTTCCCTTCCATCTACACGCACACATTCAACCCACAAACTCTGTGGAAAACACACAGCATGCTACGGCTGTGTGTGGTAGCGCCGAGAGGACAGGTCAAGGCCTGGAGGCTGAGGTCGTTTAAGTGACCAAAGGAACGTGTTTCAGAACTCCTTGAAGAAAGTCTTCAAAAACAGGACTGAAGAACAAAACTTTTTTTTTTTTAAGCTTGCCTGAGTGAACAGGAATATCGCACTGGTCGCTTGTGGTTGTATCAATCTAAGCATCTGACTGAGTCTTTGGAAGTGTGTGTGTGAGAGAGAGGGAGCTGTCAGCTAAAAGGCAGGGCCGTTACCGAGATGTCACTCTCGGCTGCTGTGTTTTATAAACCCGGTTAGCAGATTCTGGACGGGCCCTTTGATTCGGCTGTGTTCGGCTTCCCCCTGAAGTCGCCCAGATGAGGGAGAAAATTGCTTTCATACAGAAAGGGGGGGTGACGGGACATCTTGTCTATATTCTCAAATCAATCAAGTGTAGAGGTCATCACTGGTGCTACCATCTCTCTCTCTCTCTCTCGTCTCCTCCGTTCACAGTGCTGCCTGTCATCCTCTTAATGTGTTGAAGGTTAAACGGTTTCGAATATGCACACAGAACTGTCAAGTGACACAATCCCTCTCCGCTCGCCGGCGCCACGTGTGAGGAACGATTTCATGAGCAGCCATTATATTCCAGCACAGAAGAATGTGAAGTGCTGTACCACTCCCAGCCTCTTCTACTCTCTCTGAACAGCACAGCTGAAACTCAATTTATTGACATTTTCCAAACTTGCACCGTATGTCCAAATGTTTGTTGACACCCCTTCTAATGCATGCATTCAGCTACTTTACGTTGCAGAAGTATGGCCAACAGAACAGCATGTGTTCTCTGGAATGCTGGTGCTCCATCCAACAGTTTTGGGAGGAGTTGGGGATGAAGTAGAGTGACGATCATCCTGACCTCACTAACGCTCATCTCTGAATGTAATCGACTTATTCTCGCTTATGCACAGGAAATGATGTTCTAGTAAAAAATGGATGGTGCAGTGTAATGCGTAGAAACACCACATTTCCTGTGGCAGACTAGGGTTCGATTCCCTAGCTGGGCAGCCACACTACTCTACACCAATAAGAGTCTTTGGGCAAGTACCTGACCTAAGCACTGCCTTTCTGAGCTACAATATTAAACCATATTTCTAAATAATATATACACACAATATAGTACACCAAAACACACCAAAAAAATTCACAAAAATTTTTTTATTCACATTTTTAAATATTTTATTCACATATGCTGACCATGTGCTGAGTGCAAGGCAGATCATGATTAAAAAAAAAACAAAAAAAACTTGTATCTCCATTTTTGCCATTTGTCACTTTTTGACAGTTTGCATCTGGCAGTTGTTCTGTACACTGTGATGAATAGACTAATAGAAATGCTATAATGACTAAAGAAATAATAATAATAATAATAATCCAGAGAACACAGTTCAATGCTGGGAGGATTTGGGGATGAAGTAGAGTGACAATTATCCAACATCCTGACCTCACTAACGCTCATCTGTGAATGTAATCGAATCCTTGCAGCAATGCTCCAAAATCTAGTAGAAAGCCTTCCATGGACAGTAGAGACAGGTACTCCAACACAAGCAGGATAAATTTTTCATTAACCTTGATTTCAGGAGAAACATTGATTTAGCAGCCGTCCCAATACGTATCTGCTCTATATAGCATATCAAGACATTCATAAAACGAATGAACCCATCCTTATTGAGTCTACTACTCTGTACTAAATGAATGTCTATACTGCTGGTATAGTAATGATATACTGCCCAGCACTTAAATACAGCCAGGCCTCTCTTGCCTTGCTTTCAGTCCATAACAATCAATAGGCTAATAACATCAGGCCTGAGGGAGTACAGTTGAAAATTAGCCAGCGGGCTAACATTAGCACATTTATCTTTGGGTTAATTAATGTGCACTGTCCCTGCTATAAATAAAAAATACAGCAAATACATGAAATACATGAATCATAGATGGTTTGATGATTCGAGGGGAACTGGAAGTGTACATGGGCCCTTCTGTCTCCAGCCACAGCGGACGCAAATGAGACAGAAGCCACCGGACAGCATGGTTACTAAGCAACCTCGCCAGCTTTGTCCACTAGCTGGCCGCATGCGATGGCATTTTTTAAAATCAGGATAGTGTGAGCGGTGGCGGCGGTGGTGGTGGTGGTGGCAGGGTTGTTCTGCTATCTGCTGTTTTTGTTCTCAGTATCTGAATTGCTGGGCTCGTTCGGAGCATCTAAATTGCTGCTGTTGTCACCGCTGTTTGAATTGCCAGCATGTCTGAAAGCTAGAGAGCATCAAACGTGTGTGTGTGTGTGTGTATGTGTATGTGTGTATAGGGGTGGGGGTGAGGGGTGCGATCTGAGAGGGGTAGAAGGAAACTACAGAGGCAGCTGGGGAGCAACAGCGGGGGACTACACTTCTCAGTGGGTGGGGTGGAGGAGAGAGAGAGAGAGAGACAGAAAGAAGTGTGTTTACTACACACACTAAATAAGCGGTTTGGTGATATTTGGAAATGCTAGAGGAAATGTTAGGGGATCCTGTGAAAAAGCCGACTTCAAACAAAGAGAAAGAGGCCCTTTCACACATCAGAATGCCTGCAGCGATCCTACAACTACTGTTTAGCTTCCCTCTTCCTCCGGCATCCGAGACAATTCACAATAAAAGGGATGGGATGTCCATCTCGCTCTCTCACTCCCGCTCTCTCTCCACGTGAAGTTGCGAGTAAACAAAAGGGATTCTTTTATTTCTCAGTTCAGTGATTTGTTTATTAGAGATGTCCTGCAGATACATGAGTGGAACATGAGGACACGCAGCAGCAACACAGTGTCAGAAACATTTTTCCAAATTTCCACTACTAGGTTTAACGCTGTACCTTCATTATGACAATTACCAATGGACCACAATAAAACAGGGAAATCCTGCATCTGGGAACAAACCCACTTTTTCAGTTTCCTATTTAGGTATTTAGGTAAGCAGCCGAATAACAGAATGAGCGATTTTTGCTCAAGCACAATATGGACAAAAGTAATGGGACACCTGCTCATTCATTGCTGCTTCTGAAATCAAGGGTTTTCAAATATCTATATATCCTGATTTTGTTGGAGTAGCTGCCTCTACAGTTACTCCAGGGAAGGCTTTCTACTACATTTTGAAGCATAGCTCTGCCGATTTGATTGCATACAGTAACAAGAGGGTTAGTGAGGTCAGGATGTTAAATGACCACTACCCTGCCTTATCCCCAACTTACCCCAAAAGTATTGGATAGAGCTCCATTATTCCAGAGAATACAGTTCCACAGCTTAATGCTGGCAGGGTGGGGCATTTGCCGACCATTAGCTGCTGGGTAAAGGTAGCTTGAAAGCATGACTGCTGATCAGTCTAGCTGCACTAAGATGTACTTTACAACAGCAAAAAAAAAAAAATCTATACAAAACCACAAATCAGTCATTAATTTAAATTAATATTAATACACCATCTGCTACATCATCTGATCAAACTTCCTGAATGTGACAATCTTACCTGCACTAGGTGTGTTGTTTTGGCCCCTTAGTTTGTTTGTTTAAATATAGGAAAACCTTAACTGTGCATGCAGATTACAGCCTGATATCAGCACTTCATCACAAGCTGCGCCACATGCAGTTTACATACATCACCTTAACTAGATGAGGGCCTGTGTTTTAATTTGAATAACTATAAATGTGTAACTCTCCTTATTGCAGCTGGGCACCGTGGATGTGTGTAGTTAGCTCATCAGTGGAGACACACACACACACATACACACACACACTCAGGGGAAGTCTGGGCTGCTATCCTTTTCATAAGCGCACTGGGACATGTTCGGTATTAGCACTAAGAGGCCGGGCATGTCGTCAAACGGCTCTCTCGGCACCTAAATCAGCCTCTCATTAGAGCAGAGATCATAAACTCCAAGCAGAGAGTGAGTGAGTGCGAGTGTGTGGGAGAGAGAGAAATAGCCTGGCTGCAAACATGAGGTCTGATGTATTCTAGTCGAACACTCTTAACGACTCCCTTCTGTGTGCCTTCCTGCATGCAGAAGCGAACAGCAGCCAACCCCCTCCAGGCAACACTGGGTGGATAACACTATAACACCATATCACCAGTCGGGACGTTTTGAATGCAACACCGCACATTTGTCGATCCTAAAAGAGAGAGTAAAAAAGCGTAAGCTTGATATTCCCACATGTGCCTGTGTGTGTGTTTAGATTACAGCTGAGATTACAGCACCCCCACCCCCCCGGTTCTGAAAGGAGAGAGCTAGATTCGAAGGGGTATTACCACTTAAGGAACTGCAGGGGAGCCCAGGCAGAGAAACCCAGCGCAGCTAAAGCTAACCAGGCCGGAGAGCCGGAGAGGATGCCGAGCAGGTAGGGAATGGATAGAGGAGCACAGAGCGCATTAGCTAAGCAGCTTTAACAAGAATTGACGCAACATGATACATGCTCTCGTGCTGCTTTGCAGGAAATACAAGCACTAACTTACAATAGAACGCACTCATAACCCCAGGCTACTTGGAGCACAAGGCAATCTATGGCATACAGTAGACATGCTCTAGTATTGCACCAGCAGTGCAGGTCCTTTGCTTAGTAAAAGAGCAGAAAAACAACTGATGATCTATAGAAGCCCACTAAACGTTCTGCAAACGCAAGACCTTGTTTACACCTGGTTCAGGTATCATCAGGATAATGCAGATGTGAATCAAGCCAAGCCACATCACATACACACAAATGCAGGTGTAAACTCATTTAAAAGAGATTCAAATCTGATCACTTAAACCAGGAGGTGGTCTGAGACGCATTTAAGCCACGTTGTAGTAGCATAAACGCATCTGCAGATGTCTACAATCTTATCAGGATACAATCCAGAAACAAGTCACATAACATGACCAGGCGTAAACGTGGTTAAAATGTCCTCACATTTGAACGTAGATTTATTAACGTTCACCCTGTTCTTGTACCTTAAAAGTAACCTCTTTCATCATAAGATTTAATCACACTCTCAAGGTGCAATACAGAACCACTTTGCGTCATGCAAACAACTGACAGTGAGCGCTAGCCAGGCTTAAGTACAGCCTCCACACTGTGGGGTTACTTTTGCTTTTTCTTCAGAGACACAATGGTGTTACTTTCAAAAAAGTGATGTGTGAGGTTTTAATCCACATATTCATCGAAAAACATACTATAGATGCAATGTAAATAATATATTCTACTAGGCAGGTGGCTTTATATTAAAATAATTTTATTTATTAATTTATTTGTTTATTTTTCCAAGATTTGAGTCGATACAACCTCTTGCAAAAAGCCAGACACTAGATAATAAACTGCCTAACACAGCATAAGAATATAGTGCATAGTAACCAAATTAGAGACACAGGATAAGCGTTGGCGTGCCATAAGCAGAGAAGGGCTGTATACTGGGGTGTGAGTACCTGCAAGAATGTGATGCTGGAGCAGTGCTGGATAGTGTCCAGGTTGTTGTGTGTGTGGAGTGATGTTACAGAGAGAGGTAGCCATGCATTGGTAGACTAGAGAGGGTCAACAACAGGGACACTTACCAGGGGTCAGCAATAAGGGCCTAAAGCTTTAGTAATTTCCTACAGACACTATTACAGACACACACGGTACCATGTAGACACTAGTGTAGTGGGGCACATACAAATGTATACGGCATATACTAGGAATCTGACTGACATGGGTACTGGTAGCCAATGTACATATTCAACATTTCCACGTACACAGTGTCTAATACTACTAAAACATATACTGTACAAATTGGGTCTTAATTCACCAGGATTTGTGTTACAGGCATGCAGAGGCCTATCCAGCAACATTTACATTTACATTTTACGTCATTTAGCTGACGCTCTTATTCAGAGCGACTTCCAGGGTTACTCATATTACAGAGGTGGGTCAATGTAGTGTAAGGAGCCTTGCCCAAGGACTCTTATTGGTGTAGTGCAGCATAGTCACCCAGACCGGGAATCGAACCCCCGTCTCCCACATGGTGTGGTATCTCAGTGGCAGGTAGTGGCGCAACACCAACCACTCGACCACACGCAACCAGCTAATACTTGGCAGTAGGCTAAGAAACAAGGGAGCACATGATCTGAATAGCAACCGCAGAAACACCAACGTGTCCTTTAGTTCTTTTGATGAGTTTTCAGGTTTCACATTTTACGTATAGAGTGGCATGCAAAAGTTGGGAAATCCCTAGTAAAAATGTCTGTTACTGTGTATAGTTATGTCAGCAGAGACAGTACAGACTGCATCATAGGTCACACAGTCACCAAGTTCACTAAAGCTGAACTCAACACTTGACATTTATTTGAAATGTATTTGCCCGGAAGTTGTGAATGTGAAATTTGCCAGTCGTGGCGAATCTTATTGAAATGCATGGGATTTCATAGACTAAAGATTCACGGACAACACCCAGTGTGACCGGGGCTTTAGGCTTGTGCCAGTAGCACAGCAAACATTTCACTGATAGAGGAAAAGATGGATTCATTGAAACACCAGCAAATTCGGGGAGGAAACATCTCACAGTCTGTAAAGGAAAGCAGAAGATAAAGAGGGTGACTTCTACACCTCAAAACCCACAATGGACTGCCTGAAGAGGCCAACGTTTTTGCCATCCCCCTCACAGTCCTCTGACCTAACGTTATCAAAAATCTGTGAACAGACCTTAAAACACATGCATGCAAGGCTGCCCAAACATTGAATTCTCAAAATATGTCTACTCAAAATGTTGTCTTACAGTATATACATTAAGCTTATACTCACATCCAGTTCCCACACAAGACCTTCAGTGTTTACAGTGTTAGCGGGTGCATGTGCACCACTGTGTGCCCACACAAATACAGTATACACCCATACAAATGTACTGAGCACACACACAGGCACACACAGACATACACACACTCACACAGACACCATCTCGGCAAAGTGCTGCTGGCAGGATATGCTGCAAGCGGCTGATTTTTATCACCGCACCATTCTATTCATCCATCACTTCCCTCTAATCAAAAGAGTGCTGCAGAGATCGCTTTGGAAAACAGTGGAATGAGCTCTGCACAGTGTGTGTGCATCTGGAATGGGAGTGTGCTGCTCTGAGTGCCTCAAGGGTGTAACGTTTTCAATGCAAATAGAAAAATCGAATTTGAAACCAATTTGAAATTTGAACTGCATCAACTTTTTTAACTGTGGCACCCATTTAAGGCATCGGAGTGGAGCCTACCGGAGTAAAGTGGGCGGGAGGGAGGAGGAGCTTATACTGTGCGCACACATTTGGAAGACTGGGCTTTTTAGAATCCATTATCAATTATAGAGGCTGTGATTTTTTGGGGGGTCATTTGATTTTTAGCAGCAGATTGGCAGGCTTGAAACAAGTGTAGTAAGTGGAGATCTTTGGTATATTTGTGCCAAAAGTATCTTTGTTTGTCTTTTTTTTTTCCAAGAAGCATCTTAGTGTCATTTCAGCTGGTAGAAAGAGAGTATTCAATGTGATGTTCGCTCTATCATTTAAAATACATATTTGTAAAGATGTTTTTTAGGAAGTCCAGCACTATTTGGCATAGAATTCCTAACTATACCCCTACTGCTTTCACATGTCCTTATCACAATTTTTTTTTAAGGAATATCTAAAAAAGCCCCGATGCATTTGTGTCACAGGTCCTGTAGACTGTTAAAGCTAAAAGATACAATGTGCCAATATAGGTTTGAAAGACAAAGGGTGCAGGATTTCATTATAAGAACACCTCTCCAACTGTTGAGCATTGGGGGTAGATCAATTATGCTTTGGGTTTGTGTTGCAGCCAGTGGCACGGCGAACATTTCATTGGTAGAGAGAAGAATGGATTCACTGAAACACCAGCACATCCTGGAAGCCAACATCACACAGTGTGTGTGTGATGCATTCAGTGTGACGCTTGCTGTATTATTAAATAATCATCTTTGTGCAAACATGCGTTTGGGAAACCCTGCACTGTGTGCTATTGAATATAATAAACTTAAAATGAATACTGACCTCAAAGCACATTTTCAGGCACTCCTGAAACTTCAGACTTTTGGACAGCCACGGCCTTAAAGGTATAGAGAGGCAGGTTTCGTATTGAAAGATTGCTGCTGCAATCCCCAGGACTGGCATCCACCGCTCTGGGTGTGTGTTCTCACTGGCCTAAACACTAGTGTGAGTGTGTTTACAGTCATGGATAGATTAAATGTTGTGACTGAATGCTGTTGCATTCGTGGTAAAGAGTTAATCTGTAAAATTGAAAATCTTAAATTCACTTATGCACATGCAGAGATACACTACATTCAGTCCTCCAGAGGAAAAGTGCATATTACTTGTTTTTAAATAGAACAATAAAAAAAAACCCTTTGAGGGTACCACCCTAGTGAAAATAAATACCTTTTTCTGAGAGTGAATCCAGACATCCAGTATTGTAATTTTAAATATTGTGTATTGTTACATCCATGGTGTCACAGGTTTTTATGCATGTGTGTGTTCTCTCCTACACTGACCAGCAGATGGCTATAGGCCTTGTGTGTAAAAAGCAGAGAAATGATTCACTCTTGTCTGACGCATCTCACGCCTTCCATAGAGAGTCCTAACAGCAGCCCCACCCAGTCTTTGTCTCAGTGTAGTCCACTTCACCTCATCTCCCCCCCAAAACACACACACACACACACAAGCGCTTACATCAGTAAAAGCTCTACAACACCCATGTGTCTCAGGTGGCTTAGACCATCTGTACAAGCAGCATAATGGTGTGCATGCATTTGTGTGTATGATGCCACTGTGGCCTTCTATGTGTCTGTGTGTGTGTGTTTGCGTGTTTATGTGCGTGTCTATCTGACATTAGGGTAAGAGGCTCCAGCAAGTCGCCCCACCTTGTCCAGACAGGGACCCTGGTGGTTGTGAGCAGCACTATTATGGTGAGTGTGTGTGTGTGTGTGTGTGTGTGTATGTGACCCCGCTGTGGTAAGCTGAAGCCCCACTGTGCAAGGGGGAAAGTGGGTAATTATTCTGGAGCAGATGAGCCCCCCGAACCAGCCGGCATGGCGCCATGCCCCCTCACGGGGCACACACATACACACACTCACACACACCCACACACACAAGGGCATAGGGGCAGGTGTGAATTAGAGAGAAGAGAAGAGTACTAACGGAAAAGACAGGGTGATGTCAGAGTGCACTTACTGGTGAGCAAGAGAGCGAGAGAGAGAGAGAGCGAGAGAGAGACACTGAGTGAGAGTGTGTGTTTTCTACACAGGTCAGGTGCAGTTCACTAAGGTGCCACCAGAGCAGTGTCACAGCCAACTCTGATATCTAATACCTTCAGCAGTCTGTGAGGGTGTGTGTGTGTATAGAGTGGCCTCCTACAAGAGGAAAAGAACAATGATAACCCCCTGATATCATAAAATAAACCAATATTTAACTGATTCATTCATTATCTATGTGTTCTGTTTCTGTCCAGTAAGACATATATAATGTAAATAGTAGGCTTATAATATTCTTGTAAACATTTTGGACATTGCCAATTCCCATACCACAACCCAGGACTCCACCTATCACACTATGCCACCAGTGCAAGCTAGCAAGTGCTTCCTCAGAGACAGCACTAAAGTATATATCAAGTATTTTATAGTGGCTTCAACCACTATTCAATATTTAAAAATGTTGAGAGATGAAGGTAATATAACTAAGCAAAAATCAGAAATCAGCTGTTCCACTGTCCATGAAATCATTTACTAGTGAAGAACGTTTAAGTTAGTAAGCAGTTATTCGCGTCCTTAATGATACATTTCCTATTAATTTTACATACTAAGTTAGTTACTGTGTGGACTGCATGTTTGCTCACAGCAGTTTGTTTTTAACTGCTTGTCTGAGTATCATGATGTTCTGCTGATTAGGAACAGTGCACTGGATCAGTGTGTGTTTTCTCAGAAGTGATTCAGAACAACACAGCAATGGCAAGCCTAATTCAAGATATACAGTACCTGAAATAGCAGGCTATCATTTCCAGCGAAGAGAATGTGATAATAACAGAAAACAAGATGTTAGTGTAAGTGAAGAAAAACAGAGTGCTAGAGAGAAAAAGGAGATGAGAGGATGTTCCACAGCAGGTGTAGCTGCTCTTCTTCCTTCTTCTAGCCCCCCCGCCCCTCTCTCTCTCTCTCTCTCTCTCTCTCTCTGGAGGATAGAGATGTGTTGGCTGACTGCATCAGCAGAGTGGGTGGAATGGACCCAAGGAGACAGGTTGGCGCCAGACTGCCTAACAATACTGCACTCTCTCTTACACACATACGCAGCTAATTACACACACACACACACACACACACACACACACAAAGCTACGACCACCCACCACAACCGGATATACACATACATACTATATGATCACTATCAGGTCACACAACCTCATCATTTCTTATTGATCAACCTTATCATTCGTTTTTCATTTTGTATGCCCTTTGAAAAGACCAGCTGTCCTTTACACTCTGGGACTATATATAAAAATAAATAAACAAATAAATTGTTTAAAATTGAAATACAACCCTGTTACATATCATCACCATGTCATTGAAGCAAATTAATGAATATTTTTGTCAATTTTGAGTTTTTGAAATAATTTGTGTGGCAGTTGTTCTTGTGTCAGAATTGCATAACGGACAAACCAACAGAAATGCTCTCAAAATTTTTTTATTGAAACCTTTATTGAAAGTCTTTACTTCCTATAAAGTTGCTGTTTTGGAGGTAATTACAGCCTGTAGTTCATCTGTTTTCTGCATTCTTTGTTAGCCTCCTTTCATCTTGTCGTTCAATGGTCAGGACCCCACAGGACCACCACAGAGATGGAGTTGCTGGAGTTACTAAACACTGTGACCACGCACTGTCTACTCTATTAGACACTCCTATCTAGTTGGTCCACCTTGTAGATGTTAAGTCAGAGACAGCAGCTCATCTGTTGCTGTACAGTTTGTGTTGCTCATCTCCTAGTCCTTCATCAGTGGTCAGGGAACGCTGCCCACAGCGTTTCTGGTTTCTGGTGGACTATTATCAGTCCAGCAGTGACACTGAGGTGTTTAAAAACTCCAGCAGCACTGCTGACTCAGACCCACTTGTACCAGCACAACATGCAACACCACGTCAGTGTCACTGCAGTGCTGAGAAGGACCCACCACCCACCACCCTCTACCTGCTCTGTGGTGGTTCTGTGGGGTCCTGAACATTAAAAACAGGGCAAAAGTAAGTGCATATTTAGCTAATCAGTGTATATTTCTAAGATTAAAAAAAGGTTTGATAGAAGATTTTTTTTCTAAAAAAATGCTTCAGATTTGGTTTCAATCTTTTTATACATTTGTTTTTTTGATCCATTCTACAGAGTGAGGCCACTGAGAGGTGATTGAAAAGGTGAGCGCTGGAAGGATGAGTGAGAGTTGAATTAGTGAAAAGAAAAAGCAACAGTAGTTAGCTTGAGCCTCTGAAAGCATCTCTGCCCCAGGCCACATTAAGCCAATAGGGCCTGGCCAGGACGCCCACTGTCTGCAGCAGTCTCCCACTTAGGCTTACTCACTTACTGCAGCCTAATATGTAGGCTTGTATTAAAGTAGAACTTCAACTGTTACTGTTTGACTCTAATCTTATATATAGTCGATTAGAGATCAGTGTGAGACCAATACCAATCGGCCATCATCTTTTAGTTTGATAATCTGATTGCCGAGCTGGATGCCACATTAACATTTCCAGTAAAACATGGTATTGCAGCATTGTGCAGGGCTTCTGTAAATGTTCCTACATTGTCTCTCAAAATGAAATATATTGTGCTTTTGGGAATCAACCACGTTTAAAATACTGTCGAATGTTGAGCACCAGTGGCGAGGCCTGGGAATTGCCATCTAACAGTGGAATGAGGAACTTGCGTCTTGTGACCTTGTGCAATGCCGGTGAGAACATGCCGCAGCAACTCACAAAATATAGATCATATGACCTGACCAGCTCTCAGGATCGGCTAAATTACTGGCCAATCGCCGAATGCGAATTCGGGCTGAAAACTGTCCGATAGTGATACATAGTTGATCGATCCTTTCATTTCTGCTTTCAAACCAGATATCCCCATGTGGATTCATTAGCTCAGTTCTAAACTGTCATATCAGTACTCCATTTCCGCTTGTATTTTATGATTTGAACTTGATGGAGAATTGTTTAGGAAACAGTGTAGTAGACTTTGTGCCCTCTTGTCACTTTTATCATTAATATAAACAGAAAAAAACAAGGGTTAATCCAGGGTTTCCAAACATGTCCAGTGGAATGACATGTTCAGTAGTGCTATGTACTGGCAAGAACCTGGTGAAATTATGATAGGCATCACAATACAGTTACGATTCAATATATTGCGGAATTACGTTACCGTGAGCAAGATAATTTACTGCGATTTTTTTAAATCCAGTTTTAGAAAGAATGTCATAGCATAGAAACACCACCATCACAACAAACAAAAAAATTGGAAGTGTGATAATGCCACGATATAGAAAGTAAATCTGGAAAAAAATAGATTTCTACTTCTAATTATGTAACTTAATGACAAAAGCAATGACTTTTGACCTCTATGGGTTAATTGGACCTTATCATTAAAGTCATAGGAAACTAATTACACTCATTATAAAGTCACATTAAGGGGGGAAAGGAAGAATACAACAGATTAGTATTGAATTGCAATGACTGAAGCCTTATTAGGATTGGCCACACTAAAGGAGTGGTAATGTTCGGTTTGCTGGTAGACGTAATGGAGAAGCAGCAGTGATGATGTCAGCCACGTTTTTTTTTTTTTACCAACCCATCTCAGAGTGACTCACTCAGGATCATGCCACACTCTAAATACAGTCTCTAAGGAAGTGATGTCAGTGCGTGGCAACAGCGAGAGTACAACGTGGTGTGGAGGTCAGAGGGCAGCTGAGTCACAGTGTGTGAGAGAGAGAGAGTGAGAGAGAGAGAGAGAGAGAAGCACAAGCCTGACTTATCTGAGGGGAAAGAAATCATAACTCTAAGAAACCAAAGAGCTTCCTTTACCAGCTCTGCAAAATCGAGCAATATCCTAAAGTCATGATTCATAAAGCCATAAATCTTCTATATTGCTTCTGACGTAGAGATGACACTGATCAGGTCCTCAGAATCTAGGTATATTAGGCTGATACTTGCAAAAACATGAATGTTGAAGAAAAGAAACAAAAATATTGGGACAACAGCTCATTCTTTGGATATCTTTGGAAATCAAAGGTATTAAAAACAGTTTATTCCACTTTTATTGGAGTAACTGCCTCTACTGTCCAGGGACTAGACTTTGGAGCATTGCTGTGAGAACTGAATTGCATGCAGCAACAAAAGTTAGGTCTGGATGATGGAAGACCACCACCCCGCCTCATCCCCCAACTCCCCAACTCATTGGAGCACCCTCATTCTAGAAAACACAGTTCCACTGCTCCACAGCCTCAAAGCTGGGGGGCTCTAGCCCACGCCTGGCATTAGACATGTTGTAAATAGGTTAATGTTCATCTGCTCCAGAGAGTCCTATTCTATTGGCAGTACTTCTCTACAGGGACTAGACTAGTTGTGTGTGTTGTGTGCATTTACATGTGTGCCATCAATGGATGCACCTTAAAGTAGCTGAATGCATTCATTCGAAGGGGTGTCCACAAACATTTGAACACAGTGCATTACAGGATTGCTTGTGAACCAACATAAAATAAAATAATGTAGGTCACGTGATGCCAACAGATACCACATGTAGCCGAATGTTACAAACAAACAGCTAGCACCTATTATTTTGTAAGTAGTCAGGGATTACAATTAATTTATTTTTAATCAGCTTTTTTTGAAAGACTGAAAATTGCTGGTTTAAAAGGCACCACATTAATCAAGCACCTCAAAACAAATCAGAAAATGATTTTCCTACCTAAAGATCCCACAGTGGTGTAATTCTACTCAGACTAAAAAATAGACCAAAATAAACATGCTGCAGAATCACGCCACATTTTGCACTGTATCGTCTTGTACATCTGGTCCTGAGAGTGTAAACAGTGTTATTCTGTTGATAAATATTCTTTCAGCATGTGTTTGAGGTGCGTGCCTCCGTCTAGCTGCGGTGCTGCTGCCATAGTTAAAGGGGAATGCAAATGTTTTTTCAAACGTTCTACAGAAAAACGTACAAACTTGGGTTTTATTTGCAGGGGTGGTGACGGGAAGCAGGGCTTGCAGTGTGGATGTTGACAGTAAAATTGTGGTATTCCTTGGGGACTGTTTTGTCTAACAAAGTCCTGCACGTATCCCACAACCAAGCCAGAAACCAATAGTAAAACAATGTGTCGGGCATCAGCAAACACATTTTTAACTCTGTAATAGCTTTCCCTGATGTAGCTGTTAGATGCATTAAACTCCTCAGATGTCTGGTTGTGACGTGACAATTGTGACGTTCATTTGGGGAGGAGCATTCCACACCAAACCAAATTACTTTGTTTACATCGTACCCATGTCATTCTGAAACATTAAAAAAAAATACAAATAAAAATTAAAATTGGGGATAAATAATGGAATTCCCCTTCATTTTTAATAACATGTCTTAATAATAAGTCTTTTGAGACTGTTACAAAAACTTTCTATTATACTATTATTATAATAGTATTAATATTTCCACTATTAGCTATCATTACTTTTATTACTATGACCATCACTGCCATGGCTATATTACGTTATACTACACCATGATTATTATATTATGATTAAGAATATGTTGCACACCTGAGCAGTACAACAGTATAGATGGTTTGGTGACTTTTACAAATAACTTAAATAAAACTTAATAAATAGTTCTGACCAGAGAAGGATGGGTCGGTCCCCCTTGTGAGTCTTGGTTTCTCCTAAGGTTTCTTCCTCCAGCTCTGAGGGAGTTTTTCCTTGTCACTGTCACTGTTTGCTTGCTCACTGGGGGTCTTAGATTTTCATGTTTTCTTCTGTTGTTGATTTTTGTCTTTTTACTAATTACTGACTGTGTAAAACTGCTTTGTGACAACAGCAGTGGTAAAAAGCGCTAAACAAAATTTGATTTGATTTGATTAGCAATACAATACGTATCACGGTACAGGGATTATGATTCGATATATTGAGATACTTTATGATATTGTAAGCAAGGCAACTATCTTATCCAATCAGAAAAGTGCTATCTGAAGACAGAGTACAATACTGCTATATGGTAGCCTGGGTTTAAATACAACACAAAATTAGAATTGGTCTTCCACCAATCTTTACATAACTATTAACCAAAAAGCCACACTGTGTTTTAAAGAATCAACACTGTATTGCAAAACATAGTATCGCAGTACTTCGATATATCAATATTTTCTTGTCACTCCTGGCTGTAACAGCCTGCATCAGATACAAAACTCTGACGCAAGCCTACAAATCAAAAATGGTCCAGCTGCTTCATATCTGATAGCAATGGTCAAAACCTGATCTGTACCTAGAGCCCTTCCTGCTTCAAGTAGGACTCAGCTTGACCCACCATCTCTCAAGACGCCTGGTAGACAAGCATCCACACTTTTCTCTGTCCTGGCATCCAGATTTTAGAACAAACTCCCAAAGTGTCTGACTAGCAGAATCACTTGCTATCGTCAAACATCAACTGATGACCCTAATTCTTTCAAAAATACTTTCAAAAGAACCAAGTTTGCACCTATTAAAGCTTTTAGTGCATTTACACCCCTTCCTGCACTTGTTCTTGTTCCTCTACACAGGTTCTTGTCATCTCCACATTCATGTTCTAAGAATTATGTGCTGCTTGGACATTGCTTGTGTGGCTCATTTCTGGCAGTGTCATAACTCAAAAGTACCTTAAATCCAACACTTCCTTTGGATATGAGGAAAAGACTAAGCATTTTGTAAGTCACTCTGGATAAGAGCGTCCGATTAATGCAATTAATGTGAACGTAAATGTGAGGTCCTCAAACGCAGTGCAGAGTACGTAAACTGTCACGATTCAGAAACGCCTGCCTATTTTTGTGTGTAATCCTCCCTCAAATGCATTTGCATGAGGAAGAAACATGGATTGTGCATTCAATGCATCCAAATCGCCCCTGAGTTCAGCACACTGAGGCCTCTGTATTTAATTGAGCAGTTTAAGCATGCAGGTTGTTTGTAGGTGACATTTTAAATGAAGTGTTTTAATTGAGGGAAAACAGCTCATTTTAAAGATTAGCAGTTTCTAAAGGGAAAGATGGATTGTCATCATTTATCCGGTGATACATCTGTATCTGTATCTGTATCAGTTGAGAAAAGGTAATATTGTGTCATCTCTGTTTTGAAAAGGTATCAGAACATGTCACGTCACATGTGTTTGTGTGTGAAAATGGGCAGATTTTGAACCCTGTTTTCCAAGCCTTGAGGCGTGTTATTTGTGCATCTGGTATGGGCGTGGCACGACTCTTTCTTTCCCTCTCTCACTCGCTATGTCAGTTCTCTCTCTCTCTCTCTCTCTCTCTCTCTCTCTCTCTCTCATCCAGTCCAGTTCTGTAAACCATCTGTCCCCTGAGGGTATCCCTGCCTGGCGCAGGCCGCCAACCTGTCTGACCAAATCCCCTCCGGCATCAGTGCCAGCTGCAGGTTTACTACCCCCCGTCCCCACATCCCCCCCCAACTCCCACCTCTACCCTTACAAACACACACAAACACAAATTTCCTCTCTCTCCATATCTGACTGTTTGGTGCCTGTAGCCAGACTGGTGTCTCCAGGTGCCCAACAGAGGTGAATGCGTGTGTGTGTATATGTGTGTGTATAGTGGGTTGAGGGGACGCTTTGCCTTCCAGACAGCAGATGCTGCCAATTAACTTCTCCGCCACAGGCTCACAGAGGGACTGGGCGGAGAATGTGTGCGTGTGTGTCTGAGTGTGTGCGTGCGGCATTGGGTGGGGGGTGGGTGGGGGGTGGTGGTGGTTTATTGGAGGCCATGGCACTTATTGAGGTTGACTACAGTCAACGGGTCCCAGGCACACAAACATCTCTCTCTCTGTCCCAGAGCACCCCATGTCACCACGGAGCCTCTGCAAAAAAGTACATCTCAATTACGCACTGGGAAACAATAGCCAAGCCAATCTGCCCGTCACTGACACACATTGAAAGTTTACCTGTGCAGCACCCCCCACCCCCCAATTAAGACCTACAGTGTACATCTGTTAAACCACAAAGAGTACAATGTTCTGCTTATTTCACAGCGTGGTGAAGCCAGTTGAACAACATGTGATTATAACTGGGGCTATATGGGACAACAGCAGCATTAAAGGGTTTATATGTATTAAATGTATAACATTTATTAAACAAACTAGATTTGCTTCCAAAATCTGATTGGCTGAGTCATGTTCAAAGCTGTTGTAAAGTGCTATGAGTTCTATATTAATGCACTACTGTTTAGTTGATTGGTAAACATGGTATACTGTTAAAAACACTGTTCATAGTAGTCCTTACTAATAATAAACGACAAGTTACATTGTGTTTAATGAAAACAGTAAGCCATTCAAGGCACATCAGAGTACCGTAGTAAAATCTGTGTAATGCACAGCTTCTTGTAAATTACCGCTTCAACTAAAATCTGCAACTACTACTACTAATCTATGTAAATCTATTAACTGTGAAGGATAATCATTGTGTCTAATGCATTTTCCACTCACTTTGTCTGTCACAGGAGCAACGCAAAGCGATTTTTTCAATTTCAATTCCCACTGCTAGGTCTTCCCCTATCACACAAAGCTACCAGCACTGGGTGAGTGATACCTCTGAGTCACATAAAGCCAGCCAGCGCTTCTTTTCAAATTGGCACTGACACAACGTCACTGGACAGCTTTGGGAGAGCAGTAACTGGCTAACATCTCGTTGAGTGACGGGGAAGAGGGAGGGCCATCCATGGATGCCTGTCGCGTCACTGGGGATCGAACCTACAATCTTCCAATTAAAGGACCAATGGCTTTACCTCTCGAGAGCTGGCATTTTGCAATCTGCCGGAATGACAGCGTGTATTATAAGAACAGTAGAAACACTACAGCACTAGGGCTTTCGTCTCTAAGTAAGGGGTGAGTAACACAATGGGATGGGTTAACTCACTCATGCCTTCAAACGTTACCACTGCCTGCATGAGCAGAATGCTACAGGACGTTTATGAGTGGTGGAGGGGTGAAATGATGTGGCACTGGGTTCATCTGAAATCTGGTTGGCCTGCTTGGGTGCCAGCCCAAATCTTATTTCAAATAACTGGTCATATTTGGTCATTTTTTAAATTTTCTAGGTCACTTTTTTTTGTTTATCCTGCTTTTGTTTGAGTAACTAGTAAAAGGCTATTTTTACTAAATGTTGGTAGATTGGAGGATTGGATTGCATTCAGCCACAGAAGTGTTAGTGAGCTCAGGTTGTTGGATGATCACCGCACCTCATTCCCAACTCATCTCATCTGGATGGAGCGCCATCATTCCAGAAAACATATGTCCACTGCTCCACAGTTAAACGCTGGTGCCAATAGGTTCATTCTTATTCGCTTCTGAGATAATCGAGCAATACAGCGACTAGACATATGTGTGTGTGTGTGTGTGTGTGTGTGTGTGTGTGCATTTGCAAATTCCTATCAGAAAAAGGTGCAACTTATAGTAGATGAATGCATTCATTTAAAGAGAGGTTCACAAACATTTGGACACATTGGACAAATAAAGAGCAGCTGTGGAAGAGACCATCAGGATGGGACTAGGGAGGATGGGTTGGTTTTTGTTTGTTAGTAGTCAGTCTGACTGTGTGACTGAATCCATAGAGCAAGTGGACACCAGCAGATTATGCTAATGTGTACATTGATGGGTAAACACAAACACACATGTACAAGCAAACAGACGTCAGTAAGGACCTACAGAAGAACAAATAAAGCCCAAGTTGTGTATTAGCAGCTTTACAAAACACACAAACACAAATATCAAGGATTTAATTCATGAGCAAAAATTGTCTATTGATGGCTCCCTTCGTTCTCTCTTCTTCATTTTCCTTACGAACAAATATGCAGCAAAAAAAACGTGGATCTCACTTGTTGCATGAACCTAATGTATTCAAATTCCATTCTTTCTTTAATATGAAAACACACAAGCGAAAGACAAAAACAAGCCGAACACGTCGATACATTTCAAATCCCACTAATTAAGAGTGTGAGCCGATAACAAGGCGAAGCCTAAAGATTCCTGACAGCTGACTCACGGGCTGCGCTGCGACAGAGATTTGGGTTCGGAGAGGAGGAGGAGCAGGAGGAGGAGGATGTTCTTGTTGTGCGCTCTTTAATTTCCGTCTGTGAGATTAAAATGGCGCCTCTCACTCTCTCGCTCTCATCCTTCTATCAGAGGAGTGACAGATGACTGCTCACAGGGGAGAGTGAGTGAGGAAGACCGAGGGAGGGAGAGAGAGGGGAAAGAAGGGAAGAAGAGAGGAAGAGATAATAGCAGCATTATGCAGCTAAGGTAAATCATTCAAAGTGACACACCCGCAGAAAGCCATTTGCACCTATAGCATCTCATATAAGGGCCCGCTGCGGTGACTTTCCACACCTTGCTGCACGTGTGTGCAGGGGTCTGACGGCTGCTGACAGTGTATCATGAACACAAATGCGCTGACGCGCTCTCTGAAGATTCCCCACTAGCATCTGTGCCATGTTTGCGATGCAAACAGGACTGGAGGTTTTGGAATCGCAACCATATGGACAACGACTTCAAGCTGAGATCTGATACACTGCTCCAGTTCAGAGATTCCAGAGCAAACCAACAAACACTTCTGCCATTCTGCCAGCTCAGAAACAATCGATGGCCAAATGGAAAAAATGGCCCCCTGTATTCAAGACAATGTCATAAAAGTTCATTTTCACATGACTACTTTCCGACCTCTCTTTAACCAGGCTGGTTTTGGTCCCTATGGTGACCATATTTTGGTTTTAAGAAAGAGGACACTGTAGACACACAGGTGTCCACCGTGGTTAGGATGTTGTGGCTGGGGGTGGGGTTCAAGCTGGGCTGTGCTAATGTGTATGTGCAAAGGTGGGCGGGAACCATTAAACTGCTTCTTAAACCATTAAACTATGGTTACTCGTCTATATGACCTAATAATCTCCTTTCATTTCAACACGTCTAACTAGTAAAGCAAATAAAAGGGCAAAGACTTACCATATCCTGAGATTTTTTCTTTGTTTTATGCCAATAGAAAAAAATAATAAATACATAAGAAAATACAAATACATGTTTTGGCTGCGGTCAGCCTACATCTCCTGCTTCCTGCATGCAGATGCAGGTATATAAAGACCAATCACAGCAGTCCTCAGTTACTACTGCTTTGGCTGTACTGACCTCTGAATGGGCAGCCCAGCTCTTAAGACCCCAAATGGAGTCTTGTACACACATCCATTCCTTCCCCACTGGCTATAAATAAAAACTTTAAAAAGATATTGGGAGATTGTATTATAGGCTTTGTTTCTATGATTTGACAGAATTAGCTCCTCGGCCTGGCACAGAAAACACACAAATCTCCCTGCTGCTACGAACTATGGGAGTAACCAACACTTTTACACAAAAAAAAAAAACCTCAATGCGCCGTACAGCACAGTTGTTTATTACACAGTATTAAATTCACTTTGAGTTTTTAATGTTTATGGGAGGCACATTGACCAGCATGCTAAATGCTAGTTTAGGTAAGCATAACTCACACACAATTCCACCAACCATGGCAGTTGTGAGTGAAGCGCTAGGTTTAAAGTATATCACTATACATTACTTAATAGAAGTAAGTTCAATAGGTGTTTTAATAATTAATCATATTATAATTATTGTTTATTACTGCCAATTTTATCTTGCTAATGTAATATCGCTACACTAGAAGTTCAGATGTCTAGTGTGACTGGAGTTTAAGACTGATATATGTGAATGATCTTTGACTGGTGGCCCTATATTATGCCTAATCTAAAAGGCAGTCCAGCTTGAAACACTCCTTATAACTTTACTGTGAATGAGTGGGGCTGAACAGCTAGGCTGAATATGTGAATGTCTATGTAAATATGTTAATTATATAAGTTATGACATCACAAAAACATTGAATTCAAAATGGGCTTACTGACACCCCTTCTAATGAATGCATTCAGTTACTTTACGTTGCACCCATTGCTGACACACAATGCTTGTCAAGTCCCTGTAGATAAGTACTGCCAATAGAATAGACTCTCAGGAGCAGATAAACATAAACTTATTGGCACCTTGCCTAATGCCAGGTGAGGGCTAGAGGGGTATAAAGCCCCCGGCATTTAGCTGTGGAGCTGTGGGGTGCTTGAGATAAGGTGGGGTGGTGATCATGAAATATCTTGACCATACCAATGTGCTTGTCGCTTAGTGCAATCAAATCCTTACAGCAATGCTCCAAAATGTAGTTGGAAGCCTTCCCTGGACAGTAGAGACAGTTGCTCCAACAAAAGCAGAATAAACTCTCTTTAATACTCTTGATTTCAGAAGAAACAATGAATGAGTAAATGAAAAAATAAACCACAGTTTTGTATTATTAAAATAGAAATCTGATGGTTAGCATTCTGAGTGTGATTTTGAATAACATACCTGCACCTTCGTATGTAATGCATGTGATTCACAATCAGTAAGTACAAAGATTTTCTATTTTAAAAAAGGCAATCAAATCTACCCAGTGTTGTACTTTGTTAAACCAAAGGTTTGCAGTTGAGCACCAACTGTAAGCTAATACTTTTTATTCAAATCTTTTGTTGCAAAAAGTATAACATGAAAACAAAAGTAATTAGTGTAAACCTGTTTGATGCAATACTCTCATTAATTATCATTAATTAGTAAGTGTTTCAATTTAATTGTGGTATTTTTTCACATAATAAACGAGCAAAATGCACTACCTAAAAAAAAAAATCAAAAAAAAAATCTGCATTGATACATAACGTAATAATTCACTCTGGTTCAAGGAGTTGGAACCTTCCCTGGATGGTAAATTGTTCTCGCAGAGTGGGGAGAAAAAACTGTTTTGCAAATCAGCAGTTAATTCCAATAGTTAATTGCAAATCAGTAGCATCATTTAGTCTTTCACAACACTGTCTCATTAACCACACATGATCCTTCATCTTCAGAAATGGAGCGCCATGCTGCTTGGGCCAGATAACACATACACACACACACACACACACACACACATGCACACAAGTATTAATGCGCTCCCACTTTCTCACTTCCCTCGCAAAAGAATAGAGAGCTTGACTAATAGTTTCTCATCCTTGTCATTTAACATCATTAAGAAACTGGGCCTCATTATCAAAAGCACATGCAACCGCTCCTGCTTCATATGTGGCCACACCTCTTTTCCCCGCCGCACATCTGTCAAAGTCAACCGCCCCCTCAAAGGTGCGTTGAATCAGGCGCCGCTTCAAATCAACAATTCGAAGTGCGTGTAAACAACAATTATCTCCTTCATTATGGCCCACAGTTCCAAGTGTGGCCCTGAGAAGTAGGGGGAAAAAACAACAACAAAAAAAACAGAAGACACACACACACACACACACACACACACACACACACACACAAATCAATGCTAAAGATTTTTATTATATGTCCTAATGAAGGAAGAAGGCCATGGGAACGAACAGACTGGGTGACCTTTCCGTGTACTGTATTCCTGTATTCTTTTCAGTATTCAGTCAAATTAGACGCAGAGTGGATTTAGGCTATTGTGCTGTGATATCATTAGTGCACATCAGTCAAAATGAGGGATCTAAACAGGATTAATGGCGCTACATGAAGGTAAAGGGAAAACCCTGTAGCAGTGGTTTTCAAACCTTGTAGCCCTGCCCTGCATATTTCAATACATCCCTCCTCCAACACACCCACTTCTACTCAAAAAAAAGTTAATTAGCCTAATTAGTTTTACAGAATTACAGAATACAGCATATGTGCACAGCAGGGATGGGTGTGGTTATTGGAATATATATATCACTGAACCCAATTTAGTATTTGTTTACTTCAAATATTTAAATAAGGCTCTCCTTCAAAAGCACTGGCCAAAGACTAGAGACGGTAGTTTAGAATTTCACTTGGATTTTCTGATACAGAGCTTGTCCAAATGTTTGTGGACACCCCTTCTACACAACTTGTCTAGTCCCTGTAGAAAAGTACTGCCAACAGAATAGGACTCACTGGAGCAGATAAACAGGAACCAATTGGCACCATGCCTAATGCCAGGCGTGGGCTAGAGGGGTATAAAGTCCCCCAGTATTTAGCTGTGGAGCTGTGGAACTGTGTTCTCTAGAATGATGGATGGTGCTCCAAACAATACTTTTGTTTGGAGCACCATCCATCATTCTACAGAACACAGTTTCACTAGAATGATGCCTGAGGTGGTAAATATCAAGACGTCAAGGCAGGAATTCTCTCTTTTCATATTCATCGTCTGGACACAAACTCCAATGTCTTCAGCATACAGCAAAAACAAAACAACTGCGCTTGACATTCCAAAACAGAAGAAACTATGTTGTTTTGAGGTACATTGGAAGACCCAGGCAGCTCATTCTGTGTCTGAAGTTTAGCAAAATGTCAACATCTGTGCATGACGCATTTGTACAGTGTACGATATGTGACTCATTCTAGGAGTTATTATTCTGTAGGTCACCTGGTAGTACGCTGTGTTAACTCATACATGCCTGCACCCAAACAAAAACCTAAATCAACCTCAACCTCAGACAAACAATTTGTCACGTGTATCAGTTCTTACCAGGCCTCGTGTTCTCTTGAATGTCAGGCAGGGGTTATGCCAGTCTCTTGCGATCCCACACTACCATTAACTTTCTATTTCAAATTTTGGCTCATTTCTACACAATTTAGAAGTCCAATCACCCAATCTCTATTCATGTGACCCCCCTCCCCCCCTCATTACTAGCAATGCCCCACCACTAGGAGTGTGAAGACTAGCATGTCTCCTTTGAGACATATGAAGCCAACGCCCCTTTATCGAACTTCTCCTGATTCAGTGTCACTAAGCAGCCTGGGAAAACTCTGAGGAAACCGTGACACTCCCCAGCTCCCATTCAACAGCTTACAGATGCCTGTGCTGATGTGGGGAGAAACTGCCATTAACCCACCCCTGAGAAAGCAAGGCCAACTGTGTTCTCTAAGACTCTGGCTGCTGTTGGCAAGCAGCATGACTTGGCTTAGTCCACCGGACCACTCAGAGCCTCAACTTTGTGCTTTATGTTTTAAGAAAAGTTCCAGGATGACAACTATTGTCCAAATCCGTGCTCAACCGACATAATGAAACACTTGGATACTTTGACAGATCAGCAAAACCATCAGACCTCTGTACCAATTCTTGATTCGGAACAGCAGGTGAAGTGCTGAAAGAGGCCCGGAATTGAAACTGATGCTGTTATTACCAATAATTACAGACAAAAATATTCACGTGACAATTTTAGTTGGGATTTTCACTGTAAATCACTGTTGTAAATCAACTGTTGTTCACAAATGGATAGCAGCTCAACTAATCACTGAAATATGATTTAAACGCTTTGGTGCCATTTTAAATTCAGTGTCTCTAATAACTGTGTAATTACACATTAACAGTGATAACAGTGTAACTACCGGTCACATACTAGCTCTTACAGATGTGTTACAGAACTTAAAGTAGCTGAATGCATTCATTAGAAAGGATGTCCACAAACATTTGGACGTATAGTGTGCATGAATCAAAACTAAAGCTGATCTATGTGTATTTACGCAAGCTGTACTGCTCTAATCCATCTGTAACAGTGAGTACATCACAGGTAGATACACTGTTATCACCAAGACTGTTAATGTGTAACTACACGGTCATTAGAGACACTTAATATAGTGGGACCAACTGTTTGAATGCTAAACATTTGGATTTACACTGTATTTGTGTAGGAATGTGGCTTTTTGAATAGCTGAAATGGTTAAAACGTCCTTTCCTAATTCATAGTCAGAAACCCCATTACGACAAGGCCATAATGCTGTGCTGTGAGGTCTGTTCCGATGCCTTCGCAGTGCAGCGTTCCACCTGTGGCCAGACGCGATTGGGCTGCGGGGCCGATATGAAATGTGGAAGCTATTTGTTCCTCTTCCACACTCGGCTGCCCTGCCTCTGTCTGAAGCGCCAGCTCCACGCCAGCAGGAAATCGCATTCAGCCGCCAGAGAGATAACACATAATGCAAAAAAAAAAAAAAAAAAAAAAAAAAACGCCTCTCCGTCTGCTCGTGTCCTCACCATGTTATCCCTCCATTGCTGCCACTCTTTCGCCTGCCGCCCTGCCTGCCCCCCCCCCCCACCCATCTCTCATTTCCTCCTTGGAACAAAGGAACAGGACCCCAAAAAAATGAATAATGAAAGATTGGCATCAATGTTTTATGAAGTTGCCGCTGAATTATTTTGAAGGTGAGAGAGGATTAATGAAAATATCACTTATTTATTTGCGTCTAGAGGAGAAGGAGAGATTGATATTGTGAGCAAGTGTATTTAGAGGTGGACTTCAGGCAATGGCTGCCACACAAGGGCTCCCCCCCCACACACACACACAGCGAAGTCTTTTTATACAGCCGGCTAAACTTGAATGGGCTCAAAGATTCTTCCTCGAAAATTCTTCCTCGAAAGAGAAGTTTAATTGTTGCTTTTGTAGGCTTTGCACTGTACAAACATAACCCTTACTAACCCCTTTAACCCTTTACTGTAAGCTTTGATATAGCTTCAAATAATGAGAAACCTTTAGTCCACATTACAGAACTAATACGTTTCATGCAGTAAATGTGATGCTTAAAGAGAAGAAGTAAAAATACACAGATGTGTTGGAACACCTGCCCTGTCACTGTTTCCTCCAAAATCACTGGTATTAAAAAGAGTCTACCATGCTTTGGTTGGAGTAACTGTCTCTACTGTTAGGTTTAGGTTTTTGCATTCAGTAACAAGTGTTGGTCAGGAAGTTGGATGATCACTACCCCACAGCATCCCCAATTCATCCCAAAAGTATTGCATGGAGGTCAGGATGTTGGATGACCAAAATTATTGTTTGGAGCACTATCATTCCAGAGAACACAATTCCACTGCTCCACAGCTCCATGCTGGCTTTATACCCCTCTAGCCTATGCCTGGCATTAGGCACTGTGCCAATACGTTAATGTTATCTGCTTCAGAGAGTCCTATTCTACTGGCAGCGCTACTCTACAGGAACTTGACAAGCAGTGTGTGTGCATTTCAACATCTGTTTCATTAGAAGGGGTGTCCACAAACCTTTGGACATATAGTGTAGCAAAATCAGGCATAATCACTACGTTTTCTGTTAACTTCTATAACGTGCTAAATCTACAGCCAGATAAACGGAGAGGCAAACTTACATATGGTAAAGTTTTATTCATTCACACTAAGGCTGGTGGTCCTAAGGGTGGTGATCCTCCTGATCAGTTATATTTTCTTTCATTCTTTCTCTTTAGCTTTTCTCTTAAGTCTTGCATGAATCAGTCAGGATGCAACTCGAGTTCCTGATTGGCGTCTCCATGACCCTGCTTTCGCCTGGCCACCTAAAGAGGTATCAGGATTACATCTGGATAAGGTGTGTGAACACACACAAGACGCATCACTTCAGGAAGTGGTCCAATGTGCATTTGAGCCACGTTATAGCAGTGTAAACATCTGTTCCTCCACGATACATTGGACAACCAAAAGTCCTCCCTCCCATACAACCGAAATTCCTTCCTATGCTATGTTGCTTGGCATGTTTTCTCACCAGCATGGACTGCCGACACTGTTGCATTCCCCCAAGATAGGAAAAATTGCACAAAGGCATAAGACATTGTGAATTCTGAGGCAGAAACCATCTTTAGCACAGCACAGGAACAGGCAGAATGTGTAAGCAACTGGTGGCCACTTAACAAGCAGATTTACATGTTCCTTCTCACACAGAGATCATATTTCAGTCTGACTAACCGGAGACGCATTTTACTATGGAGTGTAAAGGCATGTGGTTCAAATCTTATCAGCATACAATCCAGATACTAGTCACATGAAGTGGACAGGTGTAAACGGGGTCAACATTCAAAAGAGAGCGCAAAAACAATATCTGTGGATATCATCTGAGAAAATTAGGAGTCCAAGCACTTGGTCATACAGTAAGCAGTTGGTAAGGTTTAGATCGTAACACACACACACACACACACACACACACACACACACACACACACACACACACATACACATATAAATAACTTCAGGGAATGTGTGTGTGCTCGATCAGACCTAAGATCAAAGACAGAGAGAAGGAATCAGACAGAGCAGGTGCTTCTGAAATGTCCATTCTGTATAACACATGCATCTATGATAGGTCATATCTGACATGCACATGTACATACAACACACACACACACACACACACACACACACACACACACACAGACATCAGCCCACACCTGAGCTTTATAGACGCCGCAGTCACAATGAGTCCAGCTGGGTCCATGATAGCCTAGCCGTAAACACCCCTAGCCTGCTGCCAATGGCCTCCTATTGGCTCTCCTGCTGTGAGATTACAGTACCCCCATCCTTCACTGTCTGCTTATGACATCCAGCCTGCACTGGGTGACTTTCACTTCCAGCCTGAGTGGCTCTGCGGCCTGTGTGTCCGCCCCGGCCCACCACTGCTGCTGCTGCCGCTACAGCACCCAAGAGAACAGCTTTAGCCACAGCCCACTCCAACCCTCTGCTCTGCTACACACACACTCACACACACACACACACACACCACTGTAGCACTCAGTGCAGGGTACTACTCAGACTGCAGTGTAGCAGTAAAGAGAGCAGGATGTTTATGACTAGTATTTCTCATATTAAAAAAAGCCCCCTACATACACCTGTATATATTAGGGTGGGCAATATGAGGAGGATAGTTTCCTGGTTCCTCTTAAGCTTTCTTTCTCTTGATCTGAGGGCGTGGGGGTTTCTTGCCTCTGTTGCCTTTGGCCTACTCTAAAGAGGCTCAGGATCTTGGATGTAAAGCTACTGTGTGACAACATTCGTTGTGCTACATAAACAAATCTGAATTGAACTGAATTATTTACATAATACACATCTATGAGTTTAGAGTGAGAGTTTAATAGTGTGTATTAACTGCAGTGCTTGAGTAACACTCTTTTTTACTCATGTTTATTTTTGCTGAAGTGGAAGGAAAAAAAAAAAGCATTTCACAATTTTATTAAAACGGAACGCTAAAATTTTATTGCCCAGCCAAGAAAAAGGAACCCCAGCCTGCCTCAGGGAAGATGATGTTGTTACCCACTACTCTACACCCACCAACGAATATAAAAATAAGACACTACAGTGTTGCTGGAGCATTTTGGATGTACTCATTTTGGATGTTTGCAAATCTCTGAAAACTAAATATCTCAATATCGCACTGAATACTGTGAAAACTCTCAAGCATTTATTTTTGTTATATGTGGGCAAACAGCTTGCACACTGATTGAAATACAGACAATAACAACACCACACCTTTTTTTGGTTCATTTTAAAATAGCAGATTTTATTTTGACCAGAAAATGAGTACAAATGTTTTATTGAATATTATAATAACCAATTACTTTCAGCAAACATTCGAAAATGTCTGAGAGTGAATCACCTTAAGATGAATAACAATCCATTTAAAAGTGGAAAATAGACTCTTGGTGGCATATTTGTATAGGTGCTTGCTTTTGAGTATTTTGTGCATTGTGTTTAGTTGGAAATGCAATTATACATAAGCAATACACTTCACCATTTATATTTGTCTTAGAAACAAATTTAAAGCACTTATGTAAAAAAACATATAATGGAACACATTTTACTCTTTTAAATACAAGGTTTTGATGTAGTATGTTTCAAAATGTGCCACTGACTGTCCAGTTTACATACTAAAACTAAGGCTTTGTATTATACGGACTGTGATTTACATCTATACAGCTTTTCAGTGAACAGCAGTTTAGCCTTGCCTATTGATGCTGAGGTTATAAGGAGTTTTCCAATTTAGACTGCTTTTTCAATGAAACACAACCCAGAGCAGTCTGCGGTGATTTACTTTTATCATCCTTAAAGACCCAGCCTGTTTAATTCTTAAGAATAAAGAGATGCTGGGAAATGGTTATGTAAAAAATCTAACCAGTTAGCCTCTCCTTTCATGAAGAATTTAAGAGTGTTTCTGGACTGTTCTTTGAATGAAGCACAACAAAGAGAAGCCAAGAGCCAGGAGATCATGTTAACTTGCATGGGTTTTAAAGGCACACTAACAATCAGCCTTTTTAACTCTAAGGCAAAAAGAGGTTGGAAATGATGATGATTTTTTTTTTTCTTGTCCACAGTTGCTTTTTAGTGCAGCGTTGTCTGGTTGCCCAGCCAAGGAAATGGGAAGCCCAGCCTGCCAAAGGTAAGATGAGGTGGGGTCCCACAACACTATCAAGTTTAATAGTCAATCAAAACTGTTAAAGCAAACAAACAAACAATCAAAAAACAACGTATGCTCAGGAGTGTCCACTCTTCGGACTGGTGCCTGCGTTTGAGAGATTGATGCACTGGTACTTGTGATTGAAGCCCTGCGCCCATAAAGCTGTCAGTGGGCTAGTTGGACAGAGGCGGAGGGGCCAGGCTGTGCACCTGTTTCCTGTCTTGCTCACTCCTCCCACCTCTCACACCAAATAGGAAAACAGGAGGATTTGTTTCTGTGGCCTTGAGAGGCCAGCGCTAAATCATAGAGTGACAGAGATGCTGATCCGGGACCCTGAGCAACCCCTCCCCCACAAACGCACACACTCACACAGACAAATATACTGCCTTCTATTGCTCTAGACTAGAGCTCACAATACAGCACAGGTAAACAACTGAAAGACCAGTAGACCGGACACTCAAGTCTTGGTCTCTCCACTGCTCTCTACTGATCTTCTTTACCCTGCCTTTATTGTTCACAGTGATCTAGCAGGGCAGTTCAGCACCTTGGACAGTGCTAGAAAGCAGTGGAAGTCTCACAAACAAGTCGCACAAACAAAGCTTTGCTTTGTTTTGTCCTTCTCTTAATAATTAGAAACTGACCAGCTTGTATTCTCCCTATTATATCTAAGTGTGGTGAAGCAGCATGAGCTTTTTCAACACTGTGTTGATTGGGTGTATATTTTTTGGGTAGTATAATCAAACTTATGGTGGCCATGTCCTCACTGTTGTTTCCAACCTGTCTAGTTTTAATTAGCCTTTATCATTTTAAACTGAACACTTTAACATTATGCAACCACTCTAAACATAGCATTGTCTTCTACTAATATTAAAGTTTAAACAATTATGAATGATATTCCCCACCTTCCTTTTTCCAGCATGGCCTGTTTGTTTTTACTTAAAGATGGGCCTTATAGAGAGGATGTGATTCCTAAAGATGGGAATGTTACTTCTTGGAGAATGATACTTCCGACTATACATCATAGACACCATAGTTAGAAATTTAATGAGACTATACATCATAGACCTCTACCTGAGAATGCTACTTTGCAGATAGACAGAAGACATTCTCCAAGAAGTAACTTCTGACTGTCCATCTGCAGAGTAGCATTCTCAGGTAGAGGTCTATGATGATAAATTACTAACTTAACTGCTACACATAACTAAGCTGCTTGTGCACTACAACCAATCCATGTTACTTTAGTGAAGTTTAAACTACTAATCTCCATTTCTTAAGATTCTAAACAAGAATTACATGCAAAACACACTCCTATTTTAAAATGACCAGGTTTCTGTTCTTCACGATTCTGTCCTTTATGATTATTATTACCTTCTTATTGTGGACTGTGGAATGTTTCCAATAGCAATTAAGTAACAGTGGTTTTACATTTTAGGGAAGCCTGTTTGAAAGTTTTAATAAACAGTCCTAAGTTTTTGTGAAGGCCAATGACAGAATGAGCATTTTGAGAATGAATGGACAGCACTGCAACCTTCACTGTGAGGTGTGATGGCATTCAGAGCAATAATGCATTAAAACAGCTGTACAAACATGGAATACAGCATGAAAACAGAATGTAACGGCATAGTGGGATCTAGTGCAAATATAGCTGCTCTGTATTTCAACGTGGCAATGATGATATTGTGCGTGTTAAATATTGAGGTATGCTTTATTACTTATGTACATTTGCATTATTTTGAATGTCACTGTAAAGCTCGTCCAGTCCCATAGCAGTTGCTAAGAAAGAATGTACATGTAAGCAGAACATTGATCTATCAATTAAAGGCAACACATGCTCTTAAGCAGAGGTTATCTCTTCCATTTATTTACACCCCGCCCCACCACCCCCCACCTTCAGTGCTCCTCTCGACACCGCTTGCTCTCCAGCACTTTCTCCATACTAATGCAACACTGCCCGCATGACTCTTTTTCTCTTTTGGCCGATAGAGCAGGAGAGCAGTGCTTAGACCGGCTCCACTCCACTTACATTTCTCTTTGAGTTTCACTCACCCTCCCCCTTCGCCCACACACACACACACACACACACGCACACACACACACACACACACATACTCTCTATGTGCTGGCACTTGGAGTTTCTCTCCCTCTGGGCTGCACTCCATTTTATTTGAGATTTGAAGTGACCTTTCTGATTCAGCTGCAGGTCCTCCTCTTATGATTTATATGCCCAAACAAAGAGCAGTGCGGCGAATTTTAACCAGAGACACCGTGCGTGTGTGTGTGTGTGAGAGAGAGAGAAAAAGAGAGATAGAGGGAGGGAAAGCAAGATGGAGAGTGTGGTGTGACAGAGTGCGTAAGCAAGCAAGAGAGCATGAGTGTAAGAGTGAAAGAAAAATAAAGTATGAGAAGAAGAGAAAATGAGAGGATAAAAAGCGAGAGAGTAAGAGAGAAATAGTAAGAGGTAGGCCAGAGAGTGAATGGAGAGCTGCAAGGCTGCACTGAGATAGGGTGGAAGAAAAGCAAAGCAGTGGCAGTGTAAATGCATGTGTGCTTTCCTCAGCAGGCCGAGAATAATCAGTGCCACACCCACACTCAGATCCATTCCGCCTTTCCAGCCTCTCTCAAAGCACAAGCACTTAAGGCCTAGAAATCGCATTAAACATCAGTCAGCAGACCCACTCTGAGACCATGCCCAGCACCACACACACAGACACGTCCAAGGACCAACAAAAGATAACAGCTGAAATGTCAATAATCTCAATTTTGCACACTTTAGGGCCTGACTGATATGAAGTTGTATACTGTACTAAGGGGGCAGATAACTAAATAAAGTCAGCCAATAATATTTTGTATTTACGTATTTTTTACAATTGGCTGAAAGGTGAAAAGAATGCATTTATTCAGCATTTTAAGTTGTTCTTTGATGTATTAATACTTACAACCCTGTTATTTTGAAACACAGCGATTTTCCTTTTAAAGACAGATAGGCCCTGCTTTTTGTCATTTTGTCAGCCCACAGTTGGACAGCATGGCAGCACAGCCTAGCCTAGCTCTGAGTTTAGACCCTAAGAAGATTTGTTTTGTAACTGTTCCTGAATTGTACTAGACAGTACTGCCATCTTCTCTGCGTCCTCTCTGTGCCCAGTCAGCACAATGTGTGGTTAGCTAGTTGAAGAGATTGTAGTAGGATTACCTTTCAGCATAGCACCCAGCTAGCACCTGTGTGCTTCACCAGCTCTAACCCTGCTCTTCATGCTTGACCCTCACAGCTTTCTTCTTGGTCGTTGTGTAGATACCTCTGGATTGGACTGCAGTGCTTTTATCCTGAAGGAGCTGCTGAGTTTAGAAAGGCTTTTGCTAGTGGTCAGAGTGAATGTAAATTTTGAAACCCACAGCCTTCAACCATTAAAATAGTGTAGAATTAAGGTTGGACAGTCTCAATTATCTCTTATGTTATTTTCCTTTTTTAGAACATAAGTATAAGCTATATTGTTCATATATATTCAACAGATGTTCACTCAGGTTGAGTTTTACAGTGGCAAAACTGTCTAAAGCTTGGCCTGATCGTTGGGAGATTGTCATTTTGAATACAGATGATAACTTGACCAAAAATGTGGTTAGTTGACTGTTCACTGGCTGCATAATGTACTCCACCCCTGCCTAATATATATTAGATGCTACTGTAGATGAGGATAATGCTTTTCACTTCAAATGTCAGTGGAGTTAATGTAATGGCTTATCAACGTATTTGAGAAAAAGTGTCATTGTCAGTGGACGATGACACCATTCTGACATTTTGTTAAAGACTGTCAATCAGGCTTGGGATGTTTAATGGACAGCATGTTGTACGGACCTTGCTCACACATAAAAGATCAGTGGAAAGACATGCCTGCTTAAGGTCAAAAGTACAAGCCAGTCAGCCTTACTTTCTGTGATTCTTTGTGTAAGTATAAAATTCACATACAAGCCTATTAACGGGGCTGGTACTTGCTGTAGCCTTTGCCCTTTAAAAAAAGGGCAAAGCAGCACAGTTCACATGAAAAAAAAACCCCAACAAGAACAACAATGTAATATCAGCCACAGCACTGTGGCAACAAGGTCATGAAATGTCAGCATACATTCGATGTACACAAACAAACCTCAGCAGGTCAGCTTTATGATGCTGAGTGTATCGCATTTGTGTTGCATTTATCGCTACAATATGCTACAATGATCATCAGCAAATAGACACATAAAACTATCACCACGCTGGTCAAAACGACTTTCCCTTTCTGTCAGTATCTAACCTAACCTTTATTAACTACATTTATCCCCCAGCTTGGCACCTAGCTCCCCATACATCTTTAAATCACATCTGTAATTAAACTGCTGAACATTTTTTCTTCTTGTACATCTTATACGTGAATTTTGAAAGGTCATGTTAAAGAGCCTATGTTGCAGAGAACCTATGTTTTCCTAAAAACAAAACAAACTGGTGTCATTTATAAATGATTTTTTATAAATTAAGTTTAATATGTACCCCTCACTCTTACCACTTAAAAAGAAATGAAATTAAAATGCACCAGTTAACTGTAATAAGGGATGTCCTAAAATCTTAAAATCTTGATTCTAAAATCATGATCTTTAGTTTTTAGCAATGTTTATGCTGTATTTTAGGTAAAAATATAATAGTAAAATATTTTAGTAATAAATATCTATTATATTTCAAAAATTTGAAACAAAATAAAAGAATAATACATACTCAAAACTAACTGAAAGTGGAAACATATACACCATCCTGACTCACTTCTCCAGTCCAGTCAGTCAATGGCTGACCTGCTATTAAACAACAAAAAAAGGTCACATGATGTGGGTTTTTTTTTTTTCATTTTTTTAGACAATTTGAATCTGGCAGTTTTTCTTAACTAACATATATGATAAATGAATACATAGAAATGCTCCAAAATTACATTATTTTTTTACATCGACTTCCACTAAATGTTAAGAAGGTTTTCCTTCAGTTGCCATTTTGAAGATTCTAGGTTTTCAAATGGCAGCAACCATACGTCATGTTTTTTCCTGCTGGTATGATGGTCACCAGCATTCTGTGTGCTTTGAGCACTGATATGCTGGCCAAACCTTTTCTCTCGCTTTTCAGCTTTCATTTTCAGATTTAACTGCGGACATGTGCCTGATTTCTACACCGATTCAATGGGCAAGTGTTCCCTGGGTTGTGACTGTTTTTGGTACAGAATCCCAAACAAATAGCATAAGTGGCTTCAGGGGGGTTCAGGAGTTTCACTACAAGTTGGTTCAGTGAACTGTAACAATGCTTGAATGTGCCTGTCAGAGATTCCTCAGTTTCTCACCTCACTGAACCCTTTAATCAGAGATGGAGACGCTAGATGAACAGCCAAACAAAATGGGCCCCGATTCAACTTCCTGTGACACCTGAGAGTGGGGAAACGGCAGTGGTGCCAACCCAAATATTACCCTCTCCCGGTCCCGCACTTAAGCCTGGCAAGACAAATGACACTCATTCCCGGACCACGCATTTAATCACAGCCTCTGATAATTAATGCTACACTCCATTGCCCAAACAAATATCTTTGTCAAGGTGCTTGTTGCCGTACAAGTCCTTCTCCTGTTCTCAAAGGCACGATAACAGCGAGGCTATAATTGCCTCCGTCCCAAAGACTCTGCCATCTACGCCACCGATTCATCCCCGAAAAGACCTCTCTGCCGTCCAACAAGTCCATAAAATATTTTATCACTCTGGCGTTGGCTAAACTTTAATAAAGACCTTGCAGGATTGCACAGGGGAGAAATGAGGTTTCGCCCGTACTGTCGGCAGATGTGGCTCTCCGCCATGCAGGGGTCCTTATCACAGCCCTACTTAATTACCTGCTTTAATTTGAACAGTTTTTAAAATGACCCCCGCACCAGCACAAGACAGGCTGGTTTAATTAAACAAATGAATTCTGGGCTTATCTAACAAGATCAAAGCGCTCATTTGTCACAGTAATAGTTAAGAATGCTGATAATATTATCTGTGGACCTCGAACTGGGTTTTACCGCACAGGAGGACGAGCGATCTAATCTTACATTTCTGCTATGATACACATAGTCTTAAGAACGCGTGTAATATCAGATTAGAAGCAAGAGACAAATCTGTTTATGAGTTCATGTACAGGCAAGTCTTCATAAAGGCTCGACACTTCTTTATCGCATAATGTGTGAATTATTTAGCTGTAAGAGACTAGAAACCAGTTCCATGAAATATGCTGGTGCACATGAGAGGGATTTCTTCTACAGGAATAATAAAATGGCCTTATTATTAGTGGGAACACAAGTTGTGATCCACCAGTAGTTGTTGTATATATATATAAAAATATATTATATATTTTACTATACTTTTCTGTTCATGTCTGATGATTCAGATGACTTCTGAGAAAGGACACTGATTTGTATGCAGTTCCTCAGTCAGCTGAGAAGGCTGTAATAATACATAACTATGGCATGTTCTCTAGAAACATTAATGACTCCCACATCCTAAGAAAGGCATACACTATATGGGAAAAAAGTATTAGGACACCTGCTTGTTTAAAAAAATAAATTCAAAATTCTATATATAAATAAAAAAAGAGTTTATTAGAGTTATTAGCCCTCTAGCCCACATCTGGCATCAGACATGGTGCCAGTAGGTTCATGTTTATCTGCTCCAGAAAGTCCTATTCTATTGGCAGTACTTCTCTAAAGGGGAAGCAAATGGGTTTTCTGTGTTAGCAAGGGGTTCAACTTAAAGTGGCTGAATGCATTCATTAAAAGGGGTGTCCACAAACATTTGGATGCATAGTGAGTGAAGTGCATTAGTGCAGGTCAAGCAAAAGCAGCCAGAGTAAGGTCTAATTAAAATGTTGAAGGTTTTATAATTAATGAAAGTAGTACTCGGCTAATGAGACTGTGTTAATTGGTGTTTGGTATTTTTGGTTTACTACTACTACTACTACTACTACTACTACTTTTCATGCAGCCATGCCTGTTGATTTGTTCTTTAACTTCATCCTCTGCTTTCTTCTCACCCTGCGTCTTGCACTCTCATTGGCTGTAGCGAGCCACTGCACTAACTTCTAGTCATAACACTTTTCACACTACCAGATTTAGAGTCGCTGACAGGTCCAGATATTAAGCCTACTAGATATTTGTCAGGGGCTTACAAGGCATCAGCGATCACTCTGCAAGCTCTCAGATCCCGTCTTTCAGCAGTTTACACATAGTGACCGAGCCAGCGCTGAGCGAATGCCGATTTGTCTCTGACCTGTGGCTTTTGTAGGTAGTCTCCATAAACAGTGAGCAATTTGAAAATCAAGGATAACACTGCGTAGTGTGAACCTGGCATAAGCTAACTTTACTGAATATTTAAAGCCCCTGGGAATACATTTAGATGTTGTATAATATACCTTGTCTATAAATCTGGGTTTTAAGCATTCAGCAAAGTTCAAACAGGAAAAACTAAGCAGACATATGATAAAACACTCCTCAGAAATCGCCAAAATGCACTTCTCAGACACCCTGAGAGCGGTCTGTGTGTGGTCTTAATATTGTAATTAATATATGCGTGACTCACAGCCCACTGGCGAACAAATTTTGTTTACGTTACCATGGCAACACACAAGGCCTTGAGACAGTGAAGTTAAAATTTTAGTTGTGGTTGTGAATTTACAGATCTTTAGGGTTTACTGAGGCTTTGATAAGGGTAGCCGAATTACCAGCCCATATATATATATATATATATATATATATATATATATATATATATATATATATATATATATATATATATATATATATATATATGTGTGTGTGTGTGTGTGTGTGTGTGTCAGATTTATTTAACTAGCTCATGTAATATGTTCACATTTGCCCATATCCTCCTATACAAGGCACTAAATGAACTCATGGCAACAAGGGAAGTGGCCAAGTGATTTCAAACATTACCACTCTTTTTTATTAAGGCTCACAACTGACAAAGTACTAAAATGATGACATTTAAGAGCAATATGAGAGAATTTGGCTTATCTGATGAAATAATAATAAAAAACAAAACTAAATGATTCTAGCAAGAATGCAGCATGGCGGTTGGTCTCTAGTGATTATCGAGGTGGTTGGTGTAGCACAGTGGAACAGAACAGTGCCTTCCCCATGTCAGACTAGGGTTAAACTCCCAGGCCAAGCAAGCACTGTACAGTTCTGCTGGACTAATGCTACAAGTATAACATCACTCGCTCTGAATAAGAAGAGCGTCAACCGAATGGCATCAATATACATGCAACCTTGTGCAATTTGCATACAGGAGCAATCGCCAGTGTTAACAGACTGATTATGTTTGAGAACACATTTTTAATTATTTATTTAAAATGAATTGAATCCACATCGGCTTCTTACCAGCGCGATTACTGTCAGACTGGTTCGGGCTGTGAATCGAGAGGTGTTAAAATCACATGCAAATGAAGGAACCGTGCGCCACATCTCACACAAACATGCAAAAAAAGTGCTCATTTATGAATGAGAAAAGGTGTTGCCATGACATTATTTGCTCCCAACATCGCAGTAAATGTGGTGGCATGCTTCCTGAATGTGGCCCAGAGTGTATCTGGGACTGCAGAATCACTGCATACGAATGAGCCTGCCATGAGGCTGGGGTGGTAAAATAGAAACCACAACTTGCATCAGTGAGTACAATACCACAGACGGAGGCCTTTTCCCTCCGCTCCCCAGTTCACTACAGCTTCTTGTTATGTGCCAATCTAGGAGCTGCCACAAGGAGAGAAACCTGGGAAGTTGCACACTGTAAACTTGCCAATGAATATTTTCACACCCCTGTTTCTCTCTGCATGTGATAGAAGGGGGGGTGCACTCGTCAAGTCAGCTTCGCTTTCCAGCTTGCTTATCGAGACTTATATAACATATGTTGCGCAACAATATGCATCCATAATGGGGGGTGAGGGTGAGTGGAGACTGGTTGGCCCAGCAAGACGAAGAGAAAGTCCCCTCATGCATTACCGCGGATCACCAATGGATGCAGGCACCAAGTCAGCAGGGATGGAGAGACTCGGCAGTGGCTTATGGGAGACAGAGAGAGAGAGAGAGAGATTAGGACCCAGAGGAGTATCGGAGGGGAAATAGCCTCTTAATGGCCGCCTCTCCTGCAACACGCTAGCACACAAATGTTGTGTTTTGTAGTGAGCCCAGCATGACGCAGACTAGCAACAAATTAGCATCAAACTACCCGGACATTACTGTCCTCTTTCATCTCCAATCCTCTCCATCAGGAGGTCCGCTTCTGCTTAAATGTAACACAACGTAAGCACAATGTATAGCATCTCCTCATCTATCCTTTCTAATACAGGCTAGAAAAGGGGGCAATCTCACTATGGGACAATAGCATGCTAGCACAAAGCAGTCATTCTGATGCCTTTGCCTCGTGGCTAGTAGCTGTTCTGTTTCCTAACAAGGGAAATTGATGATAATGTAATCCGGTTAAGTGGAAAATGTGTCCATTTAAGGTGCATCTCTAATCACTTGTTATTGTGTAAGGATAATGTCATAATGTGGTTTCTATAGGCGTCTGAAAAGGAGGTTTGAGATGAGTGTCTCCAATCTGTTGAGCAGCGCTTGTCCTATTATATCAATAATCCTCCACAACAGCTGAGGACACAACAGCGACAGCAGCATGACAAATAATACCTGCTCAACTGCACACTCGAGATGTTTTACACCCTGATCAGAAGCCTTAATGAGCTGCTACTGAGCGGGGGAGACAGAAGGAGAGAGAGACGTAGAGAGGCCAAGAGAGAGAGAGAGAGAGACGTATGTGACTGAAGAGTCCCTCACCCCTCTTCAGAAAGCCTGAGGGTGGAAGTGAAGTCTCTTCAGGATCCAGCAGGCTGCAAAACATGGACGTGGCACAGCTCCTCTAGCAGATAGAGACAGCTGCAGCCCTGACAGCCCCTGACAAATGAGAACCTGTTAAAGCTAAACAGCTCACTCTCAGTGCCCCTCACCCCAAATAAAAGAGCTCCCACACACACATACACACACACACACACACACACACACACACACACACATTCATGCACGCTCGCACGGCCAGGCTGAAGAGCTGTCAACCACACTAAAGTAGAGAAGAGTGGATTCCCTGCGGCTATGACATCACATATGGGTGCAGAGCCAGCCAGGGGGCTGTACCCCAACACAGCATCCATCAGAGGACAGGAGGAAGGGAGGCGGAGGCAGGGGAGGGGGGGGCACAAGGGAAAAAGGAGCTGAAAGAGCCATGACCTATCAGAGTCATGACATATCAAAGCAGAGAGAGCGAGAAAGAGAAAGAGATAGTAGAAGTGTGAGGAGAAGTGCCAGAGAAGGTCTGTCTGGTTCTGAAACGTCCTTGAACTTGTGAAAGAGCTGTTCTCCAGTATCAGTCAGTATCAGCTACAACTAACCGTTATTTCTGTAATTCATAGCCAATAGACTGAGAGCTATACCTATATAACTATATGTCAAAAATACGTCACAATACTATCACTACACGGTATGAACCACAAATGTTCAGATTTGCCATCCAATACAAAAGTTTGGACACCCCAATCCTAACTTCTGCTACTGTGAATGATTATGTAAGTACAAGATCTCACTGATCTCCAAAAGGAAAAAAAGTAAGAGTCTTTTTTACATTTTGTTTTGGTGCATTGTTCTACTGTAAAGTGACACCTATACAAATGTGCACAGATCAGCCATAACATTAACACCACTGCCTTATATTGAGTGGGTCCCCCATGAGCCACAACAAATCTAAACGTTCTAGGCACTCCACAAGACCCCAGAAGGCATCCTGTGGTATCTGGTACTAAGACGTTAGTAGCAGATCCCTCATGTTCTGTAAGCTGTAATATGAGGGCCTCCATGAATCGCATTAATAAGCCTTACTTGTTCACAGATGGTTCCTTTTTTCTGAATAATATTCACTACATTTCAAGAGATCAAGAGATCACTAACACTGCACGAGATCTGCCATTTTAGAGATTTTCTGACCCAGTCTTCTAGTTATCACATATTTGGCCCTTGTCAAAGTTGCTCACATCCACATCGACTGTTGTCTGCTTTTAACACATCACCTTTAAGGACTGACTGTTCACTTGCTGCCTAATATATTCCACCCTACAGATGTCACTGTAGATGAAGATAATCAATGCTTTTCACTTCACCTGTCAGAGTCATCAGAAGGAAATCTGCATCCTGCATCCTCAGCACAAAATGCAGTTTTCAGAGGGACATCTAAACAGGCCTGATGCATTTTGGAAGTTAGAAGTTAACTATTTTGGTTGCAATTAGCAAAAGTATGTTTGGGAAAAAAGGATTTAGACTTTCATGAAAAACTGTTAAGCATATGGGTCAATCTATACTGCTTTGGGCTTGTGCTGCAGCCAGTGGCAAAAAGAACAAGAACTGGTAAAGGAAAGAATACTAAATACAAGCAAAAAAAAAAAAAAAAAAGCTGAAGATGATGGTAAATTTAGCAGGACAGCGATCCTAAACACACCTCGGAATCCCAAATCCACAATGGACTACCTCATCATGAGGCGCAAGGTGAAAGCCATATCCACCCCACTCCCTCAACACATTATTACATCTGCGCAAGGATCTCGACAAGAGCCTTCAGGAGTTTTTCTTTTACGCCATAACGAAACAACAGCAGCCATCTCATCCCAACATGCTCCCAACCACTATTACCATATGAATTTATATGAATACCACACAGTGTATGTACAGTATACAGATATGTATTTTTTTATGTAGATTCATCCTTGTAGCCCTAGTCCTGTTGAGCAGTTAGGAGAACTGGACTACACCAAACGCCTATGCGCAGTGAGCTACAGGACTTTCGAGGCTGTCAAGAAATCCAAGGCTGTTTGTTTTCATGTTGGGTGAGATATAACAAGTCACAACAAGGCCTAGATCAAAGCGGCTGCCATACTGATGACAGATGTTAGCAGAGCGCTTTAATGCGTCCACCTAGCACACGTGTGTGAATATATATGTAGCAAAACAGCTGTTGCGTCTTTATCCAGTCTGTGCAGGTAAGAGGAAGGAGAGCTGATGGCTGGACAGAAACAAAAAAAACACATTGCTGCCCCATTCCAACATTAATCTATAAGGACATGCCCATTTTGAGTCACTTCAATGGAAAGATGATGCTTAACTACTCTGCTAGAATCTGTTATCACTTTGCCAATCACTACTTTACATAGCGACAGCGCCAAAGTATTTTTAATCATTAGCAACAAAAAGACATTAAAGGTAACAGTATTGTGATTATAAGCATTAGCTTAACCAATAATATTGGTCTGAATTGGCTGTTGACATGTTTCTATAACATTATAGCTTTTCAATGATATCAGCAGGATCTGGACATTTATCATCAAACACACATCCAGGTCCATATGCATCCATTTATGTGTCAAATTATTTAAATGAAAATGCAAAAATGATTTGAAAGCACTTGCATTATCATGGCAGCCCACTAACATGAACTCAAACTCAAACAAAGGATGACAAAAGCAAAAAGGATTTATTTAAAATGTCATATTAAAAAACACACAGAACAGTGGAGGTGTACAATAATGTCATTTTCTGTATCCATTCCCATATATGTTCGTTAGGTGTGCGTAAAAAAAAAATAGATTCTTGGAGGCATGCATTTTGAAGTGGACGCGGACGATTCACAAAAACCTGAAATTGTTTTTCTAAATATTAACTGATAACAGAATGTTGACTGAACACAAAAGGCAGAACTTGGAAGTGCTGAAGTGGTGTGGACATAACAGAGACACAAGATGGATGAGCAAGAAATCTCACTGGAACCCTCTTCATCAAAAGCTAGCATATGGAAGCACTCTGGCTTTAGTTGGCAGCAACTACAACCAGAAAAGTTTTGCCAATAAACAGACCATCGAGCAAGCAATGTCAAAACTGCCACTCAAGTACATACATTACAAACTCTATGGCAACTTTTATTGCCAAGGATTTGCGTCTACACTCAGTCGTTAAGAACCAGGGCTTTTGCGCTATGATGCAATCCCCACAAATCCCCACACTCTACAACGAGACCAAAGCCAAAGTCTTGGAATCACTGATGAAAACAGGTAGGATAGCTACCCTGATGCATCCAGTGACACATCCAATGATATTAACTGCCACAGAATTTTAGGTCATCGCAACTGCGTATTTTATCACAGATGAGTGGCAGCTAGCGTCTCATGTACTCCATTGTACTTCATAAAAGAGCAGTGAACGAGAGCCACACGGGTGCACATATGGCTGAGCTGTATCTAAGATGAGGAATGGCAGATCACTGAGACTGAAGACTTCGTTTGAGTTACTGATAACACATCCAACATGGTTGCTGTGGCTGAAGTGGGTAAATTTTTGCAGGTGAAATGATATGTCCACATGCTAAACCTCAGTCCAGAAAAAAAATCATCCTGGGGAGCCACAATCATCAGGTTTTAGCGACCTACAGAATCATTTTCACATGGACAGTAGTAGGCCAAAACTTCGAGAGAATAGTTTTTAATAATGTCTCTATACATGTGGACAACAAGGCCCTGGAAGAAGAATCTATTGAAGAGCTGGGATCATCTGTACTTTAATGGAATTCCAACATAAAATAGTCTACACGCAGAGATTAACTGTGGATGAAAGCACGTTTGTTATTGTATCGTTGTTTACATCAGTCTGAAGGCATTAAAACTCACAGCTCCACAGTGTACACCAGGCCACGCTGGGTTAAAGAGATCTCTATCTAAATCATAACAGTATTTACTCGCCCAAATCTCAATGCCTCAAGACTTCAAACAAGTCTGAATTCTTTGAGAACGACCCGTATTGGCATCTCCATAACAAAACAACACATTTAAAGGGATAAAAGACAAGTGTCTTTCATGGCGGATATCAAAGAGAATTAGTGTGCAATGAATATCACTAATCACCCTCTCAACCCACCCCCCATCAGCACTTCAAATACATTACAGCCGTTCTGAAGAGCCAGAGTAATCACTCATCATTAAACAGAGAGAGAGAGAAGAGTGAGTGAGTTTATGAGTGTAAGTGTGTGTGTGTGTGTGTGTGTGTGTGTGTGTGTGTGTGTGTGTGTCAGAGAGAGTTTTTAACTGAGGTAAGGGGACCTACAGCCAAGAGACTTCTTCAGTGCGCCATTATGCAGGGCTGTTCACAGTTCACACTGAAATTTACATGTTTGTTGGAGAAATGTGCATTCTGGCTAATTTTGGTATTCCAGTCAGTGATTGGTAAGAAGGTTAACTGTGGTGAAGAAGAAAAAAAGGTGAAGAAGCAAAGGAAACTGTGATTCAAACAGTAGAGCTAAACTATTTAGCCGCTGTAACAACGTTATATATTGAATAAGGAGTGGTAATGACATGCTAATGAGCTTACATTAACAGCAAAGTCAGCGCTAACACTAGAACAAAAAACATTAGAGTAATAACTAATAATAATAATCTGATGGCTGGACAGACACACAAAAAAAAACAAATCACATTGCTGCCCCTTTCCAACATTATTTTATTTCCATTATTATTTCCAACATTTTGAGTCACTTCATTGGAAAGAAGATGCTTAACTACTCTGCTAGAATCTATTATCACTTTGCCAATCGCTACTATAAATAGAAGAAGTATTTTTAATCATTAGCAACAAACAACATTAAAGGTAACAGTATTGTGATTATAAGCATTAGCTTAACCAATCATATTGGTCTGAACTGACATGTTTCTTTCGCATTATAGATTTTCAATGATATCAGCAGGATCTGGACATTTATCATAAAACACACATCCAGGTCCATATGCATCCATTTATGCCTCGGATTATCCACCCTCACTCTATTTACATGGAAATGCAAAAACGATCTAAAAGCACTTGCATGAGCATGGCAGCCCAACATCGTGGCACTATCACACATCAGAGCTAACATTAACACTATATCACTAACACTAGATCAAGCACTAACAAGAGAGCAAATACTAACATCAGGACTAACATCAACACTAATCACTACCAATAAAGCAAACACTAACAATAGAGCCAATTTTAACATCAGAGCCAACAATAACACCAAAACTAACATTGACACTAATCACTAACACTAAAGCCAACACAATCACTAAAGCATACAATGACACCGAAACAAAAGCCAGATTAACCACTAACACTCATACTAAGACTACACTACAGCAAACATTAACACCAGAACCAACTCACACTAGAGCCAATGACCTTGTTTCCATCGCCAAAAAACAAACAAACACACAAACAAACACACAAACCATCCTCAAAGTCTGGTGCCTGACATGAGTACTCTGTGACCTGCGCACAGCCCTAGGTAGCTCCTGTGTGTATGTTTATGGTGGTGTGATGTATGGATGGTAATCAGCAGTGAGGTGGGAAGGGCACAGGACACTATATGCGCTGTGAGGGACACATCATTAGAAAAATACATTACAGGGCTAAAGGAGCAGGTGGCATGAGGCCACTAGAATACCACAGCAGTAGCCAGCCACACACACACACACACACACACACACACACACACACAACACCACCATTGCAATGGGTTAATCTGTAGGCCTCTGATGGAGTGCTCCCTCTCTCTCTCTCTCTCAAACACTCAATGGCTCAGTGATCACTTTAATGGACTCCACTCAGCCTCAGTGTCCTCTAGCAAAGACACTGAGCTATCTGTTAATATGGCAGCACAGAGAAAGGACAGAAAGAAAAACGAGAAAAGAAAAGAAAAAAACCCAAAACAAAACAGAGATTCGTCCTTTCTCTCCAATTTTTTTTCTAATCACGGACCTCATATTCCTTCCTCCATAGTGTCTCTGTTTAAAAAAACTCCACCTGGGTGACCTCAGTGCTGGCTGCAGAGAGGTCCTACTGCGCTTGCTTAAAACAGAACAGAGCCGGGATGGGCTCCGAAACCCACTGTAATACTCTTTGCTGGATTGGTGAATCCATCTTAATCAGCGGTGCTTTCTCCCCTCTCGCCAACACACACTATGGAGCTATTTCAATGCCAGCGCTAAATATTGCTCAGAATAATGAAATATTATCAGCTCCCAAACAAGACCAGACATCCAGCATTGACATTCAGCTATTGCACTTTTTCTCCCAGGGGCCTTAGGCTTTTTCCCCACCCAAGAAAAGAAAAGAAAAGGGGGGGGAAAAGCATCACCTTTCAGACAGCTGATTGCATGCTCATGCCATCACAAAATTCAGGGTTCCAAATCAGCGCAGCCAAATTGGCCAGTATTGTTCTCTAAATTAGAGAATCAGCGGCAGCATCTACCTTGTTAATTACACCCCAAAGTATAGGTCTTTAAACACCAGTCTGCAGGAATCTCCCGCCCACCACCCCTCGCTATTTAGGCTCTGCAGTATGACTGTCATCAGCTTTGACATTTAATGTTCAATGGCAGAAATTTGAACATCAGATTTATACCGCATTAAACAAACAGGTTACAATTTCTCAAAGAACAACAACACAACCCCATATTTTTTCTACAAGTGCAAGACGAATTTTGTGGACAGCCCATGGAAGGTTTCACATTTGTTTGGGTGCACTTACCAGTCGTGATGCATACCTGACTGTTTAGTTAGGTCAGCCATTTGTATTTGTGGTAGGCACGTGATACTACCAGTATATTTACCCCCAAACAATGATTCTCCAAAATTTCTTTAGCAAAGTGTAGAGCTACCTAAAGCAGAATCCTACTGTCTGCCAATGTCTGACCTGTTGAATCAAGCAACAGATCTCCATCACTACAATAGAAGGGACCCATGAGAACCAGTAATCCGGTAATGGAACAACGAGAGGGAAAGTCTTGACCACTCCAGGAGAGAACACATTCCCAGCATCTCGGATTATTGATAAAAGCATCTGGAAATGATCTTCTTTGTCTACCCGGACAGCTCAACCACTTAACAGCCATAAAACACTGTCTCCTGGACAGTTGTGCAACTCATTCCCCCAAGGATGAAATCTTGTGGCCAACTCTGACCGAGAGGCACAGAGAGCATTCAGACATCCCAATAGAATGTTTGAGCAGGAGACATTTACAATGAAGGAATTTCCTGAAACATTTCTGCATGGACATTTAACAGAACATTTACAACACCCTAGGTCATATGTTGCCCCCCTTCGCTGGGCTAGACATACCTTAACACAATACCTAATTAAATGGTGAGTTTTAACATCCTTATATTTGAACAGCCACATCATCCCTATTGCCATCCGATAAAATGCAGCTCTAGGAGTTGCTCACGTATAAACAGGGTGAATTTACTGCAGGTTAAAACAAGCACACAAACATTTCAAAGGCAAAATAAAGTACTGCTGCAAGAAACAGCTTCAACTTGTAAAACTGCCATAAGAGAAGCCTCTGCGTAAAAGTAATGTTACAAGACCACACCCACTAATAATACCTGACATTATGTTTGTTTACTTTTTTCTCCAGCAATAAAATCAGACCGGTTCTTGGGGGAGCAAAAGGCTTATACATCTTCCACATAATAGATCAAAACAGAGGCATCTTTCAAATATATATTTAAAACAGCGCCTAGCAGTGATATGGCAGATGTTAGATCAGCTGTACACGAGGGCATGATTATGTATAGTAGAACACTCCCACCCACCTCTGGCTGTAAAGTGCTCTCTCTAAGCTTTTATTGTGCTCATTTCACTTGTTGTTTTCCTGCTTCAAAACAGAGCAAAAAAGTGCAACTTCTGTCCTTTTGAATCAAGGCTACATACTTCACCGGTAAAACACAGTAATAAAAAGGGAAGCGATCGTCGTTGTTCCTTTTCCTTTTTTTCTTTTTTTTTTCTTTTCTTTTTTCTTTGTGTCCCTCTTTTTCATTTCCACTGGGAAATCTTTCGAAAGAAATAAATGCAATACAATATTATGGTTTAAGAGGGGCCTGTAGCTTTCCATGGGGTGTGTAATCCAGCAGCAGGACAGGGGTCAGGGTGGTGTAATACTGATTCAGTGGAACGGTGGTGGAGGCAGAGCTGTAATAACGTTTGTTTTGAAGCACCGGGAAACACAGAGGCTACAGACTGGGTTCCCCCCAAAGCAAGCCTAACGCCACGCTCGGGCCAATTGGCTGCTTGCGGATGCTGATGAATGTGTTGCTGGCATGTGGATTTTAATATGTCTGAAGTGCTCGACTGAGGTCAAACAAAGAGCAACAGAAGAGCCAGAACACAAATGCAGAACATTTTGAAACACACAGAAACCCTGATGGACTTGTGAAACACAATACACTGCTAAGAATTACCAATAAGTTCTAGAATAGTTTTGTTAGAAGTAAGAAAAAACAAGAAAAGTAGACAAAGGGCACAACAGCACAAATGTTTCATGTTCAAAAGTGATACTAATAAAAATAGTTCACACACTGTGCCCCGTGCCATATCTAGTGCCCACTGTTTGCCTCCCCTTCATGTCTTAAAGGCTTCAAACAATAAGCCTTTCATCATAGACAGAACTGACACAATATATACAGGTAATATGGCACATTATATGGTATTGGGACATCTGCTCATTCATTGTTTATTATAAAAAGTAGTTATTTCTGGGTTTTTTTTTGGAGTAACTGTCTCTACTGTGCAGGGAAAGATGCTAGATTTTGGTGCATTGCTGTAAGAACTTGATTGCACTCAGCCACAAGAATGTTAGTGAGGTGAGGATGTTGGGTGATTACCCTCCCACCTCATCCTCCCTTATATCCCTAACTCAACCGAACGGTACTGAATGGTGCCAAATCCTCCTAGAGAACACAGCTGCACTGCTCTACAGCTCAATGCTGGTTACTTTATACCCCTTCTAGCCCATACCTGGCATTTGGCATGGGGCCAATAGATTCATGTTTATCAGCTCAAGTTAGTCCTACTGTATTGGCTAGACAAGCTGTGAGTGTGTGAATTTGCACATCTGTGCCAGCAATGGGTGCAATTTAAAGTAGACAAGTGCATTCATTGCGTCCACAAATATTTGGACATATGGTGCACATTGGAGAAAAAGGCTAAATCTCTTAGAACAGTTGGTTAGTCTGAATGGTTACTGCAAGTAAGCCAGTTAGCTAGCTTCAAGATGACGTTCTGGAGTTCCACAGCCTGCCACCATATTCTAAACTCTAAGAGGACTCTAAACCACCTCTTGGATGTCTCCACAGCTCCTCATCTCTGAGTTATGGTACATTAATGACACTGTGCAAAGGCCATGCAAAGGCCAAATGTACACACGTATTTCCCATTCCATTGATGGCATTTAGCTGACACCCTTATCCAGATCGACTTACAAAGTTACTTGTATTTCAAGGTGAGCCAAAGTTGTTTTAGGAGTCTTGCCCATGGAATCTTACTGGCGTAGCACAGCATAGTCACCCAGATCGGGAATCAACCTTCAGTCTCCCACATGGTGTGGAAGCTCCTTGGCAGGTAGTGGTGTTATTTATTGCACCACACCAACCACACTATATAGAATCCATCCTGAAGCCTGCATTCTGTTTGTATTTCTGTTCAGTTATGTTCAAGTGGTGTTAGGGGTGTGTGCATTTGAGATTCTATAATAACTAAGGGTTTTCACAACATTAGCCTCATGTAACTACAGAGGCAATTGTTTAACACTAAAGCATGTCTTAGCTAAGCCTCTACATTTGTGTTAAGTGGGAAATTGTGCAAATGTGTTTTTCTCCAAACCATCCCTTTAAGACAGCAAAGCTAATTGGCTTCATTCAGGTGTTTGTATGTCTATAAAGCTCCACTGGTGCAGATGCAAGGGCACCATCTGAGGCTCCAGTGGTGCAGATGCAAAGAGGACCATTCGAGTCCTTTATATTCACAACGCAGCCCAGCCTAGCATGTACGCGCAATCAGCCTCTCTCTCTCTCTCTCTCTCTCTCTCTCTCGCTCTCCCCCTTTCTCTCCCTTTCTGTATCTCCCTCTATCTCTCTCACCCGTGTCCCTGCACCCGGGCCTTTTGTTCCATTAGAGCACCCAGATGCTCCGGTGCTTACTGAATTACAGACGAGCATTGCCAACCCAAACCAGATGGGACCAATCTATATTCAGATTAGCTATTTCCTCCGATCCATAATAATCCACGCTGTTGTCCTACAGTCTGACAGTTGGCGCAGACTGATCGCCTGCGTCTCCCCTCACCTCACATTTCACCATGTCACAAAACAAACACGCTGTACTGAGCAGCGCAAAGTCATAGCTCTAGCCTGAAGAAGTCGGTCCAAAATAGAATGGGAATGGCTGGTATGCTTACTGCTCCCACTGAGGCCTTTAAAGGGCTAATACCCTACATCTCTCTTGTGTTTGATCACACCCAATCCCCCCCGCCCTGAGGTCTACCTACAATGTTTTCACTGTCCAGACTCTCACTACGCCTGGCTTTGTTATTGTGACTTTAAAACCTTTATTTTTTACATTTATATGCAACTGATCTCTATTCTGACTGGCTTCCCAGTATTGTGTCTCATTCAAAAAGCAGTTCAGGCTAGACTAGTTAGTGTAGATGGGTGGGACTAAATTGCTGTAGGCTAAATTAAAATTAAAGATATATATTAAAGATTTTTGGGGGCTTTTTAAAGGACAGCTATTGCTGATTTTCCATATATGGACTGAGAGTGAATGGTTCGTTTAAAAAAAGTGTTCACGCGCTACATCAAAGCC